>NC_053022.1:572963984-573192354 GCF_003073215.2 Triticum urartu | reverse complement strand
GGGGGGGGGGGGGGGGGGGGGGGGGGGGGGGGGGGGGGGGGGACAGGTGGGTCATGGGCAGGCGGAAAGTTGAAATGAACAGGCGGTTGGTGCTTCTGCGGGGGGCCGCGGTTTTACATCAGATGTATCTCGTGATGCAAATTTGCATCACAAAGTGTTGTATTCTACATTTTCAGAAGACGCTGATGTAATTTTTTTACATATGAACCATCTGTTGAAGCAGCATTTTTTGCTTTTGAAGCTTTAAAAGTTGGTTATTTTTACATATGAACTGTCTATTGGAGATGCTCTAAGTCCCCACCCTCTCCTCAGCGGTGTCCAACGTTTTCACACCTTATACGGGACATTGACATACCAATCTTGACACCGAGACAAACGAACAGGCCGTTACATACTGTTGCTTGTAAATTTTCTTTCGCTTTCCTCTGTCCCCACTATACCTGGCCATCCCTTGGGTTGGGCCGGGGCTGACCAAGCCCGACATAGAAATCCTAGGTCCGGGCCCGGCCTAGCGTCGGGCCTAGAAATCAGGCCGAAGCTCGGCCCATGAGTGTAAAAGCCCACCAAACCTCGGGCCGGGCCTCTTCGTTACATCGTAAATATGATGGGCCCGAGCCCAGCCCGGCCTTCGGGCTCAATATCTAGGCCTAGGCCCGGCCTATGAGCAACGTCGGGCCGGGCTGCCCATGGCCAGTGTATAGTCCCCCACCCTCTCCTCAGCCGTGTCCCACGTTCCTCTGTGAGCTCTTTTTTTTTAAGGACACGCCGCGTGAGCTGAACTGACGGCGAAGTAGACCGTAGGGGTGGACTGCCAGCACCAGGAACCGCCCCCCTACTGTGATGCAGGCATGCAGCTAAAAACATTCCCTATAATTAGCACGTGCCGTTCGCTTCATTCGCCAGTTGTTTTTCTTGAAAGAACGTGGCCAACCTCATTGCAGTTTGTCACGAGCTACTAAAAATTCAAGGCTGCAAAGCCGCGTAGTAGGTGCGTTCTTGTTCCTTTTCCTAATAAAAAACCGGTAGATCGTCCTTGCTATATTCATCCTTCTCATTCATCGTTAAGTATCAGGCTGCAGCAGCAATGGAATTCCCAGCGCTACGAGGAGCACTACACTCATTCTCAGCGCTACGAAACAGGCAGCCTCGGGTGCTCCGCCCGGAGGAGAGATCCAGCCAGCCGGGTACATTTACTGCTTGAACCTTTTTCCCTTTATTCAGGTCCTGTATATGTGCTTTGCCTCGGCTTTAGAAGTAGATGTGCTTCTACACCAGCATTTTTTCCGTTAATGTGTACCATTCTTTTGATTCGAGCAGCTGCCGCCGACCAGCGCAGGCACCTCCTCCAGGCTTCGGCTGCTTCTTCCTGCTCGGTCGGCCTCACGAAGCCACCTCCCGAAGCCTGGTCGCCTGCTTCTCTCCTCTAGCCGGGCGTCTCACGCAGTAAGGTTCTTTCTGCTCTGTTCTCTCTGTTGTTGGCTGCTGCTGACCTCACCTGATGTATGGCGGTGCTGTATGCGATGTAATAAAGGTATAATAGACCGCCGAATAAGATTGCCTGGCAGTATGTATGTATAAGACCGCCGGCCGGATAAGGTTGCGTGGCGATTTATGAGGGAGATAAACTCCCGTTTGAACCAGATATTTTTTTAGGGTTACAACTGATGGCGTGATCTGCCCTTATCTACAGCTAGCCTAACAACCAGAATCCTAACTATACATCACGTTTAGCATTCCCCCGCAATCTCATCCTGACACAAGGTTGAGATTGGTGCGCAGCCGCTCAAGCATGACCTTCGTGAGAGGTTTGGTAAATGCATCGGCTACCTGATCAGCAGAGGCAATGAACCGGACGTCAAGTGCACCCATGGCCACCTTTTCTCTCACAAAATGGAAATCCACCTCAATGTGTTTGGTACGAGCATGAAACACCGGATTTGCAGTGAGGTACGTGGCACCGAGGTTGTCACACCATAGAATGGGTGCTCGAGGCTGCGGAACGTGCAACTCTTTCAGCAAGGATTGTATCCAAGAGGCTTCAGCAGTTCCATTCGCAAGCGCCTTGTATTCGGCTTCGGTGGATGAACGCGAGACTGTCGGCTGTTTCCTCGCACTCCATGAAACGAGGTTTGGTCCAAAAAAGACAGCAAAACCACCGGTGGATCTTCAGTCATCGCTGCAGCCAGCCCAATCAGCGTCAGTGAATACACTGATCAAAGTTGATGGCGAGCGCCTGATGGTCAGGCCTGTCGCAACTGTCCCTTTCACAAATCGCAAGATGCGTTTAACAGCTTCCCAGTGCACATTAGTGGGCCTTGACAAGAACTGGCAGACTTTGTTCACGGCAAACGAGAGATCCGGCCGTGTCAAAGTTAAGTACTGAAGAGCTCCAACGGTGCTTCTGTACTTGAAAGCTTCATCCTCATTCAGTTTATGTCCAGCATCACGAGTGAGCTTCTCATGGGTGCACATGGGTGTTGAAATTGCTTTGCAATTCACCATATCAGTATGCTGCAGCAAATCAAGGGCGTATTTTGTCTGAGTAAGAGTCATTCCCACGGAATTGCGAAGTACTTCAATACTGAGAAAATAATTCAGAGAACCAAGGTCTTTCACAGGGAAGGTATCCGAGAGTCGCTGAAGCAGATTATGCATGGCAGAGGCAGATGAGCTCACGATGACGATATCATCCACATAGACAAGCATGTAGATGGTGACACCTCGATCAACAAGGATAAACAGAGATGCATCGGCTGCTGACGGATGAAACCCAAGCTGCTGAAGACGCTCACTAAGACGGGCATACCATGCACGAGGAGACTGTTTGAGGCCATATAACGCCTTGTGGAGCTTGCAAACATAGTCTGGCCGTGACTGATCCTGAAAGCCGGGGGGCTGCTGCATGTAAGCTTCTTCAGTGAGGACACCGTGAAGGAAAGCATTGCTGATGTCCACTTGACGGAAGTGCCAGCCACGGGAAACAGCGAGCGAGAGGACAAGGCGCACGGTGGCAGGTTTGACTACCGGAGAGAATGTTTTCGAGTAATCAAGCCCGTACTGCTGAGTGAAGCAGCGCGCGACGAGCCGTGCCTTGAACTTGTCGAGGGAGCCATCTGCCTTATGCTTCACTTTGAAGACCCATTTGCAGCCTATAACATTTTTGCCAGGAGGTCGAGGCACCAATGACCATGTCTTGTTTTGTTGACGAGCTTGGAACTCAGACTCCATCGCGGGCCGCCACTGGTCATCGGCAAGGGCGGCGCGAAATGAGCGAGGCTCAGCGTGGAAAGCACGACGGCGAGGGTCGTAGCGGACGGTGCCATCGCTTGGCACGAGCGTCTTGACGATGTTGTTGCGAAGGCGAGTCGTCATCGGATGCAGGGCGCTGGACGAAGCAACTTCAGTCTCCGCGGCAGCATCGGACGACGGGGTCGCCGACGGCGTCGGCGGTACTGACGCTGGAGTTCCGGTGGACGAACAGGCCGGGTCGACGTCGTCAGCCTGGTTGGGCGTCAGACTAAGCCGGCTGACAGGAGAAGCCGGGCTGCGCAATCCAGGCGGCGTGACGAGAACGGCCGAGGGTCCGGCTGAAACATCTGCATGCCCCCCGTCTGTATGGCTGCTACGTGGCGCACATGGCGACGTGAACTCCTGGCGAGTACCTGCAGGAGACAAAGACGAGCTACACGAAGCATCAGGCAGCAAGGTCATGTCATATTTGCGCATGCGATCATCCATTAGAGCCGGCTCGGTGATGGGAAAAAAAGAGGATGGTGTGGAAAGAATGGGTGAGGACTTTTGCACTACTGAGCTAGTTGAGAACGGAAACACTTGTTCATCAAAAGTGACATCACGAGAAATATAAATGCGACCACTAGAGCGATCTAAGCATTTGTAGCCTTTGTGCATGGAGCTATATCCCAAGAAAACGCATTGCCGAGACCGGAATTCTAGCTTGCCATTATTATAAGGGCGCAGGTTCAGCCAACAAGCGCAACCGAAAGCACGGAGAAATGTATAGTCTGGTTTATCGCCAACAAGACAAGAGACTGGTGTGGAGTTTTGAAGGACTCGAGTGGGCATGCGATTTATAAGATAGCAAGCGGTGAGAAAAGCCTCGTCCCAAAACCGAACGGGGAGGGAGGAGTGAGCGAGAAGAGCGATGCCTGTTTCGACGATATGACGATGTTTCCGTTCTGCGATGACATTTTGTTGTGAGGTGTGAGGACAGGAAACCCGGTGCGCAATGCCTTCTTTTTAGAAATAGTGGGAGAGACGGCGATACTCGCCGCCCCAATCCGTCTGAACAGTTTTAATTTTTGCATCGAGCATGTGTTCAACATGTTTTTGGAAGGTGTAGAAGGCTTGTTCAACATCGGATTTTCATTTAAGAAGATAGATCCATGTAAAACGGCTATAATCGTCCAAAAAACTCACATAATATTTAAAACCACCAACGGAAGTAGTAGCAGGGCCCCATACATCCGAATGAATAATTTCAAGAGGTGTATAAGTGACATGATTAGAATCTCGAAAAGGTAGCTGATGAACTTTTGCGCGCTGACACGCATCACAAACACTAGACTCGGTAGATGGTGCACAAGCAAATTTATTTAACCTAAGAACTGAATCGAGAATACTTTTGGACGGATGACCTAATTTTTTATGCCATAAATCTGAAGATAGCCTGATGCTGGAGAGAGCTCGAGGACCAGATACGAGCGACGACTGCTTGTAGCTTGGCACCGGGTAGAGACCATTGCGGCATCTACTTTGAAGAAGAACCGCCTTCATTGCTTGGTCCTTAAGACGAAAAATATGAGGATAGAATTCAGCAAAAGCATGATTATCATAGGCAAGTTTTTGTGTAGACAGGAGGTGTTTGTTGATGTGTGGAACATGCAGAATGTTACGGAGGTGCAGAGGTTTGAATAAACCGGGAATAGTGGGATGACCAACATGCGCAATAGACATACCTGCTCCGTTGGCTGCATGCACCTTGTCTTTGCCACCATACTTCTCATGGAAGCTGAGACGGTCCAGGTCACTCGTCAGGTGATTGGTGGCGCCGGTATCTACATACCAGTTGGTGTCGACGGAGTACGAGCCTGGGCCGGTGTTGGCGACGTTGCCGGAGCGCTCACGCTGCTCTTCTAGCTGGAAGGCGTGGTTGAACCGGTTGCGGCAGTGGAGGGCGTCGTGGCCGAACTTGGAGCAGACCTGACACTTCAGGTTAGTCCGGCCGTTGCTGCGGCCGCGCATTCCGCGACCACGTCCGCCCTGATCGCCGTGTCCGCCGCGTGCGCCTTGGCTTCCTTGTCCGCCACGATGACCATCAGTGTGGCGCGCAGCAACGTTTGCGGGCGGATGGATGTTGCCGGACGATGCCTGCTGCTCGAGGCGAAGTTCGGCGCTGAGGAAGAAGGCATAGAAGCTGCTGAGGCTGATGGGGTCGTTGCGCGCCGTGATGGACGCGACCAGAGGCTCAAACTCAGGACCTAGTCCGGCGAGTATGTAGCCCAGCACCTCGTCATCGTCGAGCGGCTTGCCGATGGAAGCCATGGCGTCGGCGAAGCCCCGCATCTTGCGGTAGTATTCCGAGGCGGTGAGGTCCTTCTTCTTTAGATTGGATAGCTGGTAGCGCAACTGCATGATACGAGCACGATTCTGTGATGCAAACAACTCATGAAGAGTAGTCCAGACCTGAGCAGAAGTGGTGAGCTGGGTCATCTGCCCGAGTATATCCTCGGTCATGGAGCCGAGGAGCGCGATCATGACGAGCTGATCCTTCTGGAACCAGCGAAGGAACTCCGGGTTGGCGACCTCGACAGCTGCATCGCCAGTGCCCTCTATGAGGGTCTGCGGCGGCGCTTCCTCGGTGCCGGCAACATAGCCGAACAAACCGTTCGAGGCGAGGGCAGGGACGGCTTGAGTCTTCCACAGCAGGAAGTTCTCCCGCATGAGGCGCAGCGTGATGAGGTTGCCGAGAGTGGTGACGGAGATTGGAGCGGAGGAGGAGGAGCCGGCGGCAAGGGTGCCGGCGTTGATGGTGGAAAGGGCGCCGGAAGTGTTGGTGATGGGAGCAGCGTTGGAACCGGCCATGGTGGGTAGGATTGGATCTTATTGCTCTGAATACCAAGTCAGAACGAATGATTTGCCGTGATGATGACCACCGGCCTCCTCGTATATTTATACACGTACGTACAAAGGATAAGTACAAGGTTGTTAGGGTTACAACTAATGGCGTGATCTGCCCTTATTTACAGCTAGCCTAACAACCAGAATCCTAACTATACATCACGTTTAACAGCGTGGAATGGATCTGAATCTCCAGCAGCTGAAATTTGATGTGTCTGGAAATGCAGATACCAATAAATTGGAGTAATTAATGTGTCTGAAAATGTACAATTCATAAATAGTGAGGGCATCTCTAACAGTTGTAAGATAGATGTTGGTAAAATTATCACCTAAGACATAGTGATGATGTGACATGTAATAAATGTGAAGAGAGAGCAAAATTGTACTCCCTCATTTCCGGTTTATAGGGCTTATCTCAAAATTTTAGTTTTTCCATTTTATAAGGCTCAATTTGGTTGTTCCCCATCACATGTTCAGACTTCAAGGTGCATTAAATCATTGCATGCAAGTATTAAGAGAAAACTGACCAATGCATGCACTTTATGCATGCATGCATTGCAATTAATGCATTCATAAATATAATTTTTTGAGGAAAACAAGAGCATTAATTGGGTGCTTTTGCAAACTACAAAAAATATTCCACCACTCATCATCTACCTTGGTTGATGAGATTTTTGAATTGAGCCTTATAAACCGGAAAGGAGGGAGTATGTAGATTAACCAACAACTTTTGCACAAGCTCCAAAGTGAAATAAAGAGCAACCACATTTAATTTCTCATCATCTATTACTACCTCCGTTTCAGTTTACAAGTCCTACGCGTATACCTAGGTTACCAATTTTATCACCTTAATATAAATTATATAACATAAAAATTATACGGTTTGAAAATAGAACATCTGAAGTTTATATTGTTATATTTTTTTATAATATATGACTTGTATTAGGTTGATCAAATTGACGACCTAGGGGCACGCGCACGCCCTGTAAACTGAGAGAGAGGTACTAGTAGATAACTTAAATACAACCTATATTGGAGTAGTTGTATGATAGCATATTGATTGATGACATGAATATTTTACCAGCAAGACAAACATACAATCTGTTGGAGATGCCCCGAGCCGCTTAGAGCAAAGCTAATTGAATAGCCTGCTGCCAGCTTTATACTAATACCACGTCAGCTATATAGCCAATGCGTATAATAAACTGGCTGTAGGTTAGTTGTAGTACTTGCATGGAGAAAAAAGCAATGAAACAAACAGTGATTGGCTGCATGCATGCTCTTCCATTCTCGCCAGCTGTATGCACGGTCAATTCATGGTAGCCTGTGTTATCGCCCGGCAATGGACGAAGCGTCGGCACTCTCCTCTCTCCAACGTTCTCTCTCCTTCACATAAGATTTTGCTGATGTGGAACATTTTATAGCCAGCTGACTAAGACCTATTATACTTGCTCTTACTAGTATAAGATTGCACAGCTTACCAGCATAAGCTGTGACCATCAAACAGTCTATAGCAATCCTATTTGGTGCTGCGTTGTTTTCTCACTTCTTGGTAATAATGTTGGTTAATTGAAAGCTGAGCAAAACATATTCTTAGCATTAAAATAGGGGGTGCCTAGAACTTATCTAGATGAGACATAATTTGGTCTCATTTATATAAAAAACATAAACAGATACACAGAAGTATCAACCCACGTCAGAACACACGCATCTTATAGCATGACATTCAATGGCTATAAAGATGAATGAGACATAACTAGAACTCAGCTAGATGAGGTCTAGCAAAACCGTTAAAATAGAGTTTGTGGTCGGCAGATTTTGTTTTGCATTTTTAAAATATTTTTATAGCAACAGAACCTGATGCTTCACTGTAAGCTCTGTCTGCAATAGCAGTTCCTACATTAGGGTGAGCGAACCTTGCATGTTTAAGAGAAGGGACAAACTAATTTCTTACAAGGTCCATACCTATATATCCAGATGATGATCAAATACTTTTTTACTCTTTCCGTCTCATAATATAAGAAGGTTTTTCAAGCTATGGGACAAAGGGATTAATAGTTTTAACTCAATTTTCTGTCCAATCTGCACTAATATCTGTTGAAGTTTTTAAGATGACCACTTTCATGAAAGCAATTGTTTGGTCTTTGCATATGTTGTCCATGTACATGCGTGTTTTATGATATCCTCGAATTATATATGTACTCTGACCAAGGATCTAAGATTTTGGTACCTCCACACAAATATGCAGACAATTGAAGCATGGGCTTCTCAAGTGTTATGCAGTGGTGGAATTTGTGGCAGCTGCAAATCTATGTACTTGCTAGCCTTGGGATCCAGTATCTTCTTATGATCCTTGGGGCCCTCCGTAGGCGCCGTATACCAACCTGGCTCAGATTTTTCACTTGGATTTCATTCGTGAGCAGTGATTCTATGGTTTTATCCGCCCTTGGGGTGCTCTCCTGGAAGCTGTACAAATCAAACTCAGCACAAGGGAACAATGACCTGGAGGTATTCTGGGCACCTATCCTATTGATGCACCTTGGTGGCACCTGCATCACCGCCTACAACCTTGAAGACAGTGAAGTCTGGACGCGACAAATACTAATTTTATCGTCTAAGGTCAGCTTAATTTCATGCATGGCAGCTTTAATTTCAATATTTTTGGTATTCAATATGTTCGATTGTCTATGCGTGCTTTTGCCCCAATTAGCCCATCTAGACCAGAAACTAAAAAAGGGGAAAGCGGTTAATTATGAAACCACACTTACGAATAATACTCCTATACCTTATTATAGCCACCTATTATTGGTCATGGTTGCTATCTCTCTCGAAGTCATCACTCACCGCTATATGTCTAGGAATAGGAAGAAAAGCATGCTTAGTTGCTTGCTATGGTTGTCAGCCATGCGGGCCCTTTTCTCTAATTGCTTTTTCTCCCACTGCTCCATTGTGTTCTCAGGTCACAGCAATCGCGTATGTGTTCCGTAAGTCGTGGTCACCATCGGCAGACAACAAGCTATTGGTTGCAGCAATATTGTTACTCATCTCCGGGATTGTCAAATGCATCGATAAGATAGTAAATCTCAAGAACTATAGCTTCGATAGCTTATCCACAACTGTGAAAGATGTTCCTCCGAGTAGTACAAGTACACAACTTGGACTTGAAGAATATGTAAAAAGATCAAGAGGTTTTTCAATTCTGGAGCCTACGTGGCCCGTGGCCGTGGGGATTATTGAGGAGCCTGAGAGGAGCATGCACCTCCATTCGCCTGAGAAGGTATTTGTAGACTATGCACATAGCTATTCTGACCGGTTTGATAACCTATCATCCTTCTGGCTCCTTGACCACTCACAAAAGTATGAGGTGATCCAAGCTGGACTCTCCACTACTTTTGAACTTCTCTACACCAAAAGTCATGCTGCACGCATGGTGATCATATCACAACTCAATGCCACTTTTGAACTTCTCTACATCAATACTACGATTCTACGCATGATTTATGTGATTATCAGATCAGCACTCATCCATATTTTGAAACTTCTCTGCACTAGAATTCGTCCTCTTCCACGAATATTCCCGAGAGAGTATCGGACCCTTTTTTGTTACCTTTCTGATGAATATATAACTACACCAGAAATCGTGCTCCACGCATAGCCACTTCTCATCTATCGCCTATCGATTATCTTTCTTTGGCAACATGGGCATCATCTACAGGTTTGCCAATTGTTGCTATCGGTCTCTTCCACAGTATTGACAAACAAGCATACGGAGGTGCCGATGTCATTGTTACACTGCTGTTGCTGTACGGCACTCTTGCTTTGGAATTTATTTGTGTGTACTTGGCAGTACGTTCCAGCAGAGAGTGGCCTGACATGGTTGCTCAACATAGCCTTTTTGGATTCTTTGCCCACGACAAAAAGGCACAGCAAGTTGATGGGCTTGGCAAGATTCTTACATTGCAAGGACTTCCTTGACCGATACTGGTGCATGGATGCCTGCTACTCATCGGAGGATATTACGAAGGTAGCTCGTTTACATATTCAGGTAATGTGGAGGGATTCCATAAAGGATGCTGAAAGTTACATGTATCACACCAATACTATGGGCCAGTGGACTATGAAGGCTAGGAATTTGTTCCCACTCCTGGGTTGGAGCATAGATAAGCCATTTGACGAGAGCGTCCTTCTGTGGCATACAGCCACGGAATTCTTCCTTCACTCCAACGCAGACGATGCTGATGGTACCCGATGCAGACAGTTGTCCAACTATATGGTGCATCTCCTGTTTGCCAATCCTGAGATGCTACTGCCAGGCAGCAGGAAGAGTCTGTTCACAGATGCCTACAACCAACTCAGTGACATCCTCAGGGGTGAGGGGACATCGGATAACGCTGTCGGGCTTGTGCAGAAAATAATTGTGAAATTGCAATCTGGAGAAGTCTCAACAGGAACTATTATTTATGATGCTTGGCTGCTTGCTCAAAATTTGATGACCACGGACTGTACCACCATCCAAGGCGTGTGGCTGGAGATGCTCTGTTTTTCTGCCGGCAGATGCGGAGGGTATTTGCATGCCAAGAGCCTTGCTTCGGGTGGAGAATTCCTCTCAGTTGTGAGCCTCCTGTGGGCATATTCAGGAATGCCAACGCTCCCTGATAGGAATCTGGATGCGCCATTTGGATATTCATCTTCCTCTACATCCGGCCATGGAGGCCAAGGCACCAGCACCACTGCTGCCGTCCCACGGAGGCGAAGGCAGCAGCACCACGGAGGCGAAGATGCCACTGCTGAACCTGTCCGGATTGTTGTCGAACCATGAAGGCATCACTCCTGATCTTGACACCTCCAAAAGTGAAGGCACCACTTCTGTGCTTGACCAAAGTGTTGTCCTGCCATCAGAGCTACACCTTTTTTTTCTATCTTTTACTATGTGTGTCACGATGCCTGTACTGTACTTCTGTTTCCATTACATTAGTTTGCCATTTTCCGTTGTTCTGTTCCCAACTTCCCATGACCATGTTGTGCTGAACAATTACTGTGTAATGTCCGTCTCTGTGTCAACGGAACGGTACTTGTGATAATTGCTAGTCGAATATGTCATGAACTCGTGATTCCAACTGAAATGAATGTCGGATTATTTGTGTGATGATTACTCTCTCTGGTTATGAAATATTATAAACTGAACCAACTTTCCACCCAATTGGTAGTGCAACTGCGTGAATCTTCTTTGCTACTAGTACTACCTAAGAGATGGTTCTGAGTAATGTATGGTGTGCTTGTTTCTTGTTACTTCAGAGCAATTGTGGTTCGTGCAAGTTCTGGATCTTCAGCCTCTGGTACTGAACTTTCTGTACATTGTGACCTGTGATCTTGTAGACTTAACAACATTTTTATCATCTAACTGCTCGTTGAATGTGTGATTATTACTATGCTATGACATACTTCCTCTTGATTATAAGATGCTTTTATGTGTTGATGAATAGTATCAGGTATGAGCTGATCTCCAAATGCCTTTAAGATCCACATATTTTTTGCATGTTCATTGGGAGGAGTTGCCATTATGTGTTGGTGAATAGTACGTATCAAGATTGACGTTTCTATCAGTTGCGATCCTACAATCGTATCCGTATGATTGTTGCTCCTGGATCAGCGCACTATACGCGGCACGCTGCTAGTAGTAGCCTAGTAGGTGATTCATGCATTTGACCTGTGCCTTTTCTTATGTAGTTTTATATGTGATTCTGCCTCTCCAAGCTTGTTCGGCTTTGACAGACGTAGGTAACCAGTGTGCTCATTGTCGTAAATGGACGATAACCAGTGTGCTGTGAATACCTACTCTACACGGAGTGAGAAGGAAGTTGACGGAGGGACATGTAGCTCACAAGGATGCACAGAACGAACTCATCAAGATTTCAGAGTTTTGTTGGGGAGATTTGACCAAATTCTCCCTCCACAACTCAGCAACACTTGAATACAGAGGCAAGACATATTCCCGGAAAATTTATCCATAGCTTTGAGCCATGACTTTGAACCCTATTGCCAATCGAGATAAAATTCAAACAAGCTGCAAGGAGCACCGCTGTCTGCACTTTTCTGAATTTCGAACACCTTCAGACAGAAACAGGGGAGAAGGTAGCATAATGAAACAGAGGAGAAGGCATAGTACTGAACCGGTACGTGCAACAGACGGTCAAGATGTGTTATACCCAACGGCCGAGATCTCTCTAGGTAAGTTCCTGTTCGTCTTCGTTTCCCCCTCAAAGAATGTACTCTCCTGATAAGCAGCTTCAGCCGAGAATCACCGCGCGAGTAGCTAGGTAACTTGTCTATCTATTGACAGCCTCGGATGGCGCCGGGGTCTTCGACGCCGGCCCGCGCTGACGCACCCGGTGATCGCCAGAGAGTGGGGGGGGGGGGGTGGATTCTGGGCCCTAGCGGACGAAGACAACGGAGAGGACGAGGACGACGGCGGGCGATCCGGCGGCTCGACGGACTACTCGCCTACTCCCTCCGATATAATCTGTGAGGCTTTTTCTCCGCTACGATGAGGATGAGGTGGCCGAGATCGTGGAGATGGTCGTCCCTCCCGAGGATCCGGCGAGGAACGGCTTGCGACCCGGAGAGAAGCTGGAGCTGCTCCGGCGTGTCGTCCATCGAAGGACGGCGGCGAATGCATCTCGGCCATGGAAGGGTCCAATTCCCAAGGTACGTCTACCCAAACTTACGGTTTTCGATTTGGTTGCGCCGGAGGCGTGGACGGTTGTGGTAAGACGGAAGAAAGGTGGCCGTGTGGCGGCCGGCCGGCAGCAGGTGACGCCGGCGGCTTCGATCGGGATCGCGGCGGCGAGGGCCCTGCGTTTGAACTCCCTGATTGGCGCATGTGGGCCATCGGTGGCTACTGGGCCTCCTTCGGCTGGGTATGTGGCCCAGTGCGAAGGGGCTGCAGTTGGGCCGGGTCCAGTAATTCTGGAAAAGGATGGGATCGAGGATACATCGATCGTCGACGTGAATTACGCATGCATTGATCGATCGGGTTCATCCTCCTCCTGCTCGCGCCGTAGGGTTCTGCTACGGCGTTCTCCACATCGGCGGGCGGTTCCTGCCGGTCGTGCTCGTCGCATCCCCCTGCTAGGGTCCATGGCGGGTCGGGGTGCGGCCGGGAAGAAGCCGACCGAGCCTACTGGGGCGGGCCGCGCTGGGGCTGTGTCGGGCGGTGGCCGTGGTGTGCTGCCCTCGGCTGTGCCGCCGCCGGCTGCTGCCTCTGGCCGTGGTTCCTTGCTCCCTGGAGCTGGCCGAGCTTCTACTGGTGGGGGGGCTGGCCGTGGTGAAACTGCACCGCCGCCTGTTGCGGCCGGTGGCCGGGCCGCTCTGCCCCGGCCGGTGAATGGCTCTGGTCCTGGGGGGGTGCTGCCCGTGCCGTCGGGTCGGGGCACCGAAGCTCCTGGCGGTGCGGCTGCGGCCACGATGGGCCGAGGAATTGGCACACCGACCGGGGTGAGGCCGCCCGTGCTCCCAAATTTGATGACCACCGCGGGCCGTGGTACACCTCCGCCGAGGCCTCCCGTCACCCCCGTCCTGGGGCGCGGAGTTGAGACGCCAAGGCCGCCGGTGCATAATGGCCCTAGGCCGGTTGGCCATGTCGATGGGGTTGCACCACCGCCTCATTACATCGCGAGGCTGACGCATAATCGCTCGGGTCCGACGCAGATGAGACATGACAACGTGACTGCCGAGTCATCGGATCCGCCTCGAGGACAGTGGGGAGATGATGGTTATGATGTGCATGGAAAAGGCCAACACCGTGGTTCGTCATCTACGGGAGGTGGACGTGGGTACGCCTGGCAAAGTGATGGTTCGGATGAGAGACCTTTCCTTGGCCCGGCGGGTAGCTTCGTCGAAGGGACTTCGGGCCCGAACAGCCGGCAGAGAGGTGGTTTCCGTGGCCATCGTGGTGGCCGTGGTGGTGGACGGGGTGGTGGTCGTGGCCGGTTTCGCAAGCCGCCCCCAACACCGGTCGTGGTTGACCAGGCCTCTTCGGATATGGCTATTGATCCTGTGCAGTCGACTGAGTTGCCTAGCCAGGCGATGGAGGTGGTGACGGCCTTGGACAATGTGGAGGTCCCTATTACTGGTGGAGATGCCAAGGTAGGGGACATGGCTGAGTCTGAGAAGGCATCTAAATGGGCACGTAAGAAAGAAAAGATGTTGTGCTATCGATGTGGTGAGAAAGGCCACTTTATTGCAGAATGTGTGGCGGAACTATGTAGCTTGTGTGGCAAGAATGCTCATGTTATGGGGGACTGCCCGGTTATGCGTGATCAGGCTCCTGCGCTCACGATGTATGGAGTATATTGTGCCGAACTCACTTTCTTTGAGTCCCCGACGGCGAGGGACATTACTGTTGTGGCTCAGAGTATGACTACTGGCATTGTGAAAGCCACCCGAGAGGTGGTGTCTGAGGCTCAAATTGTGCGGAGACTTCAAGAACTGGCTCCCGGTGACTTTCAGTGGGAGCTTGTTCGGATCGAGGACAATGTCTTTAGGGTTGATTTCCCAACGGTGGACGACCTGCAGAAGCTGTTGAGTTTCGGGTTATGCAGGGTGCCTGGTACTAAGTGTATCCTGGAGTTTCACGAGTGGAAAAAGGAGGAGCCTAAGGGAAAACCGCTCACACAGGTGTGGCTGCGGTTTTCAGGGGCCCCATCTGAGGCTTTAACCGATGCTCGAGTAGTGGCGAGTTTGGGTATGCTGGTGGGTAAGACTGAGGAAGTGGACATGGCTTTTACCCGCGCACATGGGGTGTCCCGGCTCTTAGTGGGCGTTCTGGACATTGATTTTATCCCGAACGTGGTTAACTGGTTTTATCGGGGAGAGGTGTTTCCTCTTGAGATAGAGTTTGAGGATGCTGAGTTGTTTGTCGATGTGGGTTCTGGGGCTGATATGGACATGCACGAGGGGGACGGTGATGCCGGTGCTCGTGAGGACCCGACTGATGAGGCAGGACGAGAGAGGGCCAATGGGCCTAGTACGGCTGCTCAGTTGCCCGGTGATGGCTCTGGAGTAGAACCTGCATTGGCCCCGACGGTACCGATGAGTACGTTGCGTTTTGGATCCTTTGAGCCAGCTTCGGCTCCTCCTCGGCATTGGAGTGACAGGGTTGAGTCTGATGATTGCTTTGAGTGTATGCTCCCTCCTTTGGAGCTTGATGTTGTGGCTAGTCCTGTGATGGTTACGGTGGTGGAGCCTCAGGTGGGTTCGCTTCCTCATACCGTGGCTTCGAGTAGGGATATAACGACAGGTTCGGAGGTGCTCTTTGGGGAGGGGAGTCTAGGGCAGGTGGCCCCGGCCTCTCCCTCTCGTGGTCTGGCGCAGGTCACACCGGTGAGGCCGGTGTTGGTCGGCAGTGGGGGAGGTAGCCTAGCCTCCTCTCCCACTGCGACGCCGGTACCGGCCGGCTTGGCCAGTGCCGGGGTAGCGAGCCCGAGGCAGGAGGCCTCGGCTCCTGCTTCTCCGGTTGGGGCGGTGGCCCTCGCGCCGGCGGCTGCGCTGGGGGAAGAGCTGGGGCAGGTGGCCTTGGCTCTCCCCTCCTCTCCGGCAGTCAGGCGGACTGCTTCTCCTTCGACAACGACGGTTTCCCCTACATTGGCCCTAGACATCCCTTCCTCGTCTGCGGTCAGGAGGACCGCACCGTCGGCGACTTCGACGCTTCGCTCTGAGCCGGTGGGCGGGGAAGGAGGAGGGAGTGGGCAGGTGGCCCCAGTTGTCCCGTCTCTTGTCCTACCCGCCGGGCACTTGTCCGAGGGCATTGGGAGCCCGCGGCCTCCTCATTCTCGAGAGGAGGTTATTGCCTTTGGCGGGATCCCAGACCCGGTCTCGACGGGGAGACGGATGAGTGCTCGCGTTCTGGACCTTCCGGAGGTGGACGATATGCAGCAGCGGTGCGCTATGAGGGCGGCCAAGCTTCACGATGCTGCGATCTCTTCTGGTATGTCCGTTAACATACCTAATTCTTTATTGCATTTTGCTCCTGAGGAGATTATTAATAATGCAAACCAATTAGGAGTTTCACTAGGCGCTACTGATAATGAAATTTCCAATTCGGTGAATGATATGTTAGATTTAGAGGCGGAGCGGGCCTTAGAGACTATTCGTAATCTTGCTGCGGTCAAACCCATGAACGATGAGGAAATTGATGCGTTAGGGGTTAGAGTGCTAAATAATCTATGTGTGGATCTAGCACCTTCTAATCAGGAGTCTGAGGGCGATGATGCGCCCTTAGATGATGTAGCTGTCGGTTCCGTTCAGCCCGGTTATGAGGACCGGGTGACGGAGCCCACTAAGACAAAGCGTAAGTGGAAACAAAAGATTTATCCCGATTTTGCAGTTCGTAGGAGTGCTAGGATTCGGACTGCTAAAAAATTCCATGATGAACTATGAAAGGAATCTTTTGGAATAGCAGAGGTCTGAAGGACTTGGCTAAAAGAAGGTTTCTTGCTGAAGCTTCTCTGGAACATCGGTTAGATTTCATTGCTTTATCGGAAACCGGTAGAGAGAATTTTGCGCCGCAGTTTCTTTCCTCTCTTGTGGGTGGTATTGATTTCGACTGGCATTGTCTCCCGCCACGAGGTAGATCGGGAGGTATCTTACTGGGTGTGAGATGCGATTCCCTTGAAGTCCGGAGTGTAGTAATGGGTGACTTCGCGGTAAAGTTTCGAGTTAGGTCTAAAGTTGATGGGTTCAACTGGGCTTTGGTAGCGGTCTATGGTGCCGCACAACCCGAGCTTAAACCGGAGTTTCTGGCGGATCTTGTTCGGATCTATGGGTCCGAACAGCTTCCGATTTTGGTCAGGGGTGATTTCAATATTATTAGGAGGAGAGAGGAGAAAAATAATGATAACTTTGATGGCAAGTGGTCGTTTATGTTCAATACCATTATTGAAAGCTTAGATCTAAGGGAGATAGAGCTTTCTGGTAGAAAGTTTACCTGGGCTAATGCTCTGCCAAACCCGACGTATGAAAAGCTTGATCGGGTTCTCGCCAGCGTGGAGTGGGAACAGAAGTTCCCTCTTGTTACGGTGAAAGCTCTCACGCGGGGAATCTCCGATCACACACCATTGTTCGTTGACTCAGGGGAGCCGAACCATATGGGAAACAAAAACACCTTCTCATTTGAGATGGCCTGGTTCGAACGCGAGGGGTTCTTAGACATCATAGCCAGGGAGTGGGCCAAGGGTGTTGGAGGAAGGACGGCGGTCGAGCGCTGGCAGAATAAAATTAGGCATTTGAGAAGTTTCTTACGGGGTTGGGCTAAGCACCTCAGTGGGGTGTATAAGATTGAGAAGGATAGGCTCCTCTCTCTTGTACAGGCCTTGGACGTAAAAGCCGAATCCGCGATGTTGCTGCCCGCCGAGCTCCAGGTTAAAAATGAGGCGGAGAAGAGGCTGAAAGAACTTCTCCGCGAAGAAGAATTGAAGTGGGCTTTGCGTGCCAAGGTCCGCAAAGTAGTCCAAGGGGACGCGAATACTCAATTCTTTCACCTCATTGCTAATGGTAAGCACAGAAAGAAGCGGATCTTTCAGCTAGAGCGGGATGAGGGCACTATTTTAGGTCAGGATAATCTCAAAACCTATATTACCGAATACTATAGACAGTTATTTGGACCGCCGGAGGACAATTGTGTGTCCCTCGATGAGTCCAGGATCGAGGACGTGCCTCAATTGTCTGCTGCTGATAATGATATCCTGGTTGCCCCGTTCTCAGAAAAGGAGGTATTCGATGCTATTGCACAAATGAAAAATAATAAGGCTCCCGGTCCGGATGGGTTCCCGGCTGAGTTCTATAAAAAGTGCTGGCACATTATTAAGGGGGATTTACTACCGATGTTTCATGATTTATTCTCTGGACAGCTTCAATTATTTCACTTGAATTTTGGAACTATCACATTGCTCCCGAAGAAAACGGATGCTGTGAGGATTGAGCAGTTCAGACCGATCTGCCTCCTCAATGTTAGTTTCAAAATCTTCACCAAGGTCGGGACTAATAGGCTCACACAGATTGCGCAGTCTGTGGTGCAGCAATCCCAAACTGCTTTCATGCCGGACAGGAACATCCTTGAAGGGGTGGTTGTTCTTCATGAAACGCTCCATGAAATCCATTCCAAAAAATTAGATGGAGTAATTTTTAAGGTGGATTTCGAAAAAGCGTACGATAAGGTTAAGTGGCCATTCCTCCAACAGGCATTGCGTATGAAAGGTTTTGATGAAGCCTGGCGCCGACAGGTCGAATCATTTACGCAAAAAGGGAGTGTGGGAATTAAAGTGAATGACGACATAGGTCATTACTTCCAGACACATAAAGGCCTAAGACAAGGAGATCCGATGTCCCCTATCCTGTTTAACATTGTGGTGGATATGTTAGCAATTTTGATAGGAAGGGCTAAGGAGAATGGTCAAGTGGGTGGGTTGGTACCTCATCTTGTTGAGGGAGGTGTTTCCATCCTTCAGTACGCCGATGATACAATCATCTTTATGGAGCATGATTTGGCCAAGGCGAGAAATATGAAGCTAGTGTTATGCCTGTTTGAACAATTGACCGGGTTAAAGATTAACTTTCATAAGAGCGAGTTGTTCTGCTTTGGTAGAGCCAAAGACGACCAGGAGTCTTATAGGCAATTGTTTGGGTGCGAGTTGGGGAGTTTACCCTTCTCTTACCTTGGTATTCCGATTCACCATCGTAGGCTAACAAACAGAGAATGGAAGTGCATCGAGGATCGATTTGAGAAAAAACTGAGCTGTTGGAAGGGTAAGCTCATGTCATACGGAGGCCGTTTGATATTGATTAATTCGGTGCTCACGAGTATGCCTATGTTTCTCTTATCTTTCTTTGAGGTCCCAGTTGGTGTTAGGAAACGACTGGACTTCTATCGGTCGCGTTTCTTTTGGCAGGGTGATGAACTTAAAAGAAAATATCGGCTTGCTAAATGGGACATCATCTGTAGACCGAAAGACCAAGGGGGTCTTGGTATTGAAAATCTTTAAGTTAAGAACAAATGCCTTCTTAGTAAGTGGTTGTGGAAGCTGTCTTCCGGGACTGAGGCCATGTGGGCGCAGATCCTCCGTAACAAGTACCTCCAGACTAAAGCATTGACCCAGGTCGCAGTCAGGCCGACTGATTCGCCTTTCTGGAAAGGACTAATGAAAGTCAAACAATCTATGTTCAATAGGATGAGATTTGTTATTGGAAACGGTACAAGTACACGTTTCTGGGAGGATACTTGGCTTGGTGAATCACCTTTAGCCATTCAATATCCGTCTTTATATCGGATTGCTCAACGACGTGAGGTGTTTGTGCCAACGGTATTCCAATCTGTCCCCCTTAATATTCAGTTTCGACGGTCGCTAGCGGGCAATCGTTGGGAAGAATGGCTCCATCTAGTTAGGAGACTGATGGAGGTTCAACTTTCTCACCAACCCAATATATTGCACTGGAAGTTGACTAGCTCTGGAGTATTTACAGTTAAATCAATGTATATTGATGTTATTAATTCGAATGCTATTCCAACTTCCAAGTATGTTTGGGCTGTCAAAGTTCCTTTAAAAATTAAAGTGTTTATGTGGTTTGTCCATAAACAAGTTATTTTAACAAAGGACAACTTGATTAAACGCAATTGGACAGGACTTACTAGGTGTAGTTTCTGTGATCGGGATGAGACGATTAAGCATTTATTCTTTGATTGCCCGTTGGCCAAAGTTCTATGGCGGATGGTCCATATTGCTTTTAATATTACTCCACCGACTTTGGTCAATGCTTTATTTGGGACATGGCTTAATGGGGTTGAGCCTGAATTAGCAAGACATATTCGGGTTGGAGTTTGCGCTTTGTTATGGACTATTTGAAATTGCAGAAATGATTTGGTTTTTAACAGAACATCATGGATTCACTTTTTGCAGGTTATCTTCCGAGCTACGGCACTGATCCGTTCGTGGTCGCTACTCACTCCGATGGAGGCCAGGGAGCATTTGGTTACTAGATCTATCCGTTGGGAGATGGTAGCTTGGGATATCTTCAACCGGTTTGGATGGCGGTCATGTAATAGGATAGGCAATTAGTTTCCATATCTATTTTTAGCCAGCCGGTTGTGGCATCTTTTTCGGGCTAGTTTGTGTATCTAGCCGTCTGTCGCTCTGTGTGAGCTGCATTTATCCTTTGCTTTTTGTTTGGCTGGAGACTGTGGAACCTTGTTGGCACTTTTTGTTATTTGGTTAATAAGATGGCCGTATGCATCATTCTGATGCAGAGGCCGGGGAGATCCCCCTTTTCAAAAAAAATGTACACGTAAACAATCAAATTTAGACCGCTCGACGTGTGTGGGCTTGGCTGAACGATATGGTAAAAATAAATGTTGTTTTTATTTATTTTTGAATTGCTTACCACACATGTCACGTGGTATGCGTAAAAAGAAATCAGCTACTAGGAACATGGCGCCCCCCCCCCCACACCCCTAAAAGTACGACGGCAAGGTGCGGGAGGGCGGGAGGGCACGAGGTGGGTCCGGCAAGGATGAGAGGAAGACTCGTAGTGGGACTAAGCAGTGGAAAGAGGATTTTTTTTGGATAAAGGATGGATTCTATTAGCTTAAAATGGAGCATCAAGGGTTTACAAACACAATGAGCATACATCCAGCTTCTACATAAATAGGATGCACACAACTAACACCAACACACAAAAAAAACACGCCAGCAAATAGCAAAGTCATGTAAGACCAAAGCCATGCATAGGCGATGGAAAAAAGAAAAACAAAACCTCAAACCGATTAGACCTGCGATCGACAAACTACAACAATGACCATATCAATCATCCCATGACAGCACACGGATGGTGAGATTCTTCAACAGAGCCGCCTTCAGGGAGGGAGCAACGCTAAACTGCCGCCGTCGCCGAATTCAACCAAGCAAGGCCAGAATCTAGGCTTTCACCCTGAAAAATCAGTTCGAGCATATTCGAGCAATGCCTTCAATAAGGTAACGACATAAAAATATCGCCATTGCCAGGTAAAATCAACGCAGTTCAGACCTAGGTTTTCACCCCGGAGCTCGAGACCGGGTGCTCAAGTAGCACCACCATCAAGTTTGTTATGTTTTGCCTCCACTACTTTTCCATGATCTCAAGAACTACATGTGATGTGGACCGCCGCCGCTGCACAAACATTCCTCTGCGTCAAGCCGTTGTCGATAGTTTGTAACTGCTCGTTGAAGTCAACCATCAAATTTGAAAGGAGAAACCCTCACAGAGACCTTTCGATGGCCACCTCATAGAGCTTCGTTGGGATGAAGCCTGGCTGTGAGGTCGCTCAAAGCCAGGAAGCCGACACTCGTACAGTGTTGCATGGCCATGCGACGGACTAGCAACACCTCCAGGCAAAACCATCCGTAAGCTACGCCTCCACACCACCATTGAGGAGGGATAAGGTGAGGTAGGGATCAAGCAACTACAGTTGGACCAATCGGACGGTGGGTGTGCGACCGGCGCCTAACATCGCCCATTTGAGGTTAAACTAGAAGTGGGATAGCGGCACTGGCGGAGCTTCAGCAAGGCTACATGGGCCATGGCCCGCCCAGCTTTGCAGCACCTTCTCCTATTATATTTGGTCCATGGGCCGAGGAAATGCCAATTTCATGCAATTTAGCCTAGCCAGCCTGTCCAGAAATATGCTGCAAGCTCCGCCATTGGATAGCGGTAAACTAAAAAAACACTGATAATATAGTCGATTGATTGAAATATTTTTTTATTTAAACATTTCTTGGCATTACATGGAATATAGCCAAATCCGAATTCTGGAGACAATACTAGCTAGTGACATGCATGTTTCGTCGATTCCGTCGCGCTTCAGTCTCCTCTCATCACAGGGCAACCTGAAGCCGACGCAGCAGCAGCAGGAGGCGCACTCAAGAAGCTCGCGAGGAAGTTGCCACGCTCGTAGAAGAACTCCGCCTTCTCCACCTTGGTGTCCTCATCAACCTGTACATATATCGCCACATTGTTGCAGGCAACTTAACCGTTGAAGAGCAACGAACAATCGATATACCACCATGAATCAATTACTGCCAATCAAATCAACTCACGTGGAAGACACAGACGCCGAAGAACTCGACGCGGCGGCCGTGCGGAGGGTGGCCCTTGAACGGGCCCTCCATGTGGCCCCAGTGCCGGAACTTGAAGGCGATCCTGGGATTGGGCGGGCCGCTGTACACGTCCAGCACCTCGATGGCGAAGCCCCGGGGGAACGCCGTGAGGAACGTGGCCGTGGCCGACTCCACCGTCTCGGCGTCCGGGTCGTAGATGCGGTGCTCCGGCGGCAGCGTGGTCGCCAGGAACGCGTTGTAGCCGCCCATGCCCATCACCTCCTCCCGCGTCAGCGGCTTCAGCCCTGCAACAAAGTTTTGTTTCATCCATTTTTGTGCCGGTCGATCGTTCGATTGTACTATGTGTTAGGTGTTGATTTTTGTACCGTTGGTGGCGGCGGAGTAGTTCTTGGGGTGGACGCTCTTCTGGTCCTCGGGCCGCACCTTGTGGACCAGCTCCATCTCCCAGGTCTTGAGCAAGCGCTGCACCCTCTCTTCCACAGACCCCTCGGCCCATTCCTGTTGCACCCAAGCCATGCATGTGAACAAGTTTAACTTCCAAGATGAAGAACTTTTTTACTCTGCTATCACATCTGTTCATTAATGTAAGACGTTTTCGCAGTTGAAGCTACTAATCTGTGTACACCACTCAAGGAAGCATTCGTACCTTGGTCCGCTCATCCTCGAAGAGCTTGTTCACGAGGTCGTAGTTGGGAGGGGCTCCATGCCTCCACACCGTGTTCTTCTCGCCCTCGCCGTGCAGGAACGACCGATATTTGTCTCCTCCTTCAGCAGAGGCCATGGCTAACAGCCTTCCACTCGACTCGATTCAACCAACAGTAGTGTGTGGTTGATTCCCTACTTGTAGGAAAAATCAGATGTGTAGAACAAGATCAACCACATCATCGCACACGTCACTGCATGGAAAAAAAAGACTAGTAGTATATGGTACCCACAGACCCAATCCATGACCCATCTCTGCAGCGGTGAGGTTCGTCCACTCATGCTATGCCACCCGTCACCCTTTGCAGAGAAGAACACCGTGTTGGTCAATAGAGTATCTTTGCAGATTGCCACCATGTTGGTCACTGCCAGAGCCTAGTCACCGCCTATGGTGCTAACGTCAGGCCATGTGAACGGGCCTATTTTTACTTTATTATACTTGTGAAAATTATACTCCCTCCGATCTCAAAAGGAAGGCATAAATTTTGGCTCAAACGGTGCAAATTTATATCAAGTTTGTAGGAAAGATACTAACAACTACTCCCCTCACTCCTAAATATTTGTCTTTCTAAAGATTTTAACAAGTGACTACTCCCTTCATTCCAAAATAGATGACTCAACTTTATACTAAAGTTAGTACAAAGTTGAGTCATCTATTATGGAACGAAGGGAGTACATACGGAGCAAAATGAGTGAATCTGCACTCTAAAGTATATCTATATACATCCGTATGTGGTAGTCCATTTAAAATCTCTAAAAGACAAATATTTAGAAACGGATGGAGTACAATACAACTTTAGTATCGTTAAATCAATAATAAAATATAGTTTTGTCTTATATCTATTTAGTATTATAGTTGTTCATAAATTTTCCTATAAATTTGATCAAACTTTGCGTCGTCAGACTTCAGAAGTTCAAACATCAGACCCGTATGCCCCCGGGGTGGGAGAAAATGAATCGATCACATCCAGCAGAGTCGCACTTCATGCTATCTTGACATGGCAGATGCTGCAGAGGAATGCAAAACCGCCAAAAGTTATATGCCTTCGGCCTTCCTTTTAAGAATGAAGGGAGAAGGATAGTGGCGTGCATGAAGTTGACCTGTCATGTGAGTGCTGCACTATCAAAATCCGCGACCTTTTTATTCAAGTTTATGAACTTTCTTCAAATTCATGAACTATTTTCATTTTGCAAACTTTTTCCAAATTACAAACTTTTCTGATTCATGAACTTTTTAAAAAATGTGAACTTGTTTTCAATTATTATTTTTTGCTTTGTTTTTCTATTTTTCTTTATGTTTTCTTTTTGTTAGAAAAACTTTAGGAGCATGTTTCTCAAAATCCCGGAAACTTTGAAATGCATGGATTTTTTTTAAATTTTGCAAACTTTCCTTAATTTTATGAACATTTTCAATTTTGCGAACTATTTTAAAATTTGCGAACTTATTTATTTTCTTGAACATTACTCACTTTTGCAAACTTTATTTAAATGTGTGATTTTTCCAAATCCATGAACGTTTTTTACTTTTTGTGAAATACTTTTAAACTTTGTGAACTGTTTTCATTTTCGCAATTTGTTTCAAATTTATGAACTTTTTCCTAGTTCATGAGCATTTGTGTTGTCTTGTAACCTTTTTGATTTTTTTGGTGTTTTAATGCATGAACTCTTTTCAAATTGGCAAACTTTTTCCGAATTCATGTACTTTTCTCAAATTGATGATTTTTTTAAAATCTGTATGAAAATTTTTATTTCACAATTTTTTTCAACAGTATATCAAAAATACATCTTTTTCCCACCCAGACCAACAGTTCAAAAAACGAAAAAATACTGGTGGGCGAAGCAAGCGATCGAGAGAGCGATCTGCGGGCGCCAAGTTGTGACGTGGCCCGCTTGCATATGCACGAGCGCCAGCTTGTGAGCTGGCACTTAAGGCAATGGAGAGGGGCAAAACCTATCCTGCGCATAAAGTGTCGCTTAAGTTGTTTTCGTGCAGGTCTAGTAGTGTGCCGGCGCATTATTTGTCCTTTTTTTCTGTCTTTTCCGCCTGGGTTTTTACGGTTTTTTTTTCTTTTTTAAGTGCATGAACATTTTCGAAAACAGGTGATCATTTAAAAAATTGATTAACATTTTTTATTTTCTATGAAATTTGGTTTCGGAACTGATGATTTTTTTTAAAAAAATCTATGAACTTGTTTTTCAAAATCAATGAATTTTTATCAAATTTTATAATTGTTTTAAATTTGGTGAATTCTTTTTCAAAATTTAAAGAAAATTTCCATTTTTATTGAACATTTTTTCCAAACTGGTGAACTTTTTTTTCCTAATTCAATTAACTTTTTCCAAAAACGATGAACTATTTTCAAATGAAATTAGTTTAAAGTTGATGAACTTATTTCAAAATCAATTGAAGTATTTTGAAATTTGTGATTTTTTAGAAATTTGTAAAGTTTTTTATTTAAATTTTATGATTTTTTAAAATATTTTTTATATTAGCGAACCACTTCAAATTCATGAAAAAAAAATAAAGTTATATGAGCTTTCTTTATCTCTGTGGAAAAAAATGAATGTTGGAGTTTATTTTAAATATAGAAAACCAGAGTGTCGGTTTTCTTCTTGGTTTTCAGTACACCGACACTCTGATTTTTTCCTGGTTTACTGGCAAAATGAGTTATTTTTTTTAGGAGCTAGTGCATCCAACCGAGCGAAGCGCCAAATTGGGCCTCAGCCCGCTACGCTCATGCGTGAGCAGCCGCTAGTCAACTACGTTGAAGGCGCTGATTAGGACCTCCCCTGAAGAGGGGCTCCCGGATTTGCGACCGTCCAAAAATAGACTAGCCGATCAAACAAGCTGCTGCTATTTCCTTTGTGAACTAAATACAGTCATTGCGAATGATAGCGATAGCGAGTAGTTTTATTTAGTTTTTATGCAATCTAGTTTTAAAAATATTCTAAGCTATGTAAAACATATCGAATCTAATTTGATGTAGTAATCAAATTTTTACCGAATTTGAGTTAAGTATTGGAGATCGGTTAGAAACAACACTTTTGTAGAGGAGTAAATATCCTCCTCTAAAGGTACTCGACCGCTGGTGGCGGAGCCAGAAAAAATGTATCACCAGGGCCAGGTGCTGTTAAAACTGATTAGGAAGAAGAGCCAAACCATTGAAAAAGAATGATTGTTAGCAGCAAAAAAATCACTATTTTTTCATTGTTCATTTGCAATTTTGCACTAAATCACAGATGCTAGGGGGGCCAGGGGCCCTGCTGGTCCCCCCTATCTCCGCCACTGCTGCACCGTATCATCCTTTAAATGAGATCAGTTAGAGATACTTTCAGTCCAGTCTAATTATACAAACACTGGGAAACCAAGGCAGAGCATTTGTGGCCGCCCAATTATACAGAAACTGGAAAACCAAGGCAGAGGATTTGCGACCGTCCAAGCATAAGTCGCCGGTCAAATAAAGCTGCTGTTGTATTTCCATTGAGAAGTAAATGCAGTCATGGTAGATTTATGGTGAGAGTTCCACTAGATCCATACAGAGTCATTGTGAAGGTAATCTGGTCAAGGTTCAAGCCTACTTTAGTTGACTCCAAGCTACGAAAAAATTGTCGTTTCATCGCAGCCACCCGCTACTGTACAAGGCAGCACTCTTCAGGACATAGGCTATATATAAGGATGTCAGTGGAAGCAAACACCTTAACCAGCTTTCCTGATCAGAATTCAGAACCAACCACCTCAAGAGTGTGTACAGAGTACACATACATGATACATGGCTACCTCCAGACTTCACATCGCCTGCGCTCTCCTCCTCGCTGGTAGGCAAACAGATCCAACTCTTGTTTTAATGGCAGTTTCTTCAAAGCTAGAAATCCAAGCTTTGAAACGAATTTGTTATAGAAGCTCCCGGGGCACATCAAGTGTATTCATATATTCAGGTGTTATATGTAAGTTTTTTCTTTCACTGTGCATTCATATATTCAGGTGTTGTGCTTCTGGGGCAAAATCAAGAGGGCATGGAAGCCGTGGCTTGCCCTCAGTACTGCCTGGAGGTCGACTACATAACCTGCCCGTCCTCCGGCTCACAGAAGCTCCCGGCGAGGTGCAACTGCTGCATGGCTCCCAAAGGCTGCACGCTCCATCTCTCCGATGGGATCAACCAAACTTGCTCTTAATCCAGTTCAGAGTTCAGACAGTGATGTAACTTCATGTCTTCATGTATGGTGTGGCGCTAGACAATATACTTGTCAAGACAGTAATAATGTGAACAAGCTCTATGTTTTGCGGATAAATCATGTCATGTAACATTATATGATGTTTCCTTCCGGCAGCTTTAAAGAGCCGTAAAAGTTGTTTTGCTACCTAAGGTTATCTTGCTGAGATAATCAGAAGAGGGTGCCAACGGTAAGGACAATAATGAACAATTAGTTTCTTAATTACAACTAGCCACAACGGCTGCTGTGGTGTAGTGGTTATCACGTCAGTCTTACACACTGAAGGTCTCCAGTTCGATCCTGGGCAGCAGCAAATCGTTTTTTTTCCTTTTTTTGGCCCCATTCATCTGGCATTTTTCTGCATGCCAATGATAATATAGCAGGACAAAATGATAACAGTTTTTTTCTCTCCATTAACGAACTAACTTTACAGTAAATAATTTGTGTCTTTTCATCTGTTACACTTACAACCTACAGCAAAAACCATCATGTTCTTCATGAAGAAAATAAAGAACTACAACACACAGCCACCATTCTTCTAAGGGTTAATTAGATAAATGTCACTCTAATTATGGCGATTCATAAAAAAAAATCTCAAGTACGGCGGTTCATAAAAATGGCACTGCAACTTTTAAATTTTGAAAAATGCCATTGCGGTTTTTGCAAACTTTGAAAAACGCCACTCCAGACCTCGAAAAATGTCACTGGAAATGGCATGAAATGGCATTTTTCAAAACCATCATGTTTCGCAGGGGAGCATGACAAAGATCAGAAGATGTGTTTTCTCAAAATAAGTAAATCAGAATACACGAGCCTTAGGCGTCCCCGGCCCCACTAGCTTCAGTGTGATCCGATCCTCTGTCTCTTCGGCGCCATCTTGACCGTGGAATCTCAGGCATTCTCCTTTTCGTCCTTGCGCTTTACCTGCTTGATCAGTACTGAGGGTCTGGGGTTCAATCCTGGGCGGCAGCATTATTTTCTTTTACCATGTTTCATTTTTTGCTTGGCATTACAATCAGATGGCCATTGTTCTGCATGTCAATGATACATAGGAGGGGCAGATGATCAGATATTTTTCTCTTTGTTAACAAACTAATTACAGTAAATCATGTTACCCAGATAGTGGGAATTACAAACTGCAGCTACACATACTAAATTAGTAAATTGTACTCCCTCCGTTCCTAAATAGAAGTCTTTTTAGAGATTCGAATGCAGGCTATATAGGGAGTCAAATGAGTGAATCTACACTCTAAAATACATCTATATACATCCGTATGTAGTCCCGTATTGAAATATGTAAAAGTCTTGTATATAGAAACGGAGGGGGGACTACTTGATTAATAGCTAGCCATTCACTCCACTGACTCTAGCTTGAGTGCATGACAGAGTAATAAAACTGAACCGGGGCACTAGGGAAAAGAAAATATCTCTTTAGATCATTTTTTCTTTACCTTTTTGACTCCACCAACACTAGTGACACAGAAATAATAACACTGGACGGGAGCGGTGCAAAGAAATCGTCTTTTAGATCCGCTTTTCTTTTCATTCTTGACCCGGCAGATCCTCTTTCCTCCATGTAAATGTGGCCAACCCTGAACCCTGCCAAGTGCTGAATGCTTTCTTTTTCTTCTTCTTTCCAACATCGATTTGGTTTGACCGCGATATGTTACGATGCTGAAAAATTCAACTTGTTCAGGCCACTTCGTCTTGACTGCGATAAAACATCTCTTGTCATATCACATCACTCCTCTAACAATGAAGTTCAGCAATGAAACATATTTCAGATCCAAATCCGCCATGCTTGCACTTGCATTCTTGGTGTTCCTGCTCACAGATACCACAACAGGGTGGCCCAAGCGGCCAAGCCAGATACATGGAGGACACATGATCGAGGAGGATGCATCACGAGGGACAGGGAAGCCATATTGTCCATTAAAGCAGGAATCATGGCCGACCCAGAGCGCCTCCTCTCATCGTGGCGAGGGCAGGACTATCTTGAGCCTATATATACTATTAACTGGGCCTGTGGCGCGACCGGCCTCAAATATCTCAACCTTGAGCGCAACAGTGTATATGGCATGTTTCCTGCACAACTTGAGCTCACTTGAAGTCCTTCAGTTAAGTGGTAGCTATCTGAAGGGAGTAACCTTTGTAGCCTGAGAATATTTGAATAAATCTAACATGTTGAAGTGGTTGGGGGGGGGGGGGGGGGCAGGGGCCCCCTGCACACTTGCTGGCGTTATGTTTTATTTTTTGAGCCGGATGGGCTCATCACTAAAGATCAATTTTCCAAGCTAACAAAGTTGCAGGGGGTGCACTTATCTGCAAATTCCTTTACCATGGGGCTGAACTATGATTGGGTCCCTCCGTTCAGATTACAGTCACTAGGATTGACATCATGCCGTCTTGGGCCAGGGTTTCCTCAGTGGCTCAAATCACAAGAGAGTATCTCCTTCCTTTTTATGTCCAATGCTGGCATAGCCGATGCCATGCCTGATTGGTTTTGGACTGTATTTGCAGAGGCTGGAATTTTGGACCTATCTAGCAATAACATCAGTGGCACGTTACCAGCTACTATTGTACAAATGAAAGCTGTTGTCTTAGATCTAAGCTCGAATAAGTTCACAGGTTTAGTACAACAGCTACCTCAGCATATAGATTTTTTAGATGTCTCAAGAAACTCTCTGTCAGGGCCTCTACCATTACTTTTGAATTTCAGATGGCCAGTATTTAGTTTGTTTCTTTCTGACAACCACTTCTCAGGCACTATCCCGGCATCATTATGCCAAATGAAGTTCCTTAATTTTCTTGATATTGGAAAGAATATGATAACAGGCCAGTTCTCTCGATGTTCAGAAAATGTAGCATCGGGATCAAGGATGGTCCCACTTAACACAGCCTCTCCGGAAAGTTTTTCAAGCTCTCACATGCACTTGACAACAACAACCTCTCGGGATGAATTCCCTTTGTTATTACAGAATTGCGCGGGACTAACTTTTATTGATCTTGGGCAAAATAAGTTTTTTGGAAGTATACCAACATGAATTGGGCAAAAATTACCGCAACTGAAATATCTGCGCCTCAGGTCCAACATGTTTTCTGGATATATACCTGCCCAGCTTAGTGAACTTCGTCATCTCCAATATTTGAACCTAGCACACAACAATTCCTGAGGTAGTATACCTCAGTCCCTGCTAAACATGGATGGTGTAGCCAAAACCACAAAAATAGCAACCCTGGATAACCCTTCCATCATTTCCAGCGGTATGGCTATAGTAGATGATTATGATGGTGTAGATAACCCCCAAGGTGCTGGTGGACATGGGTTTTATTTCATTAAGAGCATATCTGTAGTCACAAAATTAAGGGCAGGGGCACGAATATATTGGTCCAATCATATACATGGTGAGTCTTGATTTGTCCTGCAATCATTTAACTGGAGATATCCCCAAAAGCATAGATCCTGCATCAGGTTTAGTGAGCATGAATCTGTCTCTAAACCACTTGGGCGGAAAAATCCCAGAGAGCATTGGCTCAATGCACTCACTAGATCACTTGACCTCTCCAGCAATCAACTCTCTGGTGAAATCTCTTCAAGCCTATCCGATCTAACATTGCTAAGCTATTTGAACTTGTCCTACAATAATCTATCAGGAAGGATACTGTCGGGGCACCAGCTCGACACACTCAACCCCGACGACCCCGCATCCATGTACATTGGCAACGCTGGCCTTTGCGGGCCTCCTCTTCGGAAGAGCTGCTCGGGAAACCATACAGCGGAAAGCCCCTCCACGACGAGCAGAGAAGGATTCGAGGTGATGCCCTTTTGGTTCGGGCTAAGCGTGGGCTTCGTGGTTGGCCTCTGGGTGGTGTTCTGCTCCCTTCTATTTAAAACAACATGGAGGATCTCCTATTTCCGGCTCTTCAATGAGGTTTGTGATAAAATGTATGTGGTTGTAGTTGTGAATTGGGCGAGGATGACAAGGAAGGCGACCACCGCAGATTGAGAAAGTTTATCTGCAACCACTGATACTAGTATGCACTCCACTACAATAAGCAAGTGCTGGGGTTGTGATTTCTCTATAGATGAATGGAAGGAGTACTATTTAGTTGTTCATGTATCTGTAGTCTTATTTGTTTCATCAAACTGTTGTTGCATTCATAGTAAGCAAATAAGTTTGAGCATTTCAACCTGACTATGCCATCATCTTGTATTCTCTGAAACATGTCGATTTGTAATCTAATTATTACCCGTCTGTAATTTTCTGTAATTCTGTTAGTGGCATAAATATATGTGGGGATTATTGCAGCCTGTGATTTGTGAGTGGTAGAAAAAGACCTGTTAATATCACGAGCAGGAGCAGAGTGGAGGCCAGTTCAGGAACCTAGCTCAGGGGGCGAGCAAGTCGATGGAAACCGGTGGCGGCGAGGAATCACTGGCCGCGCCGCGCCACGCCGCGCCCCGCCCGCCGGCATCACATGGACGGCCGGCCTCCAGAGCTTGGCGTAGGGGACGGGGCAGCTTTGGGGGCGCAAGCTCTCGTTGGCCTCCGCAGAACACGGCACCGTCACCAGCCACGCCCCTCCCCCACACATTCTATGGACGGCCTCTAGAGATCTGCATAGGGGGGTGGGGTGGGGTGGTTTGGAGAGGCGAGCACGCTGGCTTCCGCAGACCACGACACCATTGCCGTTGCTGTTGCCGCCGCCGCCGGCAGATGGCCGCCTTGTCTTCTATACTCCCTGAGTCAGTAGTGTCAAAAACGTTCTTATATTATGGGACGGATGTAATACTTTTCTGTGTCGCAGTGGCTAAACCATGTGCCCGTGCGTATGTTTGTGTCAGTTTGTGGGGCCACACAAGTCAATGAAAAAAGCCACTAAATTCCCTGAAAATTATGGTAGACATAGAGTAGATTGGGCATAGCAATTTCTCCTTTTCATAGAGTAGATTGTTTTTTATATATATGGTGAATGTATATGCCCTGTGTTTTCTAGATTTATTTTATTTACAATTCAAGATTTGAATTTTTTTGGGATGTGACATTGATGCTTAGTTTCATGAAGACGGTGGTTCAGGAGGGACGGGGGCGATTATCCGCGATGATCATGGCATCTTTCTTGCAGTAGCTTCGGCGTCATCATCCGTTCCTTCGGCTCCATGCATCTTAGCCCGGGATTCTCGAGTATTTTATCTTTTCCTATGTTTGTGCTCCATTGTGCTTCGTCAATGTTGAAGGTCTCCAGTTCCATCCTGGGCAGCAACATTTTTTTCTCTGGTGCTGCTGTCAGGCGGCAATGTGTCGGCATTGTCAATGATACATAGTGTGGGCAAATGATTAAAGCTTTCCTTTTTCTTAGTGAACAAACTAACTTCTAGTAAAATAATTTATGTTATACGGTGAGTGGAGTGGAAACAAACTGCACATTCATACTCGACTGTACTCGCATAACACAGGACTGAAGGGTCTGAAGCACTACGAAAAGGAAAATGTTTGTTTATGTCCTTTTTCCTTTTCCTTTCTCTTTTTGACCCGGTAGATCCTCTTTCCTGCCAAGTGCTGAATGTGTTGAATGCTTCGTTTTTCTTCTCCATTCCAACATCGATTTGATTTGACCGCACTAATACCACAGTAAAAATTTGCAATTGTTTAGGCCATTGCATCTTCTTGACTGCGATAATACCTGTTGCCGTATCACTTTGCTCCTCAAACAATGAAGTTCAACAACGAAACACATTTCACTTTCAGCTCCCAATCCACCATGCTCGCACTCGCAGTCTTCCTGCTCGTGCTCACAGAAACCACAACACTAGTGTGGTCCAAGCCAGAAGCACTGAGCACAACCCATGATCGAGGAGGATGCATCGCCAGGGAGAGGGAAGCTCTGTTGTCCATCAAAGCCGGCATCACGGCTGACCCAGATGGCCTACTCTCGTTGTGGCGAGGGCAGGACTGCTGCCGGTGGGAGGGTGTGAGCTGCAGCAACATGACCGGCCATGTCATCAAGCTCGACCTCCATAAACGGGACGACCAGTCTTCCCTCGAAGGTGAGATAAGCTCTTCTCTGAAAGACCTGCAGCATCTGCAGCACCTGGACCTTGGCGGGAATGAGGATCTCACCGGGCCTGGAGGACGCCTCCCGGAGTTCTTAGGGTCTCTTGGTGACCTGCGGTACCTCAACCTCTCCAGCCTTGATTTTTCTGGCACAGTGCCCCATCAACTTGGCAACCTCTCGAGGTTGTTATACCTCGATCTGAGCATTGCTCTGAGATCTTATTATGGTCTATCTAAAGAATTGCACCAAGAAGATCTCTCGTGGCTGCCACGTCTCTCCTTGCTCAAACATCTTGACATGAGTTATCTGAACCTCAGCACTGTGATAGGCTGGGTTGACACAGTAAACAAGTTGGCCGCTCTTGAGGTCCTCAGGCTATCGTCATGTTCGCTTAATAGCAGAGGCCACTTTGTGTCCCGCTCGAATCTCACCATGCTCGAGATCCTTGACATCTCTGTCAATTCAATTGAAATGCAGTTCAAGGCTATCAGTTGGGTTTTGGATGCAACCAGCCTCATATATCTCAGCCTTGAGTATAGCGGTATATATGGCATGTTTCCTGCACATTTGGGAAACTTCACCTCACTTGAAGTCCTTCAGCTGAGTGGTAACTATCTGAAGGGAATGATACCAGATACACTCACGAGCCTCTGCAGGCTGAGAATATTTGAACTGGCAGGGAATGATGTTCAAGGGGATGTGACAGTTTTAATCGACAGGTTACCGAAATGTTCATGGTGTCAGTTGCAGGTCTTGCGTCTGGGCCACAACAGCGTAACCGGTTCCTTGTCAGGCTGGATCAGCAACGTGACTAGCTTGACCACTCTTGATCTTAGATTCAACAAGCTTACAGGACCTCTGACAACTGGGATAGGTATGCTTTCTAACCTGATTTATCTGAACCTAGGCTACAATCAGATGGATGGGCTCATCACTCAAGGTCACTTCGCCAAGCTTACAGAGTTGCGGCACCTACACTTATCTGGAAATTCCTTTACCATGGAGCTGAACTCTGACTGGATCCCTCCGTTCACATTACAGTCACTAGGATTAACATCATCCTATCTTGGGCCGAGATTTCCTCAATGGCTTAAATCACAGAAGAATATCTCCTTCCTTTATATGTCTGGTACTGGCATAGTTGATACCATGCCTGGTTGGTTTTGGATTGTATTTATAGGGGCTGAAATTTTGGACCTCTCCAGCAATAACATTGGTGGCAAATTACCGGCTACTCTTGGACAAATGGGAGCTGATGTCTTAGATCTAAGCTCGAATCGATTCACAGGCTCAGTACAACAGCTACCTCAGTACACAACTGAATTGGATCTCTCAAGCAACTTTCTGTCAGGGCCTGTACCATTGAGTTTATGGCCAATATATATAGAGAGTTTGTTTCTTTCTAACAACTATTTCACAGGCACTATCTCGGCATCGTTATGCCAAATACAGTCCCTGAGATATCTTGACATTGGAAGTAATATGATAACAGGTCACTTCCCTCGATGTTCAGAACATGTGACATCAAGTTCAGCAATGGCAACGCCAAACACAACCTCTCCGGATAGTGATTCAAGCTCTACCATGCCGCTATCTATGTCAATTGAGACTCTTAGGATCGACAACAATAGCCTCTCGGGAGAATTCCCTCTGTTAATACAGAATTGCCCAGAACTAACTTTTCTTGATCTTGGGCAAAATGAGTTTTCTGGGAGCATACCAGAATGGATTGGACAAAAATTGCCACAACTGAAATATCTGCGTCTCAGATCCAACATGTTTTCTGGCTATATACCTGCCCAGCTTAAAGAACTTCGTCATCTCCAATATTTGGACCTAGCACACAACAACTTCTCAGGCTCTATACCTCGGTCCCTGCTAAACATGGATGGCATGACCAAAACCACAGAATTAGCAGATCGGGATATTCCGTCCGGCACTTCCAGCGGCATTGTTGCAGTAGATGATGGCGATGTTCCTGGTGGATTTGCGTATTATTATATTGATAGCATATTTGTAGTCACAAAAGGGCAAGGACGAGAATATATTGGTCAATCAATATACATGGTGAGTCTAGATTTGTCCTGCAATAATTTAACTGGAGATATCCCCCAAAACACAGGTCCTGTATCAGGTTTGGTGAGCATGAATCTATCCCTGAACCACTTGACTGGAAAAATTCCAGAGAGCATTGGCTCCATGCGCTCACTGGAATCACTTGATCTCTCCAGCAACCAGCTCTCTGGCGAAATCCCTTCGAGACTATCCGATTTAACATTGCTAAGCTATCTGAATTTGTCCTACAACAAATTATCAGGAAGCATACCATCGGGCCCCCAGCTCGACACACTCAACCCCGATGATCCCACCTCCATGTACATTGGCAACCCTGGACTCTGCGGGCCTCCTCTCCGGAAGACTTGTCCAGGAAACCATACGGCGGAAAGCCACCCCACAGCGAGCAAAGAAGGATCCGGGACGATGCCCTTCTGTTTCGGACTAAGCGTCGGCTTCGTGGTTGGCCTGTGGGTAGTGTTCTGCTCCCTTCTGTTCAAGAAAACCTGGAGGGTCTCCTATTTCCTGTTCTTTGATGAGGCTTGTGATAAAATGTACTCCCTCCGTTCCTAAATACTTGTCTTTCTAGGCATTTCAACAAGTGACTACATACGGAGCAAAATGAGTGAATCTATATTTTAAAATATGTCTACATACATCCGTATGTAGTAGTCATTTGAAATGTCTAGAAAGACAAATATTTAGGAACGGAGGGAGTATGTATTTGTGGTTGTGAACTGGGCGAGGATGAGGCGGAAGGCGACCACCGCAGATTGAGCAGGTTTAACTGCAACCAATGGTACTACTATCCAGTTCAGTGCATTATATCCAACAAGTGCCGATGTTGTGATTTGTGGAAATAAATGCAGTAAGCTACTACTACTAAAGTACTTGTTCATGGAAATGTAATCAAAACAATGTTGTTACAGACTCTTATTGCATTCCTGATGCTTCTAATTTGTAGTACTCCCTCTGTAAACGTATATAAGTTTACAGACGAAATAGTAGTCTATTTACCTGTCTGTACTCTGTAATTGTATTAGTGGCCAAAGAGAGCATAAATATATGTGGGGATTATTGCAGCCATGATTTGTGAGTGCTAGAAAAAGACCTTCAGCAGAAGCAGAGTGAAGGCCCGGTCAGGAACCCTAGCTCGGGAGGCGAGTAGACGGAAACCGGTGGTGGCGACGGCGAGGGAGGCGAGCCTGGGGTAGCCGACGAATCGCCGGCCCCGCCCAGCCCGCGCGCATCACGTGGACGGCCGCTGCGCGTAGGGCACGGGGTGGGGGTGGCCTGGACCCTGGAGCGAGCTCGCTGGCCTCCGCGGACCGCCGCGCCGTTGCCGATGCCGGCGTGGCGGCAGATGTCGCTGCGGCTGCAGCCGTGTGGCCCGTGTGTGTGTGTGTGTGTGTGTGTGAGTGTGGGACCATACAAGTCAAGTACTAGCACAACTTACAAAGAAGGTCGTCCAAAATTACGAAGACAGAGTAGATTGGCATCGCAGTTTCTCATTTCAATTTCTGTGTGTACAAATATTGAATTGCAATATGTGATATTTTTATATTGCAATCATATACCGTGCTTCATTCGCGTTTTGTTCTCTCTTCTTTTTGCTTGGTTTGGGGCGCGCATGTTAGAGCATCTCCAACCATATTGAAATAATGAGTTAATTACACAAAACCATCACATTTGGGGCATCGTTTGCAAAAAATCACAATATCGCATTCAGTAAACTTTTTGTAAAAAGCACTGATCGAGTGATTTAGGTCATTTAATCACTTTGTGACAAGTGGGGCCAAATTGTCGGGAGCTGACTTGGCAAAATATTTACATATACACCCTTAGATCTTAAAAATAAAAGCAATCAACCCCCTCCCCGCACACGCCGGCCATCTCCGCAACCACGAGGGCTAGCAGTGCACGCAGGGGTGGCTGCGCGCCAGTTGCCGGCGTCAGGAGGCGGGGCAGCGGCCATGGCTGGGTCCGATAGGCGCCGTGGTTGCTCCCCTGTGAAGGAGAAAGAGAGAGTTGAGAAGTAGGAAGGAGAAGGTACACGTTGGCTGGGAGGCTCTTGTCGCCGAAGGCGCGGAAGGTGGCGGCGACCGGTAGGACGACGTGCGGGAGGCGGCGCGCAATGGATTGGGCGCGGGCGCATGCGTGAGTGAGGAGGCTCTCCTGGTGGCTGCACGATGGGGAGGAGGGGATCGATATGCTGTCGCCGGCGAGCACTAGCAGGAACGGCGCGACAACGACCCTAGGCCACGAGCACCTCCCTTGTCGTCCACGACGACCCCGACCGCTCCTGCGAAGATGTGCTCGACCTGGTAATTGGGTACCGCCCGAACTCCACCGTCGGTGCCGCCGACCAGCTGCCCCCCCACCACCACCATGTCGGGCATGTCGGGCTGTAGGAGATATGCCCTAAAGGCAATAATAAATATTATTATTTATCTCCATGCTCATAATTATGTTTATGTTCCATGCTATAACTGCTATGGTTCCCGAGCCCGTATATCCATAAAGGCTTTGGAGAAAACCCGTGTGCACGTGTGGAATAATAAACGGTAAAATGCATTCCTAGTCATGCCTCTAAGACTAGCTCAAGAGTTACATGATGATTATGTTTTCCCAATCATGGGCATGTCCATGCCAATAGTTTTGAGGGCGCAATGTTAGAAGAACATTTGTGTTGAATCGACCCGATTTGATGTTATGCTATGAGATACATTCGTCACAAGTTAATGGTTAATAACACAGGGATGGTTAACATTTGCATGATTCCTTAGACCATGAGAGTATCGAGTTTCTTCTGCTTCATTCATGAACTTTGGGGTTTGTTAAACGTCATCCGTAACTGGATGGCTATTACGGCGACTTACGAGTTCATGGAAAAGTGTGTCAAGTAACTTGATAGCTCAAAATTGGGATTTGCGCCTCCGACGATGGAGAGATATCCTCGGGCCCTCTCGTTGTTACGGTACACCATCGCCTGGCCAGACACATTGTGATTTTATCACTGTCACTGGGATGCCGAAATACGGAAACGAGAAAAGAGAACAAAACCGATAACGAGGTAACTTGCATGGTGGACAAATTGTTGATCCACGGGAATGCAATAAATATCCCCTCAGGTGTTTGTAACATATCGCGAAGCAACGGGAATAGCACGCGGCAACTGGAGGTTCACTCGAATATTTATTCGTGTGGGTATAGGAATCAATATGGGTGTCCACGGCTTCGATGCTGGTCAATGATCGGAAGGGGTTCCAGATCATGTCTATACTTCACCGAACCTATAGGGTCACACGCTTAAGGGTCATCTATCTGCTGAATACTAGACAGTGAGTCTCGGAGAAAATCTTCGGAAAAAGTTTCGGAGACAACGGAAAAGTTCTGGAGAGAGAGAACACCGGATGAGTTTCGGTAAAACTGAAAAGTTGTTTCAGGGTATATCATTAAGTCAAATTGGTTTCGGCACACGCCTGATAATTCTTGCAGGTTGCCAGAATCATTCTGGAAACTTCTGGGAATTTTCCGAGATAAAAACCCGAAATATTCCGGAGCTGCCGAAACCGGCTTGGTTACTTTTCGCAGATGAAAATCACTAATCTGAAATTGTTTTGGAACATATCCAAAATGATTTTTGTGGGTACTGGAATTATTCTAAGACCCACAGAAATATTTTCGGATTTAACGGTCGCGGAAAATAGTCTCCTGAATAGTGAAAATCACTTTATGGATATTTTTATGGAAAGCCACATTTTGGGGCTTTTCCCAAAAGGCTTCTAGAAGGACTTGGGGATCAAGGAACCCCCTTTGGGGGGCCCATGAAGGTGGGCCGTTCAAGGGTGCAACTCCTCCATGGAGCTCCACTTGTCATCCCTTTATGCCCTTTATGTGTGACATAAAGTGTGGGCATTTTGGGTTTTTCATGCGCCCCCTACCCCTTGGGTTTCCTATAAATAGAGGTGGAGAGGCACTCTCCACACTCACTCTTTCTCACATACAAGTGCCATGCAATGATCTGGCTTCTCTCTCCCTCCTAGCAAAATAGTTTCGTAGAGCCGAAAGGTTGTCTGGGATCCGGTGGGAACTAGTTCTGGACGGCGAAGCCCTGCCGGATAGATGACACCGTATGTGTGCAACTCTGCAGAGAGATCGTACTTTCGGTCTTAGTTCGAGAGTGCCTCCCGAAGGGCTGTCCGTGTGACCGTCCGAGTTTCGAATGTCCTCCCGAAGGGCTGTCCAAGTGATCGTCCGAGTTTCAAAGGTCCTCCCGAAGGGCTGTCCACGACATCGTCCGAGGGACTGTCCGGCCGCCTCCGGAGGACTGTCCGAGGGGCAGATGAGGGTATACATCCTTGTGGTTGGGGGGTTGTAAATCCTAGCTGCGGGGATCTGCACCGCCTATCGTCATCAACTCTACTTCCGCCGCGCTACAAGTCGGTAACAAAAAGATCAAACCTTGTATGCAGTCTCCATAGTGGTCCTGGGCGTGCTCGCTATACCAAAAAATTTTCTTTCCTGCTGCGTTCCCCTACACGGGCTTCGTCCCCATCTTGCGGGAGGAGGTTGAGCGTGTGCGGTTGCCTCCTCCCGATTGGATCGGGAGCAGGCAGGGCCTGGGAGCAGGGTATCAGATTAAGAGCAGGGGTTGATTGCTTTTTGTTTTAGATCCAGGGATGTGTACGTAATTTTTTTACCAAGTTAGCTCCTTAGAGTCCGGTCCCACCTGTCAAAAAATGATTAAATGGGTTAAATCACCTGATCAATGCATTTTGCAAAAGTTTTAGTTAGGGACTATGTGGTTTTCTGCAAACGTTGCCCCAAATGTGGTGGTTTTCTACAATTAACTCTAAAATAATTGGAGAGCACTATGTGTCGATTGACTGGCGCAAGCACCCCATCGGTCGCCGTGTAGCCGTTGCATGGAGAGGGTTAGCGCCCATGCTTGGTCAACACATGAACAAAAAAAAAATCATTTTCGCCTCTTAGTCGCAACATCAACGTGCACATCTCCACCTCGCGCGACGCGCATGCAACTCCGACGAGGCCTGATAGCAGCCTCCCCCTCCCCCCCAATGCCCCTCTCGTCGCAACATCATGTCGCACCGATGCCTGACAACATCCGGGTGGTTGCCATTGTCGACGTCGTCGATGGCTGCCAAAACTCGTTGCAATACCCATCTACATCGTAGCAGTGCCAGGCACCGGTTGCAGCTCGTCGGCGCTTGTGGCCACCGGTTATAGCAGTGCCCCCGTACTGGTTGTAGCTCACAGCATTACAGGTCGCCGGTTGCAGCAACCATTGGGTGGCCCCCTCTCCGTCGCAACAAGAATCGCAAAAAACACATGCAACTTCCCCATTGCTCGCCAACATTGTAGGCCAGGCACAACTCTCCCTCGCGGTGGTTGGCCTGCACCATCTTGTCCCCTCTTGTTGATTTCACTCAGAACAGCCATGGGAGGCACTTCTTCCAGTCTCGTCTGCTTTATCTTAGGGATGGTGCACATGTAGGCAGCCGAGAATTAGACATCAAACTAAGAGAGAGAGAGAGAGAGAGTTAAAGGCCATCACTTTCAATTTCGCATTCTATTACGCTGAACCATAGGACATGGTGAATGGCATATTCTCAGTTTCATGGTCCAAAGTGGCGGCCAACCCCATCTATCACGAAAAAATCACTCATCAACACAATGCAAGAAACGAAGCAAGAAAGAAAGATGCTGAACAATATGAAGCAAACAAAACCTACCTGGCTATCGAGTCCAACACCACTTTGATGCCTATTTGGCATTTGCGCATAGTAACCGCAAAACTTATAATGGACTCTTGGATGGCGTTTCATCTACGTTGGACTGAGCCCTCATTACGGGTGATATGGATTGCATGTGGATGCACGTAGTGCTTATGTTCATGGTACCGCCTGTGGATTTTTTTGGCCAATACTTAGAGCCATTTTGCTCGGTTCCACACATAGGATCCATGCTTATGGCCAACCAAAGCTTTACACAAAGTACATCTTCATGGTTTGAGAATGCTAGTCCTTTTGACTTCACCTTCTTTTCTGAGGGTCTGATGATGCCCAAAACATCAAACAAAGGCGAATTACATGTTGAGGACGCTATTCATCACATCTTCCTTCTCGACCTTCTTGCGGGCACGCTTCAGTTGGCACCGATCCTTGCGGGTGGTAGTCTCCACTTCCTTTCCAATGGTTGGTAGCCCCCATAGACTCCGTGCCATTGTCCATGGCGGCAGGCTGACGGCGAAGTGGGTGTCAACACCTAGGGTGGAATAGGAGGTCAATGGCACAGACACGGGGGAGGGAGATGGCGTAGACGTGCGGGAGGGGGGGGTAAGAACGATCGATTTGGTCAAATTGGGATGATTTTTTGGGTCCGACATGCGGACATGTCCGGTGGCCCAATCCGTCCCACATATGAGCTGGGTTGGATGGGTGTTGGGTAGCCCATATATATCAGCTAGGTATACACTACTAGGGAAAACCCTAGCAGTAGCATGATATGTCTCCGTCGTATCTACTTTTCCAAACACTTTTGCCCTTGTTTTGGACTCTAACTTGCATGATTTGAATGGAACTAACCCGGACTGACGCTGTTTTCAGCAGAATTGCCATGGTGTTATTCTTGTGCAGAAATAAAAGTTCTTGGAATGACCTGAAAATCAACAGAGAATTATTTTGGAATATATAATAAATATTGGAAGGAATATCCACGTCAGGGGGCTCCCACCTGTCCACGAGGGTGGGGGCGCGCCCCCTGCCTCGTGGGCCCCCTAACGCTCCACCGACCTCAACCTGGACTCCATATATTCACTTTTGGGGAGAAAAAAACCAAGGAGAAGGATTCATCGCGTTTTACGATACGGAGCCGCCGCCAAGCCCTAGACTCTCTCGGGAGGGCTGATATGGAGTCCGTTCGGGGCTCCGGAGAGGGGAATCCGTCGCCATCTTCATCATCAACCTTCCTCCATCACCAATTTCATGGTGCTCACCACCGTGCGTGAGTAATTCCATCGTAGGCTTGCTGGACGGTGATGGGTTGGATGAGATTTATCATGTAATCGAGTTAGTTTTGTTAGGGTTTGTTCCCTAGTATCCACTATGTTCTGAGATTGATGTTGCTATGACTTTGCTATGCTTAATGCTTGTCACTAGGGCCCGAGTGCCATGATTTCAGATCTGAACCTATTATGTTTTCATCAATATATATGAGAGTTCTTGATCCTATCTTGCAAGTCTATAGTCACCTATTATGTGTTATGATCCGTTAACCCCGAAGTGAAAATAATTGGGATACTTACCGGTGATGACCGTGTTTGAGGAGTTCATGTATTCACTATGTGTTAATGCTTTGGTCTGGTACTCTATTAAAAGGAGGCCTTAATATCCCTTAGTTTCCAATAGGACCCGCTGCCACGGGAGGGTAGGACAAAAGATGTCATGCAAGTTATTTTCCATAAGCATGTATGACTATATTCGGAATACATGCCTACATTACATTGATGAACTGGAGCTAGTTCTGTGTCACCCTAGGTTATGACTGTTACATGATGAACCGCATCCGGCATTTTATTCTCCATCACCGATCCATTGCCTACGAGCTTTCGATATATTGTTCTTCGCTTATTTGCGTTTCCATTGCTATTGTTATCATCACTATAAAACACCAAAAATATTACTTTTGCTACCGTTACCACTACTATCATATTACTTTGCTACTAACCACTTTGTTGCAGATATTGAGTTTCCAGGTGTGGTTGAATTGACAACTCAGCTGCTAATACTTGATAATATTCTTTGGTTCCCCTTGTGTCGAATCAATAAATTTGGGTTGAATACTCTACCCTCGAAAACAGTTGCAATCCCCTATACTTGTGGGTTATCAAGACCATTTTCTGGCACCGTTGCCGGGGAGCATAGATCTATTCTTTGAGTCACTTGAGATTTATATCTGCTTATCATTATGAAGAACTTGAAAGACGCGAAAACAAAAATTTATCCCTCAACTACGAGGGGAGGTAAGGAACTGCCATCTAGCTCTGCACTTGATTCACCTTCTGTTTTGAGTAAACTTGCGACACCTACACCTGCTATTCATTCTGATATGTCGCATGTTATTAATGATGCCACTTTTGCTATGCATGATACTTATGATGAAACTACTTCTATGCTTGATACTACTGTGCCACTTGGTGAATTTCTTGATGAACAACTTGCTAGGGCTATAGAGAATGAAATTATTGAAACTGATAATATTGATGAAAGTGATGATGAAGACTCTCCCCCTAGATATGAATTACCTGTTGTGCCTGAGGGCTATGTTATGGATGAAGAAACTGCTAGAGATTTTCTTGCTTGCAATGATAGGAGTGATCTTAAGAAACTATTAGCTAAGCTGAAACAAAAAACTCTGAATGCCAGAATGAAATATGATCCTGCTTATGCTACTTCACCTATCTTTGTTACTGATAAGGATTATGATTTCTCTGTTGATCCTGAGATAATTACTTTAGTAGAATCTGATCCTTTCTATGGCTATAAATCTGAAACTGTTGTGGCACATCTTACTAAATTAAATGATATAGCCACCCTGTTCACTAATGATGAGAAAACTCGTTATTATTATATCCTTAAGATATTTTCGTTCTCATTAAAGGGTGATGCTAAGATATGGTTTAATTCTCTTGATCATGGTTGTGTGCGTAGTCCCCGGGATATGATTTATTACTTCTCTACTAAATATTTCCCCGCTCATAAGAAACAAGCTGCTTTAAGGGAAATATATAATTTTGTGCAAATTGAAGAAGAGAGTCTCCCACAAGCTTGGGGGAGGCTTCTCCAATTACTTAATGCTTTGCCTGATCATCCTCTTAAGAAAAATGAAATACTTGATATCTTTTATAATGGACTAACCGATGCTTCCAGAGACCACCTGGATAGTTGTGCTGGTTGTGTTTTCAGGGAAACAACACGAGATGAAGCTGAAATTCTATTGAATAATATGTTGACTAATGAAAATAATTGGACACTTCCTGATCCAATTCCTGATCCAATTCCTGAACCAACTCCTAAGCCAACTCCGAAGAAGAGGGGTACTCTATTTCTCAGTCCTAAAGATATGCAAGAGGCAAAGAAATCTATGAAGGAAAAAGGTATTAAAGCTGAAGATGTTAAGAATTTACCTCCTATTGAAGAAATACATGGTCTTAATTTACCGCCTGTTGAAGAAATACATGGTTTTAATCCATCACCTATTGAAGAAATACATGGTCTTGATAACCCGACATAGGTAGTAAAGGTAAATTCTCTCTATAGATATGATAAAGCTGAAATCCCATTTACTAAGTTTGCTAGCCCATGCTTGGATGAGTTTGATGACTTTATGGTTAAACAAGAAAAATTCAATGCTTATTTTGGTAGAGAATTAAAATGCAGTGCTGATATGCTTGAACACTTGGTGATTATATGGCTAATGTTAAAGGTGAACTTAAACTTATTGGTAAACATGCTTCTATGGTTACCACTCAAGTAGAACAAGTACTTAAAGCTCAGAATGATTTGCTCAATGAATTAAATAGTAAGAAAAATGATAATGTTGTTAGAGTTATGACTATAGGTGGTAAAATGACTCAGGAACCTTTGTATCCCGAGGGCCATCCTAAGAGAATTGAGCAAGATTCTCAGAGAAATATTATTGATGCACCTAGTCCTTCTAAAAGGAAGAAAACGAAAAATGATAGGACTTTGCATGCTTCTAGTGAACCTGTTATTGACACACCTGAGAATCTTAATGATATTTTTATTTTTGATGCTGAAACACAATATGGTAATGAACATGAACCTAGTAATAATGTTAATGATGATGTTCATGTTGATGCTCATCCTAGCAATAATAATGATGTAGAGATTGAACCTGCTGTTGATCTTGATAACCCACAATCAAAGAATCAACGTTATGATAAGAGAGACTTTGTTGCTAGGAAGCACGGTAAAGAAAGAGAACCATGGGTTCAGAAACCCATGCCTTTTCCTCCTAAACCATCGAAGAAAAAGGATGATGAGGATTTTGAGCGCTTTGCTGAAATGATTGGACCTATCTTCTTGCGTATGCGTTTGACTGATATGCTCAAAATGAATCATTATGCTAAGTATATGAAAGAAATTGTTACAAATGAAAGAAAGATACCGGAAGCTGAAATTTCCACCATGCTTGCTAATTATACTTTTAAGGGTGGAATACCAAAGAAACTAGGAGATCCTGGAGTACCAACTATAACATGCTCCATTAAAAGAAACTATGTTAAAACTGCTTTATGTGATCTTGGAGCCGGTGTTAGTGTTATGCCACTCTCTTTATATCGTAGACTTGATTTGAATAAGTTGACACCTACTGAAATATCTTTGCAAATGGCTGATAAATCAACTTCTATACCTGTCGGTATTTGTGAGGATGTGCCTGTTGTGGTTGCAAACGTTACTATTTTAACGGACTTTGTTATTCTTGATATTCCTGAGGACGATAGTATGTCTATTATTCTTGGAAGACCCTTTTTGAATACTGCAGGGGCTTTTATTGATTGCACCAAAGGCAATGTCACTTTTCATGTTAATGGCAATGAACATAGGGTACACTTTCCGAGGAAACAACCTCAAGTTCATAGTATAAACCCTATTGGAAAAATTCCATCGATTATTTTTGGAGGTTTTGAATTTCCTCTTCCTACTGTCAAGAAGAAATATGATAGTCTTATTGTTGGGTATGTGCATATCCCCGTTGAGGTAACCTAGTGTTATTCGAAAATTCTCCGGTTCCATGTTATTCGGAATGAGTTTGTTAACAAGACCTGACCAACCTTGTTAGTGGATTCCTTTTGATGAGCATGAGATGGATGAATTTAGAAAACACAACTCTCTGTACCCTCTTTTTACTTTCTGTTATTTATATTAAATAGAGCAAAAATAGTAATTTATGTCTGTTTTCTGAATTATCAATGCAATAAAAAATACCCCGAAAATAAAAGTTCTCCAAATGCCCTGAAAATTAAATATGATTTTTTCTAGAATATTTGAGAATATCTGGCACTGAAAACACAGCAGGGGGAGCAAGCACCTGGCCACGAGGGTGGAGGGCGCGCCCTACCCCCCTGGGCGCCCCCTGCCTCGTGGGCCCATGGTGCCTCCCCTCCACTTATTCCAGCTACCACACACTCCTTCTTCCTCCCACAAACATCACTAACCAGCTCAAACCCGAGTCCAAGCTCATTTTTATGACATTTTCGATCTCCTTGCTCAAAGCACCTCTCACAAAACTGCTTTGGGGGATTGTTCCTTGGTATGTGACTCCTCCAATGGTCCAATTAGTTTTTGTTCTAGTTCTTTATTCATTGCATATTTTTGCTGCTTAGGTGACCCTGTTCTTGAGCTTGCATGTCAAATTTATATGGTCAAAAGTAGTTTTGATGCATGATATTGCCTCTAGGCGCTTGTAGGAGTAGTTGCTATCAATATTGTTGAGTTTGGTTTACTTTTATTTTGAAGTTACTAAAAATTTCAGAAATTTTCAGAAAAAGGTGAAGAGATTTTTTAGGGGCTCATCGAGCCGAAGCTCGAAGGATAAGCAAAGTGAGGAGGATAAGAGGCCCAAGTATAATCTCCCTCGCACCGCGGAGGTCCGACCGTGTGAATGGCCTTGTGATAATTTCTTGAGAGCAGCCAGGATTTATGATGATTTCTATGAATTGGCTGAGAATGCAGGCCTCACCGCCTTCCTCCATGACCAACACGAACAATATCTCTTACTCACCAATATCTTTGTGCAAAACTTTCATTTCCATGCTAGGAGCTCACCACCTACGGTGGAATTTTATTTATATGATGAGCATAAGGAGTTGTCACTTCATGATATTTGTCGGGTTTGTTATCCCTTTCGAGGGCAGCGTAGAGGAACCACATCGTGACGATGTGGATGGGTTTATTGATACCATTACTGTAGGGGAAACGAGGAAGGTTTCCGACGCACGGATTACTAGCATACACTTTCCTGTTCTATGTTACTTTGCTATATTTGCTAGTAGATGCTTGATTGGGCGCGGAAACTGTGGAAACCTGAGTGCCCCTGATATTGTTATTTTGTGCCATGCCTTATTTCGTGATGACACATTCAGTATGGGCGCTATTATTGCAAAGCGGTTAAATCTTAACCGTACTAAGGGCCCCGTCCTTGGAGGCATCTTCGCCTCACGCCTCGCTGCACATTTTAACATACCTATTAGGCATTATGAGAAGGAAGGAAAAATTGATGCCTCCTGTTTATTTAGATTATAAGAGTATGGTAGCACATGATTTTATTGTTAAGAATAGGGAAAATGAGCTTAAGTACAAATTAATATTTGGTAAAAATCATCCTGAGACTATTACCTTGCCTGCTCCTTCCTTGTTTGATTTATCTGCAGGCAAGTACCTTGTTCCTTTGGAGGCCATTCACGCCTACCGGAACCGTACATCAGCTACAGAGCAGGAGCCGGAACCACAATTTGATCCTCCACGACAGTCTAATTATCAGTGGGATCCGTAGGTGATTTCCAACCAGTGGCAATCCGAGGCTTCTTCACAGTACGACCCCAACTACAACTTTGGATATTCGCCAGGCCAGCCGTGGCCATAGACCAACTTAGGCCAAAATCCTAAGCTTGGGGGAGTACGTATTTCTCACCGACATTACATTCATGTTCACACACTCATTGCTAGTTGTCGGTGCTCATACTTTTTCATTGTATCATCCATGCTAGTTTATTTTCCCTTTTTATGCTTTATTCTTGTGTGTTTAATAAACCTTAAGAAAAACAAAAAAAATAGTTGTAGCTTTTAATTAGTTTACTTTCCATGCTTGTAGTAGTAATTAAAAATAAAACCCAAAAAGATTTCTCATTCTTCTTTTGCTTGTTGGGAGCTTTCCCGTGTAAATAGTTTTATTTCTTTTATTCTTCTTTGGGGGTCGATAGGAGAAGACCATAATGAAAATGTTAAAGTGGCTCTTATATGCATTATTGTTGATCTGACAAAGAGCCCATATTACCTTGTCTTCTCTCTTGAATTGAATGCTTGCAGATTCCAGCTTAGTCCAATGCACGTGCACTATTATTATTGTCCACACTATCCGGTCGTGCAAGTGAAAGGCAATAATGATGATTATATGATGAACTTATTGAGATGAGAAAAACTGGTATGAACTCGACCTCTCTTGTTTTTGTAAATATGATTAGTTCATCGTTCCTGATTCAGCCTATTATGAATAAACATGTTTGCAATGACAATCAGAGATTATAGTTGCTTATGCCATGCTTAATTAGCTAGGAGCTTATAATGGTTTACCTTGCGTGCCAACATGCTATTAAAATGGTTGTGATATGGCATGATAGGGTGGTATCCTCTTTTGAATGATTTGAGTGGCTTGACTTGGCACATGTTCACGCATGTAGTTGAAACAAAATCAACATAGCCTCTACGATATTTATGTTCATGGTGCATTATATCCTAGTCATGCTTGCATTCGGTGTTGATTAATTTTAATGCATGTTCATGACTGTTGTCGCTCTCTAGCTGGTCGCTTCCCAGTCTTTTGCTAGCCTTCACCTGTACTAAGCGGGAATACTGCTTGTGCATCCAATTCCATAAACCCCAAAGTTATTCCATATGAGTCCATCATACCTACCTATATACGGTATCTACCTGCCGTTCCAAGTAAATTTGTTTGTGCCAAACTCTAAAGCTTTAAATAAACATTCTGTTTTGTATGCTCGAATAGCTCATGTATCAACTAGGGATGTATGTATCTTCCATGTTAGGCGGGTTATTCTCAAGAGGGGTGGACTCCGCTCCTCACTCACGAGAAAATGGCTGGTCACCGGGATGCCCAGTCCCATGCTTTATGCAAATCAAATCAAAATAATTGCAAACAAAACTCCCCCGGGACTCTTGTTAGTTGGAGGCACTCGTTGTTTCGAGCAAGCCATGGATTGATGCTTGTTGGTGGAGGGGGGTATAAACTTTACCATTCTGTTTGGGAACCACCTATAATGTGTGTAGCATGGAAGATATCGCCATCTCTTGGTTGTTATGTTGATAATGAAAGTATACCGCTCAAAATATTATTCATATCTATTTCAAAACCGAGCTCTGGCACCTCTACAAATCCCTGCTTCCCTCTGCAAAGGGCCTATCCATTTACTTTTATGTTGATTCATCATCCTCTTATTAAAAAGCACCAGTTGGAGAGCACCGCTGTCATTTGCATCAATTACTGTTAGTTTACATTGAGTATGACTTGACTGGATCTCCTTTACCATGAATTACAATGTCTAGTCAGTCCTTGATCTTTAAAAGTGCTCTGCATTTATGTTTTGAGGTCTTAGAAAGGGCTAGCGAGATACCATCTTGTTATATCATATCATGATTGTTTTGAGAAAGTGTTGTCATCCGAGATTTATTATTATTGCTCGCTAGTTGATTATGCCATTGATATTAGTAAACATGAGACCTAAATGTTATTGTGAATATGGTTAGTTCATAATCTTTGCTGAAAACTTGAATGCTGGCTTTACATATTTACAACAACAAGAGCAAACAGAGTTTGTAAAAGTTTTTCTTTATCACTTTCAGTTTATCAACTAAATTGCTTGAGGACAAGAAAATGTTTAAGCTTGGAGGAGTTGATACATCTCCGTCGTATCTACTTTTCCAAACACTTTTGCCCTTGTTTTGGACTCTAACTTGCATGATTTGAATGGAACTAACCCAGACTGACGCTGTTTTCAACAGAATTGCCATGGTGTTATTTTTGTGCAGAAATAAAAGTTTTCGGAATGACTTGAAAATCAACAGAGAATTATTTTGGAGTATATAATAAATATTGGAAGGAATATCCACGTCAGGGGGCTCCCACCTGTCCACGAGGGTGGGGGGCGCGCGTGCCCCCCTGCCTCGTGGGCCCCCTAACGCTCCACCGACCTCAACCTGGACTCTACATATTCACTTTCGGGGAGAAAAAAACCAGGGAGAAGGATTCATCGGGTTTTACTACACGGAGCCGCCGCCAAGCCCTAAACTCTCTCGGGAAGGCTAATCTGGAGTCCGTTCGGGGCTCCGGAGGGGAATCCGTCGCCATCGTCATCATCAACCTTCCTCCATCACCAATTTCATGATGCTCACCGCCGTCCGTGAGTAATTCCATCGTAGGCTTGCTGGACGGTGATGGGTTGGATGAGATTTATCATGTAATCGAGTTAGTTTTGTTAGAGTTTGATCCCTAGTATCCACTATGTTCTGAGATTGATGTTGCTATGACTTTGCTATGCTTAATGCTTGTCATTAGGGCCCGAGTGCCATGATTTCAGATTTGAACCTATTATGTTTTCATCAATGTATGAGAGTTCTTGATCCTATCTTGCAAGTCTATAGTCACCTATTATGTGTTATTATCCGTTAACCCCGAAGTGACAATAATCGGGATACTTACCGGTGATGACCGTAGTTTGAGGAGTTCATGTATTCACTATGTGTTAATGCTTTGTTCCGGTACTCTATTAAAAGGAGGTGTTAATATCCCTTAGTTTCCAATAGGACCCCGCTGCCATGGGAGGGTAGGACAAAAGATGCCATGCAAGTCTTTTTCCATAAGCACGTATGACTATATTCAAAATACATGCCTACATTACATTGATGAACCGGAGCTAGTTCTATGTCACCCTAGGTTATGACTGTTACATGATGAACCCTCTGTTGGAAAAGGCAGTGCCTAGGAGGCGCTTAGGCACGCCTAGGCGCTAGGCAATCACTACTAGGAAAAGGCATGCTAGTGGCGCACCGAATTTGCCTTCTAATGGCGCACTACCGGTGCGCCACTGGCATCACGCCATTAGAATTAAATTCTAATGGCGCACCACCGGTGCGCCATTAGTATCTGGTGTTCTAATGGCGCACCACGTAGTGCGCCATTAGTATAGCCTGCAGTGCGCCATTAGAATGCCTCCCAGGGGGCCATATGTACCCATGTGCTTTGGCATTCTAATGGCGCACCAGCAGTTAATGCGCCATTAGTGTGATGATCACAGTGCGCCATTAGTGTCTTGTGTGGTGCGCCATTAGTATGAATATTAGGTTTTAATTTTTTTTGCTTTTCTGATTTTTGCACAGGTTACAAAATATATTATTGGACAGAATATAGATAGCAGCACACAGCAACATCAGATTCATCGAATACAATAGAAGATTAGTCTCCGAATACAATTCATCATATTAGTCTCCGAATTCAAAAGAACGAACAAAGATAAAACATTACAAGTCTCAAGACCGCGAGTATCGAGTTTGCCTTCACATTACAAGTCGATATCGATCATCTAAACTACCATCACATAGAAGAGAGTTGTGGTCATCACGATGAGCATCATCGCGATCAAACTAGTCTTCATCCGGTTCCTCCATCGCTCCCTCCTCTCTCCCTCTAGATAGCAGGCGTATCTACATTCGGCCTCTGCCCTAGTGGTGTACCCTTTGTAACTGTTACAGCTGAAACGGTGAACCTGTCTCCGACACTCCTCCCAGTCGTCGTAGACTCCAGGAACCTTACCCTTGTACACGACATATGACGGCATCTCTATGCACAAGCCAAACAACAGACAATACATAAGCAATATGTAAGTATGCAACAAAAGGATCGGAAGAGAAAAGCAAGACATTAATAGCACGATTCATGGTCCTACTAATAAATAGCATCGATTACATCTAAGTTGAACGACTGTCCAAACCAAAGAGACATACGAATTCATTAAAGTATAATTACAACATGAGCCAATCAATGTTTCAGAACTACACATCACTACTTTCGACTCGACTCATCGGACAGGAACGTGGATGAAGCCGCCGTCTGTCGTGATGGTCATGAAATCGCGGTCGTTGTCACCCTGCATTTGTAGCATTTCATCTATCTCACTGTTGGACGGTTGATATCTGAGGAAGAACTGCCCCGAGGTATGAAGGACATCTTGATGGATGATGTCCGCAAACTCCGACTGGATGCGAAAGAATTCTTGTCTGAGGTCCGCGTCCTGGACTGCCGACAAGCTCGCGGCCCAATCTTTGAGATTATCTGGTAGCAGAAGTTGATGATGGTCCCTTACGATCGCCCGCATGTGATGGAGGGCGTAGTAGGCATCCTTCTGACCGCCAGGCGGCTGCTTGACGCAGCAGAACTTCGTATTGTGTGAGAACATGTGCTTGCCGTACTTACGAACTGCCCTGGTGAAGGTGCCTCCAGATTTGGCGTAGGCAGGGAGAACATCATCAAGAATTTTCTTGACATTTGTGTAGTCTATCTTGGAGTTACGTTTCGGGTCTAAATACGTGGCCATGGAATATTTCGGGCTTAAGAGGATGAGTGTGCAATGTGTGTCACTGCACAGAACACGAAATGTTAGAAAAAAAAGAACGATCGAAATCTAAGAAATCATATGTTACGGGGCGGTTAAGGGATGACTTACTTGGGAAAGTAAGCCACAAGGAAGTTATCCTTATCTGGGTTTGCCAGAATGACGCCTTCGAGGTGTGAACTCGCAACTTGGCGGTCCCCAGCGCTGCTCAAGTGCTTGGCACGCATGTAGAAGGGGTCGACTATCACGATGTCCGGGGTCTTGTCTCTAATGATCCGCATCTCCATACTCAGCGAAAATAGCCGAACGAAGGTGTAGTGCAGCGGATGAAGGTTAAACATAGCAAAGATGTCATCAAACCGCAGGACGATCGTACCCCCGATGTCGGCATCCATAAAGCCCTTGCCCTCTGGCACCTTGGCCATGAAAACCGGGTATGCCACATCCTTCTCTCTGAGACGCCGCTTCTCCAAAGAAAGAACACTGTCGTGCAGACTCCGCATAGCACCGGTTGCAGCATTCAGCATATTTGGCGGCAGCATCGCCCTACCCGCCACATGCACCCTCCTCGAGATATCCTTAGGTGAAGGTGGCCTGTCCTGAGCATGGAGAACTCGGTGCCGGCTGGCTCGCACCGGCGCCCTTGTTAGTCTTTCGTTTCCGTCCCTTCTTCTTGATCTCCTGTAATGGGACCGAGTTCTGCTCACAGACCGCCTTCTTGAGCGTGTTGGGGCTGATAATATTTTGCACCTCAGCTATTTGAGGCTCGGTGAAGGCGGGAGTTGGAGGCGTGTCCTGAGAACTGAACGCCAGACGACGCCTGTTGCAATTGGATTTCTCCGCCGTACCAGCTAGATCGCGGTCGTCTTGGTTGGGTTCTTGAGAAAGAGGCCCGCAGAACTCATCAGCGTACCCATGTTCGGCAAAGTACTTATCAACTTTGGTAAATGTACCGTCGTTGTTGTCGTCGCCGTCCAGATCCTGTGCCATAGGGTTGTCCCGATCCTGTGCCATAGGGATGTCCGGCAGGTCCGGTAGCGTTGCGGCGTTCTTGCCATGGCTTGGCGCCGACACGACTGGCGGTCTTATCTATGGGGCGGTGTCCCCCGCCCCCAAATGAATCTGGCTCTTCGGCCAAAGCAGGGGCCAGTTTACGCAGGTGCTGAGGGTCATCTCATCTTCTTCGTTGGCCCCAGCGGGTCGAATCGGAGGTAACAGCTCATCGCAGCCTGGCAACACCCGAACCACTTCAACCCTATACATTGTGGGTGGCATCGGATTACCATGGAACATGGGGTTGCCCGGTTGAACGATTCTGCCCTTGGCGACATCGACCAACTCGGCGCCCACGAAGTGCACAAGAGTGCAAGGAACGTCGGCGGTGCCCTGCGAAAACATGTACAGGGCGTCAGGGATGCCCAGTCAAAGGCAAGGAGATGAAGTCATCGGCCGAGAGGCTTAGTTACCGTGATGCCGTCGAGCTCGGCTAATGTCGAGGCACCGCCAACGGCGGGCGTGCAACTGACGGAGGGGGCGCTTGCTGGCGAGGTGCCGGCCGGCGTACACCTGGGTGCATTAAGCTCCAATGCCCGTGCCGGCGCCGGAGACACGAATACCGCCTCCGCCAGAGACACCAATGGCGCCGCCGCCGGAGACACCAATGGTGCCGCCGGAGACACCAATGGAGCCTCCTGCGCGCTGTGCGAGTTGCTGGCCGTGAAGCTGGGAACCGGGGGAGGCCCCTGTTGGCCGCCCGCAATCCACGTCGTCAGCCCATGAATCAACGTAGGCACCATGGCATTGAGCGTCGTTCCAAGTTGTTTTTGCACTTGCTCTTGGAAAAGCTCTGGAATCCGCGCCACTTGTGCCTTGAGTTCTTCAACCTCGCGCGTCTGGCTTTCTGAGCTGGTATTTTTCTCCTTCCGCACACCAGCGGTATAGTATGACCCCCATTTTGTGGACAAGCCTTTGCCGGCCACACGACCAACTGACGTCGGCTTAGTGAGCTTATCCTTGTTTTTCATTACGTTCAACGCCCTATTTAAAGGGGTGTTGAAAGGGGAGCTCTTAGACGACCCGGCGCTACTGCTTTCAGTGTCCTGCGAAAGGAACGTGAACCATTTAGAAATATTGGGGATTAATTAGAGTGCAACCATATGGAGCTAATTACGCGGGGGTGTATTCCTTACCAGAAGAAGCTCAAGCGCCCTGGTCTTCGGATCCGTGGTAAGCTCCTTTGTTATCGGGTCCTCCTTGTACCGGGCCCTGACATAGTTCCTGGTCTGCTTGTCACCGCTGTATTTCTCGAAGCAGGGCGGTAGGCCTTGCTCGGCACGCTTCGCGTCCTCCTTGTCCCATATAGGCTCCGCCACTCTGTAACCGCCAGGACCGAGTTTGTGTTCCCCTAAGTTCAACTCCCGCATTTCTTTCCCCCACTGACTTGATTCGGAGGTTGCACTGCTCTCGCACTTGATCTTGAACTCCTTGTACTCATCTTCGCTCATCAAAGGATATTTCGCCTTGATCTTCTCATAACTATCACCTTTATCAATCATTCTCTTCACCGCGCTTTTCCAAGTAGACAGGGTCGTGCTCACGGCACTGTTCACTTTATTCCCTGAGAGGCGTGTGTTTTCAAATTCGGCGGGGAACTTGTATCGTTCATGCAGCTTCGTGAAGAGGAGGTTGCACAAATTCCCTCGGTCCTTATGCCTAAGGTTCTCGGTGTTGATCGAGACGGTGCTCCGAAGAATGCACCCGAGCTGAACCGAGTACCCCTTGACTATATGTTTGGGCTCCGTTGGATTCCCGTCGGAGTCCACTTGAGTGAATTCCTCCTTGATGGTGCGGAGCGCATTCGGGTGCCGGTCCTTCCTTTGCTTCTTCGGTTGGCTGCCATCTGTGTGTACGCCGCCATCATCAGTGGTGGCATCCTCGGCGGCACCATCAGTGGTGTCATCCCCGACGCCACTAGGGGTTGTGTAATCAGGATCGGTGTCTTCCGCGGCGTCCTCATAGCGGTGAGGCTGTTCCTCCATCTCCTGGGACAGCTCCCAGAATTGCTTGCCGCCCGAACCACCGGCCTCATTATTGTGGGCCATGTTTCGCTCTAAATAGGAAAAAAGTTTGGTCAAAAAGTTGGTTATTGTCAAGGAACAAGATCATGGTCTCATCATTTAGAGTTTGTCGACACCGAGGCACCCTAAAAGCCTAAGCTTTCATCATTTAGGGTTTTTCGACGCCGAGGCACCCTAAAAGCCTAAGCGTACATCATTTAGGTTCTCATCGACACCGAGGCATCCGGGGCAGCCAAGTTAAGTTTTCATCATTTAGGGTTTATCGATGCCGAGGCACCCTAGGTTGGGCCTAATCACTTGGCACTAATCACTTGGCTCTATTGCCACCTATGGTTTAATACAGCAAGAATAAAGGGGTAGTTGATCCTACTTAATTAAGTACTAAGATACCCCGACCCATGCATTAGTAGCAAGTACCTCATATGTCCGATTTTGAGCAAAGTCATGCTAAAATTCACGGAAAATTTCAGCATGACCTTTGCTGAAAATAGGACATATGGAGTACCCGAATTTGCCGGAACGGAAGTTAATCGACATTCCGGCAAACTCAAGGGCCTCTCGGGGTACCTGCAAAATCATCATGACATGAAGGGCCTCTCAAGGGCCTCAAGCAGCAGCGCCCTTCACGAGCAAACTCAATGAGTGTGAACCAACAGAGTGTGGGTCACCACAGATTCTGTAGTCAAAAACCTTCAGGACAGAGTGAAAATAGTTACAATATGCTTGCAAGTAATTTTTCTGTAACTAAGGCACAATATGCTTGCAAGTAAATCACAATATGCTTGCAAGTAATTTTTCTGTAACAGTCTTGCCCCTATTTGAAGGACAAGCAAATAGATACAATGGGTAGCTTTGGCACAATCCTAAGGCACAATCCTCTGACTAATTCATCATTGTAGGCCGGCATGAAACACACTCCTCCAAAAAAGCCTAAAATTCCACTATTATTGCATGTAAAAAGCCTAAAATCCACTAGTATTGCCTCTAAGAAAGCCTTAAAAGTCCACTATTATTGACAATCAAAATATGATCTGAACTATAAGGAGTTAACTGAAAAATGAGTGTTAACTGAAGTTTTCCAGTACAGATCATAACTGAAGTTATTCATAGAATATAGTGACATCAAATGCAGTTAATTAGTCGTCGAAGGGATGGCTCGATTGGTCGTCGGGGAGGCCTCCTGGGCGCCTCGGTTGGTCGTGGGGAGGTTGGCGGCCGCGGTCGTCGTCCTTTACCCCGTGCCCAGACTAAGGTAGAGGCGACGCAGGGCAGGGGCCGACGCGGGGAGGCTGTCGGCGATGGCGAGGTCGCGGACGCGTCGGCTATGGCGGAGCTGCAGTGGTGGGGGCGCGGGGGCGGCGACGCACGTAGGGGCGGCGGCGACATGGGGCGGGGCAGCGCGCAGGGGGGGGGGGGGGGGGGGGGGGGGGGGGGGGGGGGGGGGGGGGGGGGGGGGGGGGGGGGGGGGGGGGACTAGATCTGGCGAGAGGGAGGGACGAAGGGGTCGGCCTAGGTAGAGCTAGGGGGAAGATTACTAATGGTGCACCCCCGAGCGGTGCGCCATTAGAATGTTTTTTCTAGATAGCAATGGCGCATCCCAGAGCGGTGCGCCATTAGAATGTTTTTTATATAGCAATGGCGCACTACCAGAGCGGTGCGCCATTAGAATGTTTTTTTAGATAGCAATGGCGCACTACACGAGCGGTGCGCCATTAGTATGTTTATTATTATTATTTTTGTTGCTATTTTTTAATATATTTTTATAAAAACAGTAATAATTTTTTTATGAATATGAAAAAATATCATCAAATGGGGGTGCTCGGCGGCGGTGGAGCGGGTCGGGGAGGGCGCGGTGGGTCGGCGGCGACGGTGGAGCGGGGGAGGGTGCGGTGGGTCGTCGGCGGCGGTGGAGCTAGCGGGGGAGGGTGCGGGGGGGGGGGGGGGTGCGGGGGGTGTTCGGCGGCGGTGGAGCGGGCCGAGGAGGGTGCGGTGGGTCGGCGTCGGCGGTGGAGCGGGGGAGGGTGCGGTGGGTCGTCGGCGGCGGTGGAGCTAGCGGGGGGGGGGGGGGGGGGGGGGGGGGGGGGGGGGGGGGGGGGGGGGGGGGGGGGGGGGGGGGGGGGGGGGGGGGGGGGGAGGATCGAGATCGTGATGAAGGGGGATAGCGATCGAGATTTAAAAATATTCATCAAATTTGAAAAAATATTCATGAATTCGAAAAGTGCCCATGAAATTTAAAAATATTCATGAGTTCAAAAAATGCCCATGTAATACAATCGAGAAATGAAGACTACGATTTAAATACAAACGATCTTAGCTAGCTAGCTATCTGTTCACAATCTTCTTGCCCTTCTTTTTTGCAAATGGAGTTCTTATGGAACGGACATCCTTTAGGTAGGGTGGTCCTACTTCTTCTTGTGGTGTATGCTGCTACTTCATCCTCGTCGTCATGTTCGATCTTCGGGTCACCGTACTTGTCGAAGTCTTGCTCATTGGCTACTCCATCCATTCCGATGATCTTCCTTTTGCCTCTCCTCACGACAACACGACTAGGCTTTGACGGGTCGGTAATGAAGAAGCATTGGTCCACTTGGGAAGCCAGTACCCATGGCTCATTTTTCGCGGTGACGTTTGCGCCCGTGGTCTTGGATTTGGCTTCGGGTATAACCATGGTGGTGAAATAACGGTCTTCTTTTAGGACGCTCTTGGCCCATCTGACACGGAACATCGGGACCTTCTCTCCAGCGTAGCTCAACTCCTAGATCTCCTCGATCCTTCTGTAGTATCTGTCCTTGTCGTTACCGGTGTAGGATTCCATCGTTACCCCAGAGTTCTGATAACCATCGCTCTTCATGTCCTTGTCCTCGGTGTAGAATGTGTAGCCTTTGATATCGTACGCCTCATAGGTCATCAGGTTGTGCTCGGCGCCCTGTGACAAGGCGAATATGAGTTGTTCTTCCACGGAAGAATCTTCATGTAAAGGGTACGACAGAAGCTTCTGCTTGAACCAACGCGTGAAACTTGAGTTGTGCTCTTTGAGTATATCTCCGTCCGTCCTCTGTTGGCCTCGGTCATTGTACGTCTTCTCAATAAAGGTTTTGTGCTCTACCACCCAAGGATCAACCACGTCTATGTGTTGTAACGCGACTAGGTTTGCTCTTTCAAAGTCGGCGAGTCGACCCTCGAAGTCGACATGCATTTCGCGGCGACCCTCACGGTGACCCCATCCAGCGAGCCTGCCGAGGTGCCTGTTGACGGGCAGACCAACGGGGTTCTCGATGCCTAGATAATTCGTGCAGTAGGAGATGCACTCTTCGGTCAGAAAGCCCCTGGCTATACTTCCCTCTGGACGTGACATGTTGCGAACGTATCCTTTGATGACACCATTCATCCTTTCGAATGGCATCATGCTGTGCAGGAACGTCGGCCCGAGTTGGATGATATCCTCCACGATATGGACCAGCAGATGCACCATAACGTCGAAGAATGCAGGCGGGAAGTACATCTCAAGCTCGCATAGTATCACCATGATCTCTTCCTGTAGCCTTCTGAGTTGCCTCACGCCAATCGACTTCCGAGAGATGACGTCGAAAAAGTTGCATAGGCCAAATAGCGTTTCACGGACGTGCGCATCCATGATCCCATGGATTGCAACTGGAAGTATCTACGTCATCAGCACGCGACAGTCGTGAGACTTCATCCCGCTGAACTTCTGCTTCGCTGGGTCTAGGTATCTGCTTATCTTCCCCGCGTAACCGTAAGGAAGTTTTACTCCTAGGAGGCAGGTGAAAAACTGCTCGATCTCCTCCTGACTTAGAGTGAAGCACGCAGGAGGGTAGTCATTTCCGTTCTTCTTGGCCTTTTTGCCTTTGCGACGACTTTCTGTGTCCTGCTTCGCCTCATCATCATCATCATCATCATCATCATTAGCGTGAAGCTCCTGCCTGATGCCCATTGATTTCAAGTCTGCCCTTGCTTTCGGCCCATCTTTGGTCCTCTCTGGCATGTTGAGCAGGGTACCAAGCAGACTCTCACACACGTTCTTTGTGATATGCATGACATCAAGGCTGTGAGGCACACGGTGGATCTTCCAGTATGGCAAGTCCCAGAAAACAGACCTCGGTTTCCATACCTTCAGCAGCGGCTCTGGCGCCTTTTGCTTCTTTCCCGGCTCTGGCGCCTTTTGCTTCTTTCCCGGCAGTGGGCAGTCTTTCCAATTTTTCAACAGCTCGTCTATTTCCTCGCCGCTCCTCGTACACGGGCGTTTTCGGGGTTCGGTTTCACCATCGAACAGATCCTTGCGTTTCCTCCACGGGTCATCAACGCGAAGCCACCTTCGATGTCCCATGAACACGGTTTTCGAAGACCCGGGATCTCTATCTAGCTGGCGATACATTGTGTCATCCATGCACCTTATGCATCCAGAAAATCCGTGGACTACCTGCCCCGCGAGATATCCGTAACCGAGATAGTCGTGCACCATCGTGAGCAGTGCGGCTCTCATAGGGAAATATTCTTTCTCTGCGGCGTCCCACGTATTGGCTGGCGTTTTCCACAGCGTGTCTAGCTCCTCCTTCAGCAGCCCCAGATACAGATTGATGTCGTTCCCTGGTTGTTTTGGCCCTTCAATTAGCATACTCATGTGAATATACTTCCTCTTCATGCACAACCAGGGGGAAGGTTGTACATCCACACAAACACAGGCCAGGTGCTATGTGTGCTTCTCTGGCTGCCAAACGGATTGACTCCATCGGTGCTCGCGCCCAGCACGATGTTCCTTGGATCCTTCCCAAATTCTGGGTATTCAAAGTTCAACGCTTGCCACTGGCTCGCATCCTTAGGGTGACTCAGCATCTTGTCTTTTTTATTTATCTCCGGATCATTTCCGTCATCTTGCCGCTTCTTCTCCTCCTTATTCGCGTGCCAACGCAGGAGCTTTGCTACCTTAGGGTCCGCGAAATACCGCTGCAGACGAGGAGTGATTGGAAAGTACCACACCGATTTTAGAGGAGCTTTCTTCCTCTTCTTGTATCGAGTGACGCCGCACACCGGACATATTGTAGACTCCGCGTGCTCGTCCCGATAAATGATACAATTGTTCACTACTAGGAAAAGGCCTACTAATGGCGCACCTAATTTGGCCATTAATGGCGCATTAGTGGTGCGCCATTAGTAGCACGCCATTAGTATATTTTACTAATGGCGCACCACAGGTGCGCCATTAGTATCTGGTATACTAATGGCGCACCCCAGATGCGCCATTAGTATATACAACAGTGCGCCATTAGTATGCCTCCTAGGGGGCCATGTATACCCAGGTGCTTTGGCATACTAATGGCGCACGACAGCAACATGCGCCATTAATAACTTCGGCATACTAATGGCGCACTCTTTAATGATGCGCCATTAGTATCCTTTGGCATACTAATGGCGCACTATGATGTGATGCGCCATTAGTATGGATATTAGGTTTTTTTTATTTTTTTATTTTCTGTTTTTTGCACAGGTTACAAAATGTATAATTGGACAAATAATAGACAGCACACATCAACAATAGATTCATCGAATACAATAGAAGATTAGTCTCTGAATACAATTCATCATTTTAGTCTCCGAATACAAGTCATCATATTAGTCTCCGAATTGAAAAGACCGAACAAAGATAGAACATTATATTACAAGTCTCGAGACCGCGAGTTTGTCTTCACATTACAAGTCGATATCGATCATCTAAACTACCATCACATAGAAGAGAGCTGCGGTCATCACGATGAGCATCATCACGATGAAACTCGTCTTCATCCGGTTCCTCCAACGCTCCCTCCCCTCTCCCGCTAGATAGAGGGCGTATCTAGATTTGGCCTCGGCCCTAGTGGCGTACCCTTTGTAACTGTTACCGCTGAATCGGTGAACCTGTCTCCGACACTCGTCCCAGTCGTCGTAGACTCCGGGAACCTTACCCTTGTACACGACATACCACGGCATCGCTATGCAGTAGCCAAACAAAACGTTAGTACCAATTCACAGACAATACATAAGCAATATATAAGTATGCAACAGAACAATCGGAAGAGAAAAGCAAGACATTAATAGCATCGATTACATATTAAGTTGAACGACTCTCGAAACCAAAGAGACATACTACAAGTTCATTAAAGTTTAATTACAACATGAGACTCAAGGGACCGGAGCGTGGATGAAGCCGCCGTCTATCGTGGGAGTCATGAAAGAACGGGCGTTGTCAGCCTGCATTTGTAGGATTGTGTCGATGTCACTGTTGGACGGTTGATTTCTGAGGTAGAACTGCCCCGCGGTACGAAGGACATCTTGATGGATGATTTCCGCAAACTCCGACTGGATGCGAAAGAATTCTTGTCTGATGTCCGCGTCCTGGATTGCCGACACGCTCGCGGCCCAATCTTTGAGTCTACTCGGTAGCAGAAGTTGATGATGGTCCCGTACGATCGCCCGCATGTGATGGATGGCGTAGTAGGCACCCTTCTGACCGCCAGGCGGCTGCTTGACGCAGCAGAACATCGTATTGTGGGAGAACACGTGCTTGCCGTACTTACGAATAGGCCTGGTGAAGGTGCCTCCAGATTTGACGTAGCCGGGGAGAACATCATCAAGAACCTTCTTGACATTTGTGTAGTCTACGTTCGACTGACGGTCCGGGTCGAAATACGTGGCCATGGAATATTTGGGGCTTAGGAGGATGAGCGTGCAACGTGTGTCACTGCAGAAAACACGGAATGTTAAAAGAAAAACGATCGAAATCTAAGAATTCATATGTTACGGGGCGGTTGAGGGGAGGACTTACTCGGGAAAGTAAGGCACGAGGAAGTTATCCTTATCTTGGTTTGCCAGAATGACGCCTTCGAGGTAAGAACTCGCGACTTGCTGGTCCCCAGCGCTGCCCAAGATCTTGGCACGCATGTAGAAGGGGTCGACTATCACGATGTCCGGGGTCTTGTCGCGAATGATCCGCATCTCCATACTCAGCGAAAATAGCCGAACGAAGGTGTAGTGCAGCGGATGAAGGTTCAACATAGCGTGGATGTCATCAAACCGCAGGACGATCGTACCCCCGATGGAGTTATCCACAAAGCCCTTGCCCTCTGGCACCTTGGCCGTGAAAACCGGGTATGCCACATCCTTCTCTCGGAGACGCCGCTTCTCCAAAGAAAGAACACTGTCATGCAGACTCCGCATAGCACCGGTTGCAGCATCGAGCATATTTCTCGGTAGCATCGGCCTACCCGCCACATGCACCCTCCTCGAGATATCCTCAGGTGAAGGTGGCCCGTCCTGAGCACGGATCGTACTCGGTGCCGGCTGGCCCGCACCCTTGTTAGTCTTTCTTTTGCGTGCCTTCTTCTTCTCCTGTAATGGGACTGAGTTCTTCTCACAGACCGCCTTCTTGAGTGTGTTGGGGCTGATCATATTTCACACCTCGCCTATCTGAGGCTCGGTGAAGTCGGCAGCTGGAGGCGTCTCCTGAGAGCTGAACTGCAGACGACACCTGTTGCAACTTGGCTTCTCCGCGGTACCAGCTAGATCGCGCACGTCTTTTGTTGGGTTGGGTTCTTGAGAAGGAGGCCCCATGAAGTCGCCACCGTACCCATGATCGGCAAAGTACTGATCGACGTTGGCAAATGTATCGTCGTCGTCGTCGTTCTGATCCTGTGCCATATGCATGTTTGGATCCAGTGGCATAGGGATGTCCGGCACCGTTGCGGCGGTCTTGCCATGGGGCCGACTTGGCGCCGGCACGACTGGCGGTGTTGTCTTTGGGGTGGTGTCCCCCGCCCCCAAACGAATCTGGCTCTTCGGCCAAAGCAGGGGCCAGCTCAGGCAGGCGCTGAGGGTCATCACGTCATCATCGTCGGCCCCGACGGGTCGAATCGGAGGTAACAACTCGTCGCAGCCTGGCAGCACCCGAACCAGTTGAACCCTAAACAAGTTGGGTGGCATCTGGGTACCGTGGAACAAGGGGTTGCCCGGTTGAACGATTTTGCCCTTGGCGACATCGACCAACTCGTTGTTCACGAAGTGCAGGAGAGTGCACGGAACATCGGCGGCGCCCTGCGAAAACATGTAGGGCGTCAGGGATGCCCAGTCAAAGGCAAGGAGATGAAGTCCTCGGCCGGGAGAGGCTTAATTAGTTACCGTGATGATGGCGTCGAGCTCGGCTAATGTCGAGGCACCGCCAATGGCGGGCGTGCAGTTGACGGAGGGGCCTCTTGCTGCAGAGGTGCCGGCCGACGTACACCCGGGTGCATTAAGCTCCCGTGCCGGCGTCGGAGACACCAATGCCGCCTCTGCCAGAGACACCAATGGCCCCGCCATCGCGTTCTGCGAGTTGCTGGCTGTGAAGCTAGGAATCGGGGGCGGCCCCTGTTGGCCGCCCGCAATCCACGCACTAATCCCCTGGATCAAGGTAGGCACAATGGCGGTGATTGTCGCTCCGAGTTGTTGTTGCACTTGCTCTTGGACAATCTCCGGAATCCGCGCCACCTGTGCCCTGAGTTCTTGAACCTCGCGCGCCTGGCTTTCTGAGCTGGTCTTTTTCTCCTTTCGCCCACCAGTGTTATAGTATGACGACCATTTTGTCGACAAGCCTTTGCCGGCCACACGACCAGCTGACGTCGGCTTACTGAGCTTATCCTTGTTCTTCATTACATTCAACGCCCTATTTAGAGTGGTGTCCCAAGGGTTGCTCTTAGTCGACCCCGCGCTACTGCTTTCAGTCGCCTGCGGAAGGAATGTGAACCATTTAGAAATTTGGCTTCATTAATTAGAATGCAACCATATGGAGCTAATTACGCGGGGGTGTATTCCTTACCAGAACAAGCTCAAGCACCCTGGTCTTCGGATCCGTGGTAAGCTCCTTTGTTTTCGGGTCCTTCTTGTACCGGGCCCTGGCAAAGTTCCTAGTCTGCTTGTCACCGTATTTAGCGAAGAGGGGCGGTAGGCCTTGCTCGGCACGGTCCGCCTCCTCCTTGTCCCATATAGGCTCCGCCACTCTGTAACCGCCGGGACCGAGTGTGTGTTCCCCTAAGTTCAGCTCCCGCATTTCTTTCCCCCACTTACTTGATTCGGAGCTTGCGGTGCTCGAGCAATTGATCTTGAAGTCGTTGTAGTCATCTTCGATGATCGAAGGATTTTTCTCCTTGATCTTCTCATAACTCTCACCTTTCTCGATCATTCTCTTCACATTGCTTTTCCAAGTAGACAGGGCCGTGCTCATCTTTGTGAGGGCAGCATTGTTCACTTTATTCCCTTTGAGGCTTGTGTTTTCAAATTCAGCGGGGAACTTGTATCGTTCGTGTAGCTTCGTGAAGAGGAGGTTGCGCAAATTCCCTCGGTCAGGATGCCTGAGGTTCTCGGTGTTGATCGAGACGGTGCTCCGGAGAATGCACCCGAGCTGAAGTGAGTACCCCTTGACTATTCGTTCGGGCGCCGTTGGATTCCCGTTGGAGTCCACTTCAGTAACTTCCTCCTTGAGGGTGCGGAGCACGGTCGGGCGCCGGTCCTTCCATTGCCTCTTCGGTTGGCTGCCATCTGTGCGTGCGCCGCCATCATCAGTGGTGGCATCCTCGGCGGCACCATCAGAGGTGGCATCAGTGGGGTCATCCTCGGCGGTACCATCAGTGGTCTCAGGATCGGTGGGGAAGGCGGCATCCTCATACAAGTGAGGTTGTTCCTCCATCTCCTGGGACAGCTCCCAGAATTTCTTGCCGCCCGAACCCCCGGCCTCATCGTTGTTGGCCATGTTTCTCTATAAATAGGAACAAAGTTTGGTCAAAAAGTTGGTTATTGTCAAGGAACAAGATCTCTAAGTTGACCAAATAACCTAATTCTCGAGGAATGTCGCCAAAAAGTTGGTTATTGTCAAGGAACAATTGAGAGATGTTTGTGATATTGCCTAGGTGTTTTGGGATAGAACCTGTTAGTGTGTTGTTGCTAAGGTCCAAGTCCACGTTCTTAGGGTAACCTAGTTCTTGAGGGGTGTGTCTAGAAAGTTGGTTGCTGCAAAGATACAAGGTTGTGAGTTTGGTCAAATTGCCTATGATGTTTGTGATATTGCCTTGGATCTTGAAGGCACTGTTGCATGATGCAGTGGTACAGCCAGCATGGGACCTCATCTTTGCAGGCTAATTTTCTAGATTGTAACACTGGGATTTGTGCACAAGCTAAGCTAGCTAAGACAGTAGCTTCCTTGCAACCCACAAAAGACAAAGGAAAAGGGGTGAAAAGGGGGAGATGGTTAGCTTTGATGAGCAGGCAACATCTTCCTAACCCCCTTCTTCTTGTCTCCTCTCACTATCTCTCTCACACACATGGCAAGCAAGGGTGTCTGAGTGTGTGAAAAAAATACTAAACTAATCCAACCACTAAAGCAAATTAATTTTTATTTCGGTTGAGAATTGGGCACCTTCTAGGTCAAGAAAATTAGGCATGACCTTTGCTAATTTTCTTGACCTTGGAGTGCCCCATTTCTCAACCGAAACGGAAATTAATCAACGTTTCAGGAGAAAGGGGTCATTTTAGAAGATCACAAGTAGCAGCAGCATCACTTGACAAAATCACAACTAGCAGCAGCAACTCGCAGATAGCAGCAGCAGCATCACTTGACAAGTAGTACAGCAGCAACATCATCATAAGATAAGATCATCACCACATTTTAGAAACATAGCTCATCATTTTCATTCTTGTAGATAAGATCATCACCACATTTCAGAAATACAGCTTCATAGGTTGTTCTCTCCATCAAAAACAGAATAAAAAATGGCCATGTCATGCTTGGCAATAGCACAAGTGACATGAAAATTCAGGAGTAGGAGATCACAAAAGTATAGTCCACAGGTTACTCCAAGTTTCTGAATTTTCAGTAAATTTTCTGTAAGAAAAGAACTAAAAGAAAAGAAATCCTAGGGTTAAAAAATCTGGAGCAAGTCCTAGCAGAACCACAAAATGTTCATCTACTCAAATTAATGTCCAAACAGTGTCATATCTGAAATTAACCTGTCATGTTCACTGCTCAAACATGAAGTACCAGCAACCTTCAACAAGAAGTACTCAAACTGTCAAACATGAAGTACAAGCAACCTGCTATGTTAGGAGTACAAGAAGGATCCTGCTGCTGCTCCAAACAGCACTGGGAAACAGGCATGCATGCACTGGTTTGCCAAAACAGAGCACTTTAGTCCTCTGTTTTTGCTAACTGCTACACATACCCCCAAGTGAACCACCACAACATCTAAAAGCTAACAATTGTTTTGCTTATATAATCAGACTTTTTGTGCTAAAAAAACCATAGAACAACTGCTCCAAATTTCTAAATAAACTGCCATTTCATTTTATTCAATAATGAACTGTACTCTTTATGGGTTTTTTAGTTAAATGGAGAAAATCCAAAGTTAATTCCGCCGGGCTTTTCTATGTTTTTTATACATAACTGCTAAAACCCTAGGAGTTAACCGAGCCACCAACAGAATGTGGACTTAAAAAGAGAGAGTCACGGACAGTGACATGATACATTTTCATATAATTAGCGAGTTTTACTTATGGTGCACAAAGGAACAAGTACTGCAGTGCACTTAGAAAAAAATGAAGGAACTTCTCTCTACCACACGTAATCTGATTCTTTCACATTGCTTGTCTTTTCCTTTTTTTACTCAATAACGGTAAGCACTAATACTCTTAACTGCACTATAGAAATTGAACCAAATGAACTCCATGGGTGCTGCCATCTCACCCGTCATTGACGGCACAATGAAACAATTTTTATAACTGGTGTTTATTCTTCTCAACAGGGGCCAGCAATTAAGGGACCACCGAGACAAAATCTACGAGTAAACTAACATCCTAAACAGGGGGAAGCTCACCGGGGCACCGGGGCGGCAGGGTGTCGGGGCGGCTAGGGCGTCGGGGATGGCGCAGTGAAGACTTCTGGTTGTAGGCGATTTCCTTGGCGTCCGCGCGCACCACCAGCCGCGACGAGCGGCCGTTCTTGGACCTCCTCAGCCTCCCCTGCTCATTACACCCAACAGCACCGATCAGAGAAACAGCGCGGCGAGGCAGAGGAACGGCGCGTGAGAGAGGGGCGGGGAAGCGGGGGTTACCTGGGAGAAGAAGGAGCGGAGGAGGGAGGCGGGGCGTCGAGGCGGGGCGTCGAGGCGGCGAGGCGGCGTCGGGGCGTCGAGGCGTCGAGGCGGCGTCGGAGCAGCTGCGGGGCAGCGGCGGGGCAGCGGCGTCGGGGCGTCGAGGCGGCGGGGCAGCGGCGTCGGGAGAGGAGAGGGGAAGGGGATCGAGGGCGAGGGCGAGGGAGAGAGAGGGGATAGTGAGGGGCCGGGGAGGGAATATGGATGGGGCCGGGCACAATACTAATGGCGCACCACCCCTCGGTGCACCATAAGTATATCCATACTAATGGCGCACCTCACCCTGGTGCGCCATTAGTATTTTTTTTATTTCTGCTCGAGCCAACAGGTTATCTTCCACCTGACCTGATCCACACCAAGCCCCCTCTACTAGCTCGACTGGTTAGCAGCGAGTTCTCACACCAGGAGGTCCTGGGTTTGATTCCCAGGCTCCACAATTTTTTTTATGCATTTAAAATGCTGTTTGATACTTATTTGTGTTTAAATATGTTCAAACTTGTTTAAATCATAACAGTAATATTTTTTTTATAAGACAGTAATAATTTTTTAAAATATCATCAAACAGTAATGCTGGTGGAGCGGGGGAGGGTGCGCGGGGTGCGGGGGGTCGGCGGCGGCGGTTGAGCGGGGGGTGCTCGGCGGCGAGGGGGACCGGATCTGGTGAGGTGGGATAGCGATCGAGATGGAGGGGGATCGGGATCGAGTGTCCATGAAATTTAAAAATATTCATGATAGTTCAAAAAGTGCCCATGAAATACAATCGAGAAATGAAGGCTACGATTTAAATACAATCGATCTTAGCTAGCTATCTGTTCACAATCTTCTTGCCCTTCTTTTTCGCAAATGGAGTTCTTCTATGGAACGGACGTCCTTTAGGTAGGGTGGTCCTGCTTCTTCTTGTGGTGTATGCTGCTACTTCATCATCGTCGTCATGTTCGATCCTCGGGTCGCCGTACTTGTCGAAGTCTTGCTCATTGGCTACTCCATCCATTCCGATGATCTTCCTTTTGCCTCTCCTCACGACAACACGACTGGGCTTTGACGGGTCGGTAATGAAGAAGCATTGGTCCACTTGGGAAGCCAGTACCCATGGCTCATTTTTCACGGTGACGTTTGCGCCCGCGGTCTTGGATTTGGCTTCGGGTATAACCATGGTGGTGAAATACCGGTCTTCTTTTAGGACGCTCTTGGCCCATCTGACACGGAACATCGAGACCTTCTCTCCAGCGTAGCTCAGCTCCCAGATCTCCTTGATCCTTCCGTAGTATCTGTCCTTGTCGTTACCGGTGTAGGATTCCATCGTTACCCCGGAGTTCTGATAACCATCGCTCTTCATGTCCTTGGCCTCGGTGTAGAATGTGTAGCCGTTGATATCGTACGCCTCATAGGTCATCAGGTTGTGCTCGGCGCCCTGTGACAAGGCGAATATGAGTTGTTCTTCCGCGGAAGAATCCTCATGTAAAGGGTACGACAGAAGCTTCTGCTTGAACCAATGCGTGAAACATGAGTTGTGCTCTTTGAGTATATCTCCGTCCGTCCTCTGTTGGCCTCGGCCATTGTACGTCTTCTTAATAAAGGTTTTGTGCTGTACCACCCAAGGATCGACCACGTCTATGTGTTGTAGCACGACTAGGTTTGCTCTTTCAAAGTCGGCGAGTCGACCCTCGAAGTCGACATGCATTTCGCGACGACCCTCACGATGACCCCATCCAGCGAGCCTGCCAAGGTGCCTGTTGACGAGTAGACCAACGGGGTTCTAGATGCCTAGATAATTCGTGCAGTAGGAGATGCACTCTTCGGTCAGAAAGCCCCTGGCTATGCTTCCCTCTGGACGTGACATGTTGCGAACGTATCCTTTGATGACACCATTCATCCTTTCGAACGGCATCATGCTGTGCAGGAACGTCGGCCCGAGTTGGATGATATCGTCCACGATATGGACCAGCAGATGCACCATAACGTCGAAGAATGCGGGCGGGAAGTACATCTCAAGCTCGCATAGTATCACCACGATCTCTTCCTGTAGCCTTCTGAGTTGCCTCACGCCAACAGACTTCCGAGAGATGACGTCGAAAAAGTTTCATAGGCCAAATAGGGTTTCACGGACGTGCGCGTCCATGATCCCACGGATTGCAACTGGATGTATCTGCGTCATCAGCACGTGACAGTCGTGAGACTTCATCCCGCTGAACTTCAGCTTCGCTGGGTCTAGGTATCTGCTTATCTTCCCCGCGTAACCGTAAGGAAGTTTTACTCCTACGAGGCAGGTGAAAAACTGCTTGATCTCCTCCTGACTTAGAGTGAAGCACGCGGGAGGGTAGTCATTTCCGGTCTTCTTGGCCTTCTTGCCTTTGCGATGACTTTCCGTGTCCTGCTTCGCCTCATCATCATCATCATCATCATCATGATCATCATATATAGCGTGAAGCTCCTGCCTGATGCCCATTGATTTCAAGTCTGCCCTTGCTTTCGGCCCATATTTGGTCCTCTCTGGCATGTTGAGCAGGGTACCAAGCAGACTCTCGCACACGTTCTTCGTGATATGCATGACATCAAGGCTGTGAGGCACACGGTGGATCTTCCAGTACGGCAAGTCCCAGAAAACAGACCTCGTTTTCCATACCTTCAGCAGCGGCTCTGGCGCCTTTCGCTTCTTTCCCGGCTCTGGCGCCTTTTGCTTCTTTCCCGGCAGTGAATAGTCTTTCCAATTTTTCAACAGCTCGTCTATTTCCTCGCCGCTCCTCGTACGCGGGCGTCCTCGGGGTTCGGTTTCACCATCGAACAGATCCTTGCGTTTTCTCCATGGGACATCGTCGCGAAGCCACCTTCGATGTCCCATGAACACGGTTTTCGAAGACCCGGGATCTCTATCTAGCTGGCGATACGTTGTGTTATCCATGCACCTGACGCATCCAGAAAATCCGTGGACCACCTGCCCCGCGAGATATCCGTAACCGAGATAGTCGTGCACCGTCGTGAGCAGCGCGACTCTCATAGGGAAATATTCTTTCTCTGCGGCGTCCCACGTATTGGCTGGCGTTTTCCACAGCGTGTCTAGCTCCTCTTTCAGCAGCCCCAGATACAGATTGATGTCGTTCCCTGGTTGTTTCGGTCCTTCAATTAGCATACTCATGTGAATGTACTTCCTCTTCATGCACAACCAGGGGGGAAGGTTGTACATCCACACAAACACAGGCCAGGTGTTGTGTGTGCTTCTCTGGCTGCCAAACGGATTGACTCCATCGGTGCTCGCGCCCAGCACGATGTTCCTTGGATCGTTCCCAAATTTTGGGTCTTCGAAGTTCAACGCTTGCCACTGGCTCGCATCCTTAGGGTGACTCAGCATCTTGTCTTTTTTATCTATCTCCGGATCATTTGTGTCATCTTCTCGCTTCTTCTCCTCCCTATCCGCGTGACAACGCAGGAGCTTTGCTACCTTAGGGTCCGCGAAATACCGCTGCAGACGAGGAGTGATCGGAAAGTACCACACCACTTTTCGAGGAGCTTTCTTCCTCTTCTTGTATCGAGTGACGTCGCACACCGGACATATGGTAGACTCCGCGTGCTCGTCCCGATAAATGATGCAATTGTTCATGCACACATGGTATTTCATGTGCGGTAAATCCAGAGGACACACGATTTTATTCGCCTCCTCCAAACTGGTCGGGCACTTGTTCCCCTAGGGAAGATGTTCGTGCCAGAATGACATGTTCTCGTCGAAGCATGCGTCGGTCATTTTGTGTTTTACCTTCATCTCAAGAGCCATGAGCGTTACTTTCAGGCGGGTATCCTCAGGCCTGCATCCTTCATACAATGGAGTAACCGCGTCTAACTCAACTTGATCCATCTTGGCTTTCTCTCGGGCGGCAGCTCTTGCGTTATCCGTCTGCTTGAGAAGCAGCTCTTGAATATGAGGGTCCTGCACCCAGCCCATCGATGGTCCAGCGTCGTCTGCTCCGCCGGCATCATCATCTTCATGATCATGCCCGTCGTCTGCTCCGACATCTTCCTCATCATCATGTCCTACATCTTCTACATGATGACTGTGTACAGCATCACCGTCGTGATCATCTCCTGGGGATTCTTCGTCTTCTCGCCCGCCCGAGCCGCGGTGGTTGTCTTGCTGCCCTTCCTCATTTCTTGCCCGGCCCCCATGGACGACTTCGTAGTCATCTTCATCACCTTGCCACCGATAGCCATCCATGAAACCACGCAAGAGCAGGTGGTCCCGCACCTGCCCGGATTCCGGGTCCGCAATAAGGCTCTTCAGCTTGCATCTTCGACACGGACATCTTATCTCCGTCACGTTCTTTTGAAGCATCTCGGCCTTCGCAGACCTCAAAAACCTATTCACGATGCCTTCGGTCATCATGCGGACCATGGTCGCCTGCGGGGTAGAGCAAAATGATATTTTAGAACCAAGAAAAAATTTGGCATGACTTTCCCTAAAAATAGGACCAAAAAGAATGCTTAATGCCAAAATTCTCGCCGAAACGGAAATGAATCAACATTCCGGCAAAATATTGGCAACTATCGCATTTCAAATACCGGTACACCTCCAAACACAAACACATATGCAACACCACAAACATATGCAACACCACGAACATACATAGATCTAGCTAGGCCATAAAAAGTGCATGTGCACATTGTTGTAGGGAGAACAACATAAATATAGCTTCCCCCCTTACTTACCTATCAAAACGAGGTAATTTAACCACTTAAATTGAATGAATCTAAGGTGGAAATGAGGTGAAAAAGAGGAGGCACCCGAGACAAGGAGGAGGTGGAGAGAATGAAGTGGGGAGAAAGTGAGTGTGGGTAGGAGAGGCTGTCCAAAATATCTTGTTGCTGCCCACTTACTAATGGCGCACCAACTCTAAATGCGCCATTAGTAATCCAGGTTACTAATGGCGCACCTCCTGGTGGTGCGCCATTAGTAGTTTTGCAAAAAAAAATACTAATGGCGCACTGTCCCACAGTGCGCCATTACTAGTTTAAACTAGTAATGGCGCACGGTGGAACAGTGCGCCATTAGTAGTTTTGCAAAAAAGGGAATAAAAAATATAATAAAAAAACAACATTAGTGGCGCACTTTCCGGCTGGTGCGCCATTACTAGTTACAATTAGTAATGGCGCACTGTGTCTGGATGCGCCATTAGTATGTTTGGACAGGCGCACTAGTTAAAAAAATTGATACTAATGGCGCACCCGGGGCCAGGTGCGCCATTAGTAGTTTCAACTCTAATGGCGTATCAGTAGGTGGTGCGCCATTAGTATATACTAATGGCGCATCACTTGTCTAGTGCGCCATTAGTATCAATCCCATCTATAGCCCTTTTCTAGTAGTGGTTCATGCACACATGGTATTTCACGTGCGGTAAATCCAGAGGACACACGATTTTCTTCGCCTCCTCGAAACTGGTCGGGCACTTGTTCCCCTTGGGAAGACATTCGTGCCAGAATGGCATGTTCTCGTCGAAGCATGCGTCGGTCATTTTGTGTTTTACCTTCATCTCCAGAGCCATGAGCGTTACTTTCAGGCGGGTATCCTCGGGCCTGCATCCTTCATACAATGGAGTAACCGCGTCTATCTCCAGTTGATCCAGCTTGGCTTTCTCTCGGGCGGCAGCTCTTGTGTTATCCGTCTGCTTGAGAAGAAGCTCTTGAATATGAGGGTCCTGCACCCAGCCTCCATCGTCGTCTGCTCCGGCATCTTCATCTTCATGATCATGCCCTTCGTCTTGATCTTCCTCATCATCATGTACGACATCTTCTACATGATGACTGTGTACAGCATCACCGTCGTGATCATGTCCTGGAGATTCTTCGTCTTCTCGCACGCCCTCGCCGCGGTGGTACTTGTCTTGTTGCCCTTCCTCATTTCTTGCCCGGCCCCCATGGACGACTTCATAGTCATCTTCATCACCTTGCCACCGATATCCATCCATGAAACCACGCAAGAGCAGGTGGTCCCGCACCTGCCCGGAATCCGGGTCCGCAATAAGGCTCTTCAGCTTGCATCTTCGACACGGACATCTTATCTTCGTCTCGTTCTTTTGAAGCATCTCGGCCTTCGCGGAGCTTAAAAACCTATTCACGATGCCTTCAGTCATCGTGCGGACCATGGTCACCTGCGGGGTAGAGAAAAACGATATTTTAGAACCAAGAAAAAATTTGGCATGACCTTCCCTAAAAATAGGACCAAAAGAATGCATAGTGCCAAAATTCTCGCCGAAACGGAAATGAATCAAAACATTCCGGCAAAATATTGGCAACTATCGCATTTCAAATACCGGTACCTTCAAACACAAACATATATGCAACACCACAAACACATGCAACACCACAAACATACATAGATCTAGCTAGGCCACAAAAAGTGCATGTGCACGTTGTTGGAGCGAGCTAGGGAGAAAAAAAGTAGATCTACATCATGAAGATAGCTTTCCCCTTACTTACCTATCAAAAAAGGTAATTTCACCACTTAATTTTGATGAATCTATGGTGGAAATGAGGTGAGGAGGAGGAGATGGCCGAAAGCTTGGAGAAGGAGGTGGAGGGAATGAAGTGGGGAAAGTGAGTGGGTAGGTGTGGGGCTGTCCAAAATATCTTGTTGGGGTCCCAGGTTACTAATGGCACACCACCAGCAAATGCGCCATTAGTAGTTTTGCAAAAAAAAGTAAAATATATATATATATATACTAATGGCGCACCGGGTAATAGTGCGCCATTACTAGTTTAAACTAGTAATGGCGCACTGTGAAACGATGCGCCATTAGTAGTTTTGCAAAAAAAAGAATAATTTTTTTTACAGTAATGGCGCACTGTCTGCTTGGTGCGCCATTACTACTTAGAACTAGTAATGGCGCACTTCGACCTGATGCGCCATTAGTACGTATGGAAAAATGGAAAAAATAATAATTTAATACTAGTGGCGCACCCTATTTCTGGTGCGCTATTAGTGTCTTCCACACTAATGGCGCATCACCAACCGGTGCGCCATTAGTATATAGTAGTGGCGCATTGCTTCCATGGTGCGCCATTAGTATCAATCCTATCTATAGCCCTTTTCCTAGTAGTGAATGGCCAAACACCTCGCCTAGGGCGTAAGCAGAAGTCTAGGTAGAGGAAGTAAGAAATTCTCTACCCAAGCGAGAAATCATGCCATATTCACTGATATGCCAAAAGGGCCATATTCCATTCATACTACTGGTAGTTAACATACTTATATGCCCTAAATTAATAAAATACACATATAATAACCACATATACACCCTGATAGTAAAAATTACATAACCACATAGGCTGTGCCTAGGGCGCTTAAGCACCGCCTAGGCACTAGGCGAAGGCCAACCGCCTTGCTTACGCCTACCGCTTTTTCCAACCTTGGATGAACCACATCCGGCATAATTCTCCATCACCGATCCATTGCCTACAAGCTTTCCATATATTGTTCTTCACTTATTTACTTTTCCGTTGCTATTGTTATCATCACTATAAAACACCAAAAATATTACTTTTGCTACCGTTACCACTACTATCATATTACTTTGCTACTAAAAACTTTGCTGCAGATATTAAGTTTCCAGGTGTGGTTGAATTGACAACTCAGCTGCTAATACTTGAGAATATTCTTTGGCTCCCCTTGTGTCGAATCAATAAATTTGGGTTGAATACTCTACCCTCGAAAACTGTTGCTATCCCCTATACTTGTGGGTTATCATAGCGCGAGAATAATGCCTATCGGTAGCGCTGGTTACGGCGCTACTAGTAAGGCGCTACAGCTAAAGGTTAGCAGTAGCGTTTGTTAACCCACGCTACTGCTATATCGACTTAGTAGTAGCGCTTTCACTAAAGAGCGCTACTGGTAATTACTAGTAGCGCTTCTCTCAGCCCGCGCTACTACTATTATTCCGTATTTCACTTTTATTTCATGTTGTATTCATACACCTTTATACAAGTTTTCATACAACAGCAATTTAGAGATTGTTTTTACATCATAATGAGTTATTACATCACAGGGTGAAAGAACCGTGGACTAGTTTCAAGTGGATGGACATACACTTGAAACTAATCCGCGGTTCTTTCACCCAATAATATAATAAAAATCATCATCATCATATCATTAACAACTTATCATCATAATACATCATTGTCATATAAAACCTCCTCATGATCATCGTTTTCATCAATGAGACATCACATAGCAAGTTGGTCACTAGTCATAATCACAACTACTCCTCATCATCAACTCTAACACATTGTACCTCATAATAAACATATTGTACCTCATAGGACCTACTACATTCTCTTAGGACCTACTATATTCTCTAAGGTAAAATAGCAAAAAACAAGATAGCCCCTGACTCTCCATTATGGAGAATGGAGATTATCCTGTCTCCAATTCTTGCCTTTTGCTTAATGTTGCTTCCAAGAACCTCCTTACGACTGTCCAAACATTTTTTTTCCATTCTTTGATTAGCATGTGTTCACCGGTTTTCGAAATCCGATATGCACAGGTGAAATCCGTAGGATGACCTGGCTATATGTTCAGAACATCAAGGCGACCATTCTGATACATTAGATGAGGCACACAATCCATGGGGATTTTTTGTTGAAAAACATAGTAATAACTTCGTAGTTAGCAATGATATACTAGTTTTAGAAGTATGCAAAAGATGCACGGATGTCGTAATAGTAAAAAATCTTACCAGGGTATCTCCATAGAAGTTACCGTGGTTCAACACATGTACTAGTGGCACATATTCACCATAATTTGGAGGAGTTCGATAATAGGTATTGTAATTCTCAAGATCAGTACAAAATGCGATCAGATGATTTTTCTCCTTATAAGTTAATTCGGAGCCATCGGTGTAGTGGGTTTTGTCTACCATCTTCCGCACATTCTTTGAAGAATGAAAATAAGTTGTCCATGGAAATAAGTTGTCAACTATTTTGAAATGAACAATATAAATTATTTAATAACTATGTTTGAGAAACTCACATAGCGGTAGAATCGGAAGCATATCAACAAGGACCCAAATGTCCATAATGTCTTGCTCGATGTCAGGATCACCAAGATCCATGGTGACAATCATATCCTCATAAAAACCATACATTTTGCAAAGTGCTTCCCAATTTTGGCAACCAAAATGGGTTACGCTCTGAGAATTGTACAGATTTACTTCAAAATCCATATCATGATGGGTCCTTAGGTGTATTTTCTTAGTTTCAAAATTTTCATGGTCTTCAAAACCCATCCTCTCCAAGACATAGCATCTTGCATGGCATGGGATAAGCTAGTCAAATTGTAAAAGATGAGAATTACACGTTGAAATAGTTGAAGTCGTGCTTAATTACGAAAAAACACTTGTCGTCATTGTGTGCCGTTTCAACATCGAAGGTCTCCTCGAGCTTGATACGTCTCCAACGTATCGATGATTTATGAAGTATTCATGCTATTATATTATCAACCTTGGATGTTTTATATGCTATTTTATATGATTTTTGGGACTAACCTATTAACCTAGTGCCCAGTGCCAGTTTCTGTTTTTCCTTGTTTTTGAGTTTTATAGAAAAGGAATATCAAATGGAGTCCAATTGACGTGCCAATTTTTGACGATTTTTTATGGACCAAAAGAAGACCCCGGAGTAAAAGAGTTGGGCCAGGAGAGTCCCGGGGCGTCCACGAGGGTGGGGGCGCGCCCCCCCAGGCGTGTGGTCCTGCCTCGTGGACGCCTCGGGCACCTCCTTGACGTGAGACCGACGCCAAAAATTCCTATAAATACAGAAACCTTGGAAAATTAACCTAGATCAGGAGTTCCGCCGCCAGAAGCCTCCGTAGCCACCGAAAACCAATCTAGGCCCTCTCTGGCACCCTGCCGGAGGAGGCCGTCATCACCGGAGGGCATGGAGGAGGACCCCGGAGGGGCCATCATCACCATGAAGGCCAAGGACCAGAGGGAGAACCTCTCCCCATCTAGGGGGGAGGCCATGGAGGAGGAAGCACAAGGGGCAGGACCTCTCCTCCTCTCTCTCGGTGGCACTGGAGTGACAGCGGGAGGGGAATCATCGCCACGGTGATCGTCTTCATCAACATCACCATCATCATCACCATCCTCATCTCTTTTACGCGGTACACTCTCCCGCACCCCGCTGTAATCCCTACTTGAACATGGTGCTTTATGCCACATATTATGATCCAATGATGTGTTGCCATCCTATGATGTTTTGAGTAGATATCCTTTGTCTTTGGGTTGATTGATGATCTAGATTGGTATGAGTTGTATGTTTTACTTTGGTGCTGTCCTATGGTGCCCTTCGTGTCGCGCAAGCGTGAGGGATTCCTGCTATAGGGTGTTGCAATACGTTCATGATTCGCTTATAGTGGGTTGGTGAGTGACTGAAACACAAACCCGAGTAAGGGGGTTGTTGCGTATGGGATAAAGAGGACTTGGTGCTTTAATGCTATGGTTGGGTTTTACCTTAATGATCTTTAGTAGTTGCGGATGCTTGCTAGAGTTCCAATCATAAGTGCATATGATCCAAGTAGAGAAAGTATGTTAGCTTATGCCTCTCCCTCATATGAAACTGCAATAGTGATTACCGGTCTTGTTAACGATTGCCTAGGACAATTCCGCACACCGATCCACCATTATTCCACACTCGCTATTTATAATACTTAGTAATATATTCTAACTTCATGATAACATCACCTACTTTTATATTTTAGCTCTCCGATATCATACAAAGTTATCCTCTTCATACCCACAACATAGTTTTATTTCTCGTTGCTAGTTGGAAGCAAACGTTCGGTGTACGTAGAGTCGTATCAGTCGTATCAGTGGCAGATAGGGCTTGAGAGAATATTGATCTTACCTTTAGCTCCTTGTGGGTTCGACACTCCATACTTATCACTTCCACCTTTGGAAATTGCTACGATGATTCCTTGCACTTGGGGATTATCAAGCTCTTTTCTGGCGCCGTTGCCGGGGAGCAATAGCGTGGGGTTGATATTCTCGTGTGTGCTTGTTTGCTTTCTTCACTAAGTAGATTTTGTTTTTCCTTTTTGTTTCTGTTTAGTTGTGGGTGAAACATACAAAAAAATTAAAAAATGAAAATACCAAAAAAATTACTTGCCTCTCATGCCTAAAAAGTTTTTCAAAAAGAGAAGTGATTGGAAAGTTATGCATTGAAGAAGTGAGGGTCGACCTTGAGCACTCGTGTTCATGCTCACGGAAACAATGTAGAATTTTTCATGGAAGTTTCTCTGTAAATAATTATCCCCTTATATATCCATTGTATTATAAAAATAATGTGCCAAGCTTTGGTTTTAGGATGATTAGATTGCTTGTTTACTATGTGCAGAACAAAAACAGAAACTTTGGCTGTAGCGCGTGATTTTACATTTTTTTACTGGAAAGTCAAATGGGTCTGAAACTTTTTGCACATTACTTCTGTATAAATTGTTTCAAATTTTCAAATTTATTTCATAATTTTTGGAGTTACATAAGTTTACTAAACCTTCAGATTACTACAGACTGTCCTGTTTTAGACAGATTCTGTTTTTCGTGTGTTGTTTGCTTATTTTGATGAATCTATGGGTAGTATCGGGGGGTATGAACCATGGTGAAGTTGGAATACAGTAGATATAGTTCTAATATGAAATTGGAATGAGTTTGCAACAGTACCTAAAGGTAGTGATTTGCTTTATTATACTAACGGATCTCACAAAGTTTTTGTTAAGTTTTTTGTGGATGAAGTGTTCGAAGAACGAGGAGTTACCGATGTGAGAAGAATAAAGAGAGGCAAGAGCTCAAGCTTGGGGATGCCCAAGGCACCCCAAGTAAATATTCTAAGGATACTCAAGCATCTAAGCTTGGGGATGCTTGGGGATGCCCCGGTTGGCATCCCATCTTTCTTCTTCAACAATTATCGGTAATACCTCGGTTTTTGTTTCATTCACATGATTTGTGTCCTTTGTTTTTTGTTCTTCCTTTATGAACCATGCTAGTATGAGATAGCCCTTCATTGATTTATAGAATGCTTCATGTGCTTCACTTATATCTTTTAAGTATGATCTTATAGAATTGCTCTTTGTGCTTCACTTAAATCTTTTGAGTATGGTTTTATAGAATGCTTCATGTGCTTCACTTATACATTTTGAGCTTGGACATTGGTAGTTTATATTAATTGTAGAAAGCTCCGTGAACTTCACTTATATCTTTTGGAGTATGAATAATACTATCATCTAAAGCGAGTTTGGAAGAGTGTCAACTTTAGGAACTAGTGATCCCGCTATTCCGAATGAGAAGAATTTTGCTTATGTGGAGAGTAGAAAAATTTCTATGCTTGTAGAACATGAAAAGAATGCTTTATGTGAGGGTTATATAGTTAAATTCATTCATGATGCTACTGAAAATTATTATGAGGGAGGAACATATGCTTGTAGGAGTTGCAATAATATCAAGTTTCCTCCCTATGTGCTTAATGTTTTGAAGTTATACTAGTTTTGCCTTCCTATGCTAGTTGATTCTTGTTCCTATAAAATGTGCTCACAAAATCCCTAGGAATAGGAAGTGGGTTAGGTTCAAATGTGCTAGTAATATTCTTCATGATGGTCTCTTTATGTTTCAATTATCTTTTATGTGAGCATCATTGAAATCATCATGCCTAGCTAAAAGACATTAAAGAAAAGCGCTTGTTGGGAGACAACCCAATATTTAACCTTACTATTTTTGTGTGTTTACATGATTAAGCTACTGTATTAATCATGTTTTATAGCTTTTCTTTCAATAAAGTGCCAAGTAAGACCTTTGGGAAGGCTTGGGTGAAAGTTAATGTGATCTTGCTGTAAAAAACAGAAACTTTGCACTCACGAGATTAGCTGCCATTTTTTACAGAAGAGTGCTTTGGTGCTGATTATTTTTGCAGAAGATTAATAGACAAATTACTCACGTTCACCAATTTATTTCATAATTGTTTGAGTAGAAGAAGTATGGTTAGTGTTCAGATCATTACAGACTGTTCTGTTTCTGACAGATTTTGTTTTCATTGCATAGTTTGCTTGTTTTCTAGTTTCCGTGACTTATATTTCTCAATATAAATTGTAGAAATGATATGGTACAGTAGGCATTGTGTGAGAACAATTACGATATTTGTCTTTGACAGTACCAAGGTGAATGGTTTACTCTTTATCATACTAACCTATCTCACGAAGTTCCGTTAAGTTTTGTGTGATTGAAGTTTTCAAGCTTTGGGTGAGATATCGATATGAGGAGAATAAGGAGTGGAAAGACCCTAAGATTGGGGATTACCAAGGCACCCCAAGGTAATATTCAAGGAAGACTCAAGCTCCTAAGCTTGGGGATGCCCCGGAAGGCATCCCCTCTTTCGTCTTCAAAACTATCGGTATACCTTACTCGGAGCTATATTTTTATTCGTCTCATGCTATGTGTTTTGCTTGGAGCGTATTTTCAATTTTACTTGCTGTTTGAATAAAATCATTTGATCTGAAATATTAAATGAAAAAGAATCCTCCCATGGCTAGTTAATTATTTGACTACTCAGTGTCCTTCACTCATATCTTTTTGGAGTAGTTTGTCATTACTCACGTGCTTCACATATATCCTATGAGTAAATGGTTGAATGAATTGAATATCATCAATCTCAATTTATATATGTTTTATATGCTTATACCATGGGGAGTAATGACTTCACATAGAATAAGTATAGTTAGTAAACTTATTGAAAGTTAGCAAACGTAGAATTGGTCACTTGAACAATTCATGAAAGAATATTGAAGGAAGAGAGATTTCACATATAAATATACTATCTTGGACATCTTTTGTAATTGTGAGCACTCATTAAATTATGACATGCTAAAAGGTTGATGTCGGACAAGGAAGACAATGTAATGGGTTATGTTTTCTTATATCCGAAATAAAGTATATTGTCTTGGATCATCCAACATGTTGAGCTTGCCTTTCCCCCTCATGCTAGCCAAATTCTTTGCACCAAGTAGAGATACTACTTGTGCTTCCAAACACCCTTAAACCAGTTTTTCCATGAGAGTCCACCATACCAACCTATGGATTGAGTAAGATCCCTCAAGTAAGTTGTCATCGGTGCAAGCAATAAAAATTGCCCTCTAAATATGTATGAATTATTAGTGTGGGAGAAAATAAGCTTTATACGATCGTGTGATACGGAAGAAATAAAAGCGACGGACTGCATAATAAAGGTCCATATCACAAGTGGCAATACAAAGTGACGTTCTTTCGCATTAAGATTTTGTGCATCCAACCATAAAAGCGCATGACAACCTCTGCTTCCCTCTGCGAAGGGCCTATCTTTTACTTTTATCTTCTACCTTATGCAAGAGTCATGGTGATCTTCACCTTTCCTTTTTACATTTTATCCTTTGGCAAGCACATTGTGTTGGAAAGATGTTGATATATATATCCAATTGGATATAAGTTATCATGAACTATTATTGTTGACATTACCCTTGAGGTAAAAGGTTGGGAGGCGAATCTATAAGCCTCTATCTTTCTCTGTGTCCGATTAAAACTTTGAACCCATAAATATCACGTGAGTGTTAGCAATTGTGAAAGATTAAATGATAGTTGAGTATGTGGAGTTTGCTAAACCAAAGCTCTGACATAGACCCTTCCTGAAAATAAGATGAATTGCAATTGTTTGATGACTGAGAATATAGTTTGTTAGTTTCAAGAAAGTTTATGATCTATACTTTAACATGTGAATAGCTTGTTACTTGATCATGAAAAGTTTATGAAGATGAGCTACTATTATGATATATAATGATGTTATAAAAAGTGATTGAAACTATCATTGATGAAACTTATGCACTTGCTAGTATTAACACTTCATAAATTATTTCTTTTATCATTTACCTACTCGAGGACGAGCAAGAATTAAGCTTGGGGATGCTAATACGTCTCCAACGTATCGATAATTTATGAAGTATTCATGCTATTATATTATCAACCTTGGATGTTTTATATGCTATTTTATATGATTTTTGGGACTAACCTATTAACCTAGTGCCCAATGCTAGTTTCTATTTTTTTCCTTGTTTTTGAGTTTTACAAAAAAGGAATATCAAACGGAGTCCAATTGACGTGCCAAATTTTGACGATTTTTTATGGACCAAAAGAAGACCCCGGAGTAAAAGAGTTGGGCCAGGAGAGTCCCGGGGCGTCCACGAGGGTGGGGGCGCGCCCACCCCCCAGGCGTGTGGTCCTGCCTTGTGGACGCCTCGGGCACCTCCTTGATGTGAGACCGATGCCAAAAATTCCTATAAATACAGAAACCTCGGAAAATTAACCTAGATTGGGAGTTCCGCCGCCAGAAGCCCCCGTAGCCACCAAAAACCAATCTAGGCCCTCTCTGGCACCCTACCGGAGGGGGCCGTCATCACCGGGGGGCATGGAGGAGGATCCCGGAGGGGCCATCATCACCATGAAGGCCAACGACCAGAGGGAGAACCTCTCCCCATCTAGGGGGGAGGCCATGGAGGAGGAAGCACAAGGGGGAGGACCTCTCCTCCTCTCTCTCGGTGGCACCGGAATGCCATCGGGAGGGGAATCATCGCCACGGTGATCGTCTTCATCAACATCACCATCATCATCACCATCCTCATCTCTTTTACGCGGTCCACTCTCCCGCACCCCGCTGTAATCCCTACTTGAACATGGTGCTTTATGCCACATATTATGATCCAATGATGTGTTGCCATCCTATGATGTTTTGAGTAGATATCCTTTGTCTTTGGGTTGATTGATGATCTAGATTGGTATGAGTTGTATGTTTTACTTTGGTGCTGTCCTATGGTGCCCTCCGTGTCGCGCAAGCGTGAGGGATTCCCGCTGTAGGGTGTTGCAATACGTTCATTATTCACTTATAGTGCGTTGGTGAGTGACTGAAACACAAACCTGAGTAAGGGGTTGTTGCGTATGGGATAAAGAGGACTTGATGCTTTAATGCTATGGTTGGGTTTTACCTTAATGATCTTTAGTAGTTGCGGATGCTTGCTAGAGTTCCAATCATAAGTGCATATGATCCAAGTAGAGAAAGTATGTTAGCTTATGCCTCTCCCTCATATGAAACTGCAATAGTGATTACCGGTCTTGTTAACGATTGCCTAGGACAATTTCGCACATCGATCCACCATTATTCCACACTCGCTATTTATAATATTTAATAATATATTCTAACTTCATGATAACAACACCTACTTTTATATTTTAGCTCTCCGATATCATACAAAGTTATCCTCTTCATACCCACAACATAGTTTTATTTCTCGTTGCTAGTTGGAAGCAAACGTTCGGTGTACGTAGAGCCATATCAGTGGAAGATAGGGCTTGAGATAATATTGATCTTATCTTTAGCTCCTTGTGGGTGCGACACTCCATACTTATCACTTCCACCTTTGGAAATTGCTACGATGATTCCTTGCACTTGGGGATTATCAGAGCTTAAGGCTGAAGCGCCGATCTTCGTCCAGGTGAGGCCTGTCGCACAGACCTCGATCGTCGTGGCACCAGCTGCACTCCCCCGGGAGACTTTCGTCGTCTGAGTATGACATTTCCTACGTTCATAATTCAAAGATTAAACTTGTACAATTAAATACATGTACTAAAAAAACCTAAATTAGATCATTATTATTCATCACGGGTTGACTATCAGTCTGTCGAAATGTCGTTTAATTATTTTTCGAGAAAATCCAGGCCACTCGATATTTCCTACATATTATAGCACAAGTCATGCCAGAATTCATGGAAAAATCCGGCATGACCTTTGCTAAAAAGGACATATAGAGCACCTTAAATTTGCCGGAACAGAAATTAATCAACACTCCGGCAAAACATAGGCCACTCGGAGGTGTAACCTGAACATGACCGGCCACTTGGGCAACCACATATCCTATTTGAGCAACACAAGATATATGTGTGTTTTTATCTACTTCATATCTTATAGGACTCATATCGACATGGAGATTTGGCTGGTCTCACCTCGAGGTCAGATGGGGTCGGTGACGGGGACGACATCGGGGATGATGGAGGGGCTCCTTGATTTCTGCAAAAACAAAAACCCTATAAGTTATCACTAATACATCCCGAATAATTGCTTAAACTAAAAAAATAACAACAAATATGTCATGTTCAACTAGTTCTATTAATTCAACTAGTTCTTACTAAATATAAACTTACTATAAATAGAAAAAACTAGTTCTTTCTAAAAATAAAGTAGTTCAACTAGTTATATTAATTTTCTTAATAAAAATACATTAGTTCTATTAATTCAACTAGTTTATTAATTTACTTACTAAACTAGTTCAACTAAAACTAAACTAGTTCAACTAGTTTATTAATTTACTTACTAATTATTTTAAAACTTACTAAAAACAGTAGAAAAAACTACATTATACAATAGTAAAAACATCTACTATTAACCATACTGCCCTAGTTAACTAGTACCATCACTACTACTAATTAACATCTACTACTACTAAAAATCATTATCTATGAACCCTAAATTAACATCTACTACTACTAAAAAACATCTACTAACTAAGCAGAGAGAGAGAGGGGGTGGGGGGCTTACACAGAGAGGGGAGAGATGGTGGGCGGCAACGGTGAGGTCGAGAGTGGCGGCGGGCGTCGGCGGTGAGGTTGAGGGCAGCCTCAGGCGGCAGCGGTGAGGGCAGGCTCGGGCTCGGACGGTGGCGACAGAGGAGTAGGAGAACAGGGGGAAGGAGGACTTAGCAAAATTTCGAGCCCGCGGATGGTTAAGTCGAACTAGCAGTAGCGCTCTTAAGGAAACGCGCTATAGCTAATTTAGCTATAGCGCGTTTTAGAAAAAAAATGCTACTGCTAAAGGAAGCAGTTATTTCTTATATCAGTACCGCTTTGTCCTGGAAAAACGCTATAAGTCTAAGCATGTAAAAACATCAAAAATATACATCGGTCATCATTGATCTTTTTGTGTAGAATCTAAATAGTCAACATGAATCCTCACTGTACCTGTATAGGTACAGGCGAGGATTCATATTGCAGCCACAAATCCTACACATATAGTTCAATGAAGACCAAGTGCTCGAGATAGTTTGAGAAGTAACATATTTAAGGTGCTAAACACCTTGTTCGCTTAGCAGTATGGGACTAAACTTAATTAGTTGCGGTGATACTTAGCAGCAGCGAGTTTTGAAGAAAAATGCTGCTACTGAGTACTTTAGCAGTAGCGCGTCCAGGAGAAGGGCGCTACTACTATATCTAACCTGGAGGCAACGCCGTGGCAATTATAGTAGTAGCGCTTGTTTCACCTAGAGTGCTACTGCTATATGTGTGTTAGTAGCGCGGTTTCCTGGAGCTCGCTACTGCTAATTAGCAGTAGCGTTTGTTTTTAAACCACGCTGCTGCTAAGATTCTGTGTATAAGGTTTTCCCTAGTAGTGATAGGGCATCCGATTGGGTGGCATTTGTTTTGTTTCGGATATTCCCGGGCTGACCGCCTGAACATATGCGACAGTAGGGAGGCGGTTGGAGATTCTCTAATCCCAGTTGGCCCTCTCGCCACCCCGTAGGGTGCTCCCCCTGTCACCTAGGTATTCCTCCTCCCCTTGTTGTTGTATGCACGTCGTTGGGAAAAGTTTTCGGTGGTTGGTGGTGGTGGGATCAACCCTTCCTCATTTCTCCCCTCCCTTTCTATCATCTTCCTCCTCTCTAGGGACGATACATGCCCCAAACCCTAGTCGGTCCTGAGTGGGTTGATGTCGACTGGTTGGATGCCTCTTCATGTCCCACTAGTGGTCACCGCCTGGGGGTGTGGGGTCCTCCACCTCATCCCCTTCCCCCAGTTTGGTGGTTGTGCACCATCGGGGTGCTTGCCCTCTACTCAAGTGGGGCACGGTGGGGGCAGTGGTGTTGGTCGGTGCCTTGTCCAGATCCAGCCACCGAAGAGGGTGGGGCTCGATCTTGGGCTCGATGGTTGCCGCTATAGTTGGTGGTCGGCTATCACCGGGTTGGGGTTCACGCGTGTCCATGGGGATAGGGTTTATGCAGGGGTGGGGAAGCATAGGCCTTCCCACACTTTCTTTCGAAGGTTGGTGGCTGCATACTTGGTGCGGGGTGGAATTGGGGCCAGGTGCTAGGGGTGATGAATGTTGGGCTGCACTGATGGTTCTTCAGCGAGTAGCGTTGTCGTTGGTGTTGGCGGCGTGCTTTGACCATGTGGGTGGCGAAGTGTCCTGTGGCAGGTGGTCATGGAGAGGATGTCATAGGTTGTTGCAACGAAGCCCTGATCTATATCTGGAGTCCCTGATCCGCTGTGGTGGGTTTGGTGGCCTAAGTTCCCACGTTGTGGTGCATGAAAGGGGTCAAGTGAACGGTTACTGCCTCGATGCCTGAGGCGGCAATGCTTGTGGATGCCGCGTTCCTCTTGGGGAGCCAACCTCTCTCCCTTCCCTCTAACACTCGGGGGTTAAAACCCTTTGTCCGCCTCTGTAGACGTGGTGGCGGCGCTGCTTCGTGTCATGACCTATAGGGGACATTGCCGATGAGTGTGGGTGTCTCTAAGTTGCAGTAGCATGTCTCATGTGCTTCTTCTCGGCGAATTGCTGGAGGCATTTAGTAGTGCACTCTTGGTTCTTTTTAGCACGCTCAGCGTGTTTTCTGTGTTTCTCTTTTGATCGGCCTCTGGGAATTTCCTTAATACCATGTACCGTTCGGTCATTTGGCTTTATCTACAAAGTGAAGCGAAAGTCTGTTTCGAAGTATCACACTAGTTGAATTTTTTTCTGGTTTTTAGAAATAATGGTGTATTGGTAATCATTTTCTATACCTATAACAATATAGAAAGGGCTAGTTGCGATCCAAACAATCTAAATCATCCAAACATCACCCTGTTGGCTTGGCTCGCTTGAAGTGAGCAAGCCCACGCGCGTTGAGTCCCCGAGGTGACACGTGGTGCCTACAGATTTTCCTTCTATAAAAATATAGCTCCAAAGGCTAGTCCTGGATGGTCTCTTTCTTTAAATCATCCAAACAGTAATTACTTCAATGTATGAGATAATCAACTCGAACCTTGCGCTCCCTAGAAAAAAGGTTATAGCATATTGCGCCCTATGAATGCATAGTTAATCACTTAATTTTCACCATATAATTATCATTTACTTCATGTTCGATTTGCAAATATATATGGCAGGGGCAAACAATTACAATCTTTCTCTCCATTAACAAAATAACTTTACAATAAATAATATGTGTTTTTCTACAACAAAGGCACACCGAGTTCCACAAGATCGTGTTGGAAATATTGTTGGAAATATGAGCAATTTACCGAATGATTTTATTAACAGAAATACTAGATAAAGCATGACTAATATAGTAGAGATAAAACAAGTCATGCGTTCTGACAGAGAGAAGGAAAATAGCTACTGCATATATGAACCGTAGCGTATCATATCTATAGCAGACAGTAGAACTAGTTGCATATATGAGGTAGAACCTAACATATTTAGGGCAAGTACTAGTACGAGAAACTGTAGCAGGATATATAACAGAAAGAAGGACACATACGGGACATCAGTAGCAGTAGCACTGGACTTGGGGTCGGTGTCCTCGCCAGCCATGTCGTTGAGGAGGTTGTCGATGTCGGGGAAGAAGTCGTCGTCGGGGAAGTAGTCGTCGGAGTCCGGGGCGTCCGTGACGAAGGAGTCAGTCAGTAGTCGCGCAGAGCGCTCCCCAAAAACCTTATCACCCTTCTCCCGTACAGGACTCAAAGAGGTGCGGTTTCGGAGGCCTACTGTCCCGACCTGCGGTGCACGCCGCAAGCCGGGATGAGGAAGACAACAACAGCTCAGAGATTGGAACCGGTGGCGAGAGGAAGGAGAAGTTCTGGTGCGTCTCTCTGAGAGGAGCGACCTCCCTTTTATAGGCGCAAGAGAAGGAGGCGAGAGGCTGCGCCGGGAGCTGAAGGGAACGCGTACAGCAAAAACTTTCCAGTTCCCGAGTGACCTTTCGTATACCCGTAGTGCGTGGGAAAAATTTAGACATCAGCTCGGCTCATTCCCGCAATCCGCGGCGCGTCGTGACGAGGCGTGGCGTGGCGTGGCGTGGCGAGGCGGGCGGCGGAGGAGGAGCTCACATGGATTGGATATCCCTCTTGTTCTCATGCTCGTACAAGTGGGGAAAGAACCTCCCTTATAAGGAGGTCCAACTCCCACTAAACTAGCAATGTGGGACTAAACTTTAGTAGTATCCCTTGCCTTGCACAAATGGGCTAAGTGGGCCTCTAGGATTTATTAGGAATTTCTGAAATAGTTATTGGGCTGCCCAAAATGGACTAAATTCCAGCAATCCCCCACTAGATCCCAGAGGCACACAGAAATTTGCCTTTGGTTCCAAAACACTGTTTTATATACCGGTAGCAGTGGAGACTGTTAAGTTGAACTTCCACCTAGAACTCTATGCTACACTAGTAAGCAACTTGAACAGTGGACTGGGCCTTGAACTGCAAGTTTTCTGCGAATCTAGCTTCACATAAAGCCTTGACCGATACGTGGCTACCGTGGGTCTTCCCCGCGGGTGGAGCTTATGCGTCATACTCCGAGACTTTTCATGACTTTACTAGAGAGAACCCTACTCTCATAGATTGCGACCTTTAACAATCAGACTCATATAAGTGCGTTCTTCAAAAGATGTTCTGTAGGACAACATCTCTACTTCAAAGAGCCACTTAGAACACATTAAGATATACATCAACCTGCCATGCAGATTAGGAGAGTATTGCATCTTTATGGAGTGGTATTTTAACAGTAAGGGTACTCTCCTCCCAGTTGACCAACAGCTTGTCTTCCACATCTAATTCACGGGATCTCCGATCACAAAGAATAGGTTACCACTGTGAACAACTCATATTGTGGGTCTCATACCCATCTCCCTCGATGCATTATCTATCACATTACGTGATAGACCCTTAGTAAAAGGATCTGTCAGATTTTTAGACGTTTGGATATAATCCAATGCAATAACTCCGAGTTTCTCATTTTTCTGACAGACTTTAACTTTCTCTAAACGTGTCTTGATGACTTCATGTTATCCTTTGAGCTGCTCACTTTCGTGATCACAGTTTGATTGTCGCAGTTCATAAGAATACCCGGTACAGGTTTCTCAACAACCGGCAAGTCATTCAAGAGCCGGCGAAGCCAATCTGCTTCGACCGTAGCTGTATCTAGTGTTGTGAGTTCTGCTTCCATTGTTGACCTCGTTAAGATGGTCTGCTTGAAAGACTTCCAAGAAACAGCGCCACCTCCATGAGTGAATACATAACCGCTCGTGGCCTTTATCTCATCAGCATCTAAGATCCAGTTTGAGTCACTATACCCTTCAAGCACCTTTGGATGCCCGGTGTAGTGAATTCCATAATTTTCAGTGCCTTTCAAATAACGCAAAACTCTCTCTAGAGCTTTCCAATGCACATCTCCTGGTTTTGTGACAAACCGACTCAGTTTGCTAACAACAAAAGAGATGTCAGGTCTTGTAGCACTTGCTAAGTACATAAGCGAGCCAATAATCTGAGAATATTTCAATTGATCTCTAGCAATTCTTCGATTTTTTCGAAGTAACACACTCGCATCATATGGTGTTGGAGAGGGCTTGCAGTCACTATAGCCAAAGCGACTCAAGATCTTTTCCACATAGTGAGATTGAAGCAATGTAATCCCACCATTATCGTCTCTCAACAACTTGATGTTCAGAATGACATCATCCACTCCTAAATCCTTCATCTCAAAACAACGAGATATGAAATCCTTGACCTCCTTAATAACATTCAGATTTGTTCCAAAAATCCAGTATGTCATCAACATACAAGCACAGGATAACTCCCTCGCCCCCACCATGGCGATAGTACACACATTTGTCAGCTTCGTTCACAACAAAGCCTGCAGCTGTTAAAGTTCTTTCAAACTTCTCATGCCACTGTTTGGGTGCTTGCTTAAGTCCGTACAAAGACTTCAGCAACTTGCACACTTTCCCTTCCTGACCATCTAGTACAAACCCATCTGGTTGTTCCATATAAATTTCCTCGTCCAACTCTCCATTTAGGAAAGTAGTCTTAACATCCATTTGATGAACGAGAAGACCATGCGAGGCAGCTAGTGAAAGTAGAACTCGAATAGTGGTCAGTCGAGCCACAGGTGAGTAAGTATCAAAGAAGTCTTCACCTTCCTTTTGGGTATAACCCTTAGCCGCGAGCTGAGCCTTGTACTTCTCAATAGTACCATCAGGCCTAAGCTTCTTCTTGAATACCCATTTGCATCCTATAGGTTTGCACCCATAAGGACGATCAGTTATCTCCCAGGTTTCATTCGCCAAGATGGAATCCATCTCGCTACGAACCGCTTCCTTCCAGTAGTCAGCATCTTCAGATGCATAGGCCTCTGAAATAGAACTGGGAGTGTCATCTATGAGATACACAAGAAAATCATCACCAAAGGACTTTGCAATCCTTTGTCTCTTGCTCCTAGTAGGAACTTCATTGTTCTCCTCCACAGGACTTTCAAAGTGTTCTATCGAAATGACAGGTTTGGTAATTGTAACTGGTTCCTGATTCGATGAACTAGGCATCTCCTGATTAGATGAGGTAGCCATATCCTTCATGGGAAAGATATCTTCAAAGAAAGTCGCATCATTCGACTCCATGATCATACCGACATGCATGTCAGGCACCTCAGATTTTACAACCAAGAATCTATAGCCAATGCTATGAAAAGCATATCCCAGGAAAACACAATCCACAGTCTTTGGTCCAAGCTTCCGCTTCTTTGAAATTGGAGCATTGACTTTCGCCAAACAACCCCATGTTCGCAGATAAGAGAGTTTTAACCTTTTCTTCTCCCATTCCTCGAATGGAGTTATCTCTTTGTTCTTTGTGGGGACTCGGTTCAGGACATGACATGCTGTCAATATCGCCTCCCCCCACCATGCCTTGGAGAGACCCGATGTATCTAACATGGCGTTAACCAAATCAGTTAGAGTACGGTTCTTTCTTTCAGCCACCCCATTTGACTGAGGTGAGTAGGGAGGAGTCCTCTCATGGATTATACCATGTTCCACACAAAAAGCATCAAACTCATTGGAAAAATACTCTCCACCATGGTCGGACCTAAGCCTCTTGATTTTTCGATCAAGTTGGTTTTCCACTTCAGCTTTATAGATCTTGAAAAAGTTCAAAGCCTCATCCTTAGATTTCAGAAGATACACACGGCAGTATCTAGTGGAGTCATCAATTAACGTCATGAAATATTTCTTTCCACCTTTTGTCAACACACCATTCATTTCACATAGATCTGAATGTATGAGCTCTAGTGGTGCAAGATTTCTTATTTCCGCAGTCGTGTGAGACTTACGAGGTTGCTTAGCTTGCACACACACTTGACACTTAGATCCCTTGACGGTGGTGAAACTAGGGATTAAGTTCAACTTCGCTAGTCGCGACATGCAACCAAAGTTAACATGACAAAGACGTGAATGCCACACATTGGATTCACTATTGTTGCAAATATGATTAACAACTTTATTGCAAACGTCTGATAAGGATAAACGAAACAAGCCTCCTGACTCATAGCCTTTACCAACAAAGGTTCCATACTTGGATATTATAAATTTATTCGACTCAAAGACGAGCTTGTAGCCATCTCTACACAGAAGAGATCCGCTAACAAGATTTTTATTGACGGAGGGGACATAATGCACGTTCTTCAGCCGCACGATCTTCCCTGAAGTAAACTTCAGATCGACCGTGCCAACACCACGAACAGAAGCACTTGAACCGTTGCCCATCAGCACGGTTGAAGTCCCTGCGGTCTGATAAGACGAAAACATGGAAATATCACCGCATACATGCACATTAGCACCCGTGTCAATCAACCAGTCAGGAGAATGACATACTGAAAGAATAGTGGGAAATATACCATACCCAGCATCCTTCATGTCAGTGTCTCCAATGACAACATGTCTTGCCGCCTTTCCCAGGATGACGCTTGTCATAGCGATTAGGGCAACTAGGAGCCTAATGATCAGGATCCCCACACACATGACAAGCACCTTTCTTCTTCCCATTCTTTTTCTTGAAGTTCGTGTGTTGCACAGCCTTGTTCTTCCCATCAAACTTTGCTTTTCCATCAAACTTGCCCTTGTTCTTGAACTTGTGGGGCTGGAAGTTCTGCTTCTGTACCACATTGGCACTAGATCCTCCCTCAATACCTCGAGCACGTGTGTCCTTTACTCTCGCCTTTTCTTCCACATCAAGAGTGCCAATGAGATCCGGGACGGAAAACTCCTGCCTCTTATGCTTCAGCAAGGTTGCAAATTTCCTCCATGAAGGAGGAAGCTTAGTGATGATACCTCTGGCAACAAACTTGTCTGGTAGCATACAACTGAAGTGCTCAAGTTCTCTAGCAAATGACTGTATCTCATGAACTTGCTCAACCACGGAGCGCTCTTCAGTCATCCTGTAATCATAGAATTGCTCCATGATGTACAGCTCAGTGCCAGCATCCGAGACCCCAAACTTGGCCTCGAGTGCATCCCACATATCTTTTCCATTATCAATTGACGCATAAGCATCAACTATGTTCTCACCAAGAACACTCAAGAGAGCAGCCTTAAACAGAGTATCCATTTTCTGAAAAGTTTGTGCCTGTTGAGCATCAAGCTCTCCTTCAGGTTTGCCGAGAGTGGCGTCATAGCAACTCATGGTTTGAAACCATAAGACTGCTCTCACGCGCCACCTCTTATAGTGGATACCCTCAAACATAGAAGGTCTCATGGAAGCAGCAAAACCACTCGGGGTAAATTGCCTATAATAAGGTTTTTGGATTGTTGGAAATATGAGCAATTTACCGAATGATTTTATTAACAGAAATACTAGATAAAGCATGACTAATATAGTAGAGATAAAACAAGTCATGTGTTTTGACAGAGAGAAGGAAAATAGCTTCTGCATATATGAACCGTAGCTTATCATATCTATAGCAGACAGTAGAACTAGTTTATGAGAAACTGTGACAGGATATATAACAGAAAGAAGAACACATACGGGACAACAGCAGCAGTAGCACTGGACTTGGGGTCGGTGTCCTCGCCAGCCATGTCGTCGAGGTGGTTGTCGACGTCGGAGTTCGGGGCGTCTGTGACGAAGGAGTCAGTCAGTAGTCGTGCAGAGCGTCCCCAAAAACCTTATTCCGTACGGAAGTTCTGAGGCGAGGCGGGCGGCGAAGGAGGAGCGCGCGTGGATATCCCTCTTGTTCTCATGCTCATACAAGTGGGGAAAGAACCTCCCTTATAAGGAGGTCCAACTCCCACTAAACTAGCAATGTGGGACTAAACTTTAGTAGTATCTCTTGCCTTGCACAAATGGGCTAAGTGGGCCTCTAGAATTTATTAAAAATTTCTGAAATAGTTATTGGACTGCCTAAAATGGACTAAATTCCAGCAAATCATTACAACCTCTAATGTAATGATGCATCATCACAGAGAGAAAGAAATTAATAAAGCCTACGGCACAGCCACCATTCTTGTCACGACAACTGCATCAAAACGCCATGTTCGTCAGGAAGCTAGAAAGATCAACTCGTGTTGGCATCCTTTCCAGTGTCTGCATCCTTTGCGCTGTTGTCAGACAGCAATGTGTTGGCATTGTCAATGATACATACTACACTTTACAGTAAAATAATTTGTGTTACATGGTGAGTGGAATGCAAACAAACTGCACATACATACTATACTATACTTGATGAACAGCTAGCCATTTGCTCCACCAACTCTAGCATATGACAGAGACAACACTGGACCGTGGATGTGGTCAATCCTGGCAACTGCTGAATGCTGCCGAATGCTTTATTTATTTTATTTTTAAATCTGTTCCACCTTCCAACTTTTATTTGACCGCAATTAAATATGATGCTCGAAAAAATACAAATATCCAGGCCACCGCATCTTGACGATGAGATACACTACTACATTTCATTAACCTTACACTATGAATGAACACCACCAACACCAGTAACACAACAAAGCAGGGGCGAGATCCTCTGTTTCTGTCTGATCCTCTGTTTTCTGGGTGCCGTCTTATCTGGGGAATCTCGGCCATTTTGCTTTCTGGTTTCTATGTCCGTTACGCCGGTACCTGCTTTCTCAAATTTGAAGGCCTGGGCATCAACATTATGTTTCTTCACCTTGTGTTTCTTCTTTCTTGACGATGGAATCAGAGATGGCCATTATTCTGCAAGTCAATGGTACATAGCAGGGTTAGATGATGAAACCATTTTTTCTCTTCATCGACAAACTAACTTTACAGTAAATAATTTGTGTTACGCGGAGAGTGGAGCGGCAAGGAAACAAATTGCATACATACGACTAAAGTCACTAAACTGTACCTAATAAAGAACAGTTAGAACTCTAGCATGACAGGGAGATAATTAACACAAACTGTCTCTTTGTACCCTCTTCCCTCCATGTGGATGTGGTGAATCCTCGCAAGTGCTGAATGCTTTCTTTCTTTTCTTCTCTGTTCCAACTTTTGATTTGACCGCAATTAATACAATGCTGAAAAGTTGCAATTGTTCAGGCCACTGTTCCTGTATGAGATGTAGACCCAAACATGCAATTTGCTCTCTAATGTCAACAAGAATTAAATTGACAATGAGATGCATTTCAGTTTACTTTTGACAATGCTACCTTTGCCTTGATCCTCCTTTTTGGACACATTCGGCATAGCGCTAGGACCTTGTTCCAAGATGTTTTCCTGGGCAGCAACATTATTTGGCTTTGCCTTCTTTTTTTCTATGGCCCTACAGGTGGAGGCAAATGATTAAATATTTTTTTATCTTCGTTAACAAACTAACTTTACAGTAAGTATTCTGCGTTACATAGAAAACTGAAAACAAACCGCATATACTGTACGTGACTAGACTGTATGAAATGAACAGCTAGCCATTGACTCCAGCAGCTAGGACGAAAATGGGGTCAATCCTGCTGAACGCTCTCTTTTCCTTCCCTGTTCCACAATCAGTTTGACCGCAGTTAATGCAATGCTGAAAAATCACAATATCCTTGTCATATCAGATGTTGACTGAACATGCAATCTGCTCCTATAATATCAATAACAATTAGATTCAGCAATGAGATACATTTCACCTTACACTATAAACACCACTAACACCAATTGTACAACAAACCAGGACTAGCACTACCTAAGAAGAACATGAGCTGGTTCTTTCCGAGATATCAATCCACCATGCTTGCACTTACAGTCTTCTTGCTCCTGCTCACACAAACCACAGTAGGATGGTCCAAACCTGATTCATGGAAGACACATGGAGGAGGATGCATCGCAAGGGAGAGGGAGGCCCTTCTGTCCATCAAAGCCGGCATCACAGCCGACCCGGAGCGCCTCCTCTCGTCGTGGCGAGGGCAGGACTGCTGCCAGTGGGAGGGCATCAGGTGCAGCAACATGACCGGCCATGTCATTGAGCTTGACCTTCATGCGCGGTACATCCGGTCTTCCCTGAAAGGTGAGATCAGTTCTTCTCTCAAAACCCTGCAGCATCTGCAACACCTCGACCTTGGTGGGAACTACGATCTCACCGGGCCTCAAGGCCGCCTCCCAGATTTCGTAGGGTCTCTTAGTGACCTGCGATACCTCAACCTTTCGGGCCTGATTTTTTCTGGCACGGTGCCCCATCAGCTTGGCAACCTCTCGAGGTTGCGATACCTTGATCTGAGATCTTATGGTCTGTACTCAGAAGATCTCCGGTGGCTGTCACAGCTCTCTTTGCTCAAGCATCTTGACATGAGTTTTGCGAACCTCAGCGCCGTGATAGGCTGGGTTGACACAGTGAACATGCTGTCCTCTCTTGAGGTCCTCAGGCTATCAACATGTTCGCTTATTACGACAAACCACTATATGCCTCGCTCGAATCTCACCAGGCTCAAGATCCTCGACCTCTATCGGAACTCCATTGAAATGCAGTTTGACGCTATTAGCTGGGTTTGGGACGCAAGCAGCCTGAAATATCTCAACCTTGAGTTCAACGGTATATATGGTGTGTTTCCTGCACAATTGGGAAACTTGACCTCACTTGAAGTCCTTAAGCTGAGGGAGAACCATATAAAGGGAATGATACCAGACACACTGACCAGCCTTTGCAGCCTGAGAATATTTGAATTGGCATATAATGATGTTCAAGGGGACGTGACCGAGTTCATCGAGAGGTTACCGAAATGTTCATGGAGTCGGTTGCAGGAGCTGCATCTGGCCACAATAACATAACTGGCTCACTATCAGATTGGATCAGCCACATGACTAGCTTGAGCACTCTTGATCTCAGTTTCAACAAGCTTATAGGACCTCTGACCACTGCGATAGGCATGCTTTCTAACCTGATTTACCTGAACATAGGGTACAATCAGATGGATGGTCTCATCACTCAAGAGCACTTCTCCAAGCTTACAGAGTTGCAGGAGCTGCAGTTATCTGGAAATTCCTTTACCATGAAGCTGAACTCTGACTGGATCCCTCCAAGGAGATTGCTCACACTAGGATTAAGATCATGCTATCTTGGGCCGAGATTTCCTCAGTGGCTCAAATCACCAAAGAATATCTCCTACCTTTATATGTCCAATGCCAGCATAGCTGATACCATGCCTGATTGGTTTTGGACTGTGTTTAGAAAGGCTGGTGCTTTGGACCTCTCAAACAATAACATCAGTGGCACATTACCAGCTACTCTTGGACAGATGGACACCAGTTTCTTAGATCTAAGCTCGAATCAGTTCATTGGTCCGGTAGAACAGCTGCCTCAGAATATAATGACTTTAGATCTCTCAAGAAACTCCCTGTCAGGGGCTCTGCCATTAAATGTCAGATGGCCATTACTCATAGACAGATTGCTTCTATTTGACAACCATTTCACGGGCACTATCCCGGCATCATTATGCCAAATGAAGTTACTAACACTGCTTGACATTAGAAACAATATGATAACAGGTCAGTTCCCTCGATGTTCAGAAAATGTGGCGTCAAGTTCAGGAACGGTGCCATCAAACGCAGCTTCTGTGGATAGTGATTCAAGCTCTGAGATATCATCGTCGATGTCAATTGAAACTCTGAGGCTCAACAACAATAGCCTCTCGGATGAATTCCCTTTGATATTACAGAATTGCCCAGAACTAACTTTTATTGATCTTGGGCAAAATAGGTTTTTTGGAAGTATACCACCTTGGATTGGAGAGAAATTACCACAGCTGAAATTTCTGAGCCTCAGGTCCAACATGTTTTCTGGCTATATACCCACCCAGCTTAGAGGACTTCGATATCTCCAATATTTGGACTTAGCACACAACAACTTCTCAGGTACTATACCTCGGTCCCTACTAAACATGGATGGCATGACCAAGACCACAGAATTAGCAGCTCGGGATTACCCATCCAGCACTTCCAGCGACATGGCTACAGTAGATGATGGCATTACTGTAGTAGATGACCCCCAACATCCTGGTGGTGGGTATGAGTATGCTATGATCGCTAGCATATTTGTAGTCACAAAAGGGCAAGGGCGCGAATATATTGGTCGGTTCATAGACATAGTGAGTCTTGATTTATCCTGCAATCATTTAACTGGAAATATCCCCGAAAGCATAGGTCCTGCAGCAGGTTTAGTGAATATGAATCTGTCTTTGAACCACTTGACCGGAAAAATCCCAGAGAACATTGGCTCCATGCACTCACTGGAATCACTTGACCTCTCCAGCAACCAGCTCTCTGGCGAAATCCCTCCGGGCTTATCCGATCTAACATCATTAAGCTATCTGAACTTGTCCTACAACGAATTATCAGGAAGGATACCGTCGGGGCACCAGCTTGACACACTCAACCCTTCCGACCCCGCATCCATGTACATTGGCAACGCAGGCCTCTGCGGACCTCCTCTTCAGAAGAGCTGTCCGGGAAACCACACAGCAGAAAGCCACTTCACAGCGAGCAAAGAGGGATCCGAAGCGATGCCCTTCTGTTTCGGGTTAAGCGTGGGCTTTGTGGTTGGCCTCTGGGTGGTGTTCTGCTCCCTTCTCTTGAAGAAAACATGGAAGGCCTCCTATTTCCGGCTCTTTGATGAGGTTTGTGATAAAAATTATGTGCTTGTGGTTGTGAATTGGGCGAGGATGACGAGGAAGCCAACCACCACAGATTGAGCAGGTTCAACCGCAACCACAGTGGTATCAGTATTCAGTCCACTACAATAAACAAGTGATGAGGTTCTGATATCTCTATAGATGGATGGAAGGAGCTACTATTTACTTGTTCATGTATCCGTAGTCTTATTTGGTTTATCAGACTTTTTAAACTCATAGTGCTGAGCATTTGTATTCTTTGAAACATGCCAAATTGTAGTAATATATTTGCCCACCTGCAACTGTATTGGCGGTCAAGGTTAACTGTAATTTGTAGTTTATTTGACTCATATGCAACTGTATTTGCATCGTGTGATCCGTGAGTGGTGCAGTGATAAAAAGGGACCTGTTAATACCATGAGCAGAAGCGAGGTGAAGGCCGGGCTCAGGTGCGCGAGCGATTCGACGGAATCCGGTGGCGGCGACGGCGAGGGAGGCGGACCTGGGGGAGTCAGACGAGTCGCCGGCCGCTCCCCGCTCGCGTGCATCACGTGGCCGTCCAGCCTCCAGAGGCCCGCATTGGGGACGGGGTGGCTTGGAGCAGGGGTGGGGCCAGGAATTGACCACTGTGTATTCAAAATTTGAATCCCTTTTTTTTTGGAAGCCTAGTCTTCCTTTTGGCACTTATAACTAATTATAGCAGCATATTATCATTCTATTATTGTAACTATATGAAAGATATCGTCTAATATATTATATTCGTAAAAATTGATCATAACTTGGTATTGTTCAGCATAGGATTAAAAATTATGGAGTACTATTCTTTATAGATAATGCTCACCGTAAAAAATTCAAAATTTATAAACATTCTTACATTGTAAATTTAAATGGAAAATTTTAAATTCTCATGTCTAAACAATTTACAGGAATTGACCACTGTGCATTCAAACTGAATCAATGTCTGCTGCCCGCTGCCGACTGCAGGGATCAGAACCAAAGTGAGCGGGGATGGATTAGTCCCGCCATCCGCTGTCCGCGCCGCCTTGCGCACGTCCGATCGATGGGAACAGGCTTCGCCGTGGCCGCCTGGCGGCTCGCAGCTCGCGTGGGAACAGAACAGGGGTGTGCGTGCGTGAGGTGCTGGTGGCCGGTTGATCGATGGATATTACCACTATTTTTTAGGCGATGATGGACTGATGGATGGTCTGATCTGTGCGTGCGTGCGTGCGCTACAGCCATTTGGCCCGATGGGCCAACTCGTGAAGTGGACGGAAGGCCTCTGTTTTGGGCTGGAATACTTACCTAGTGTACAGTTTCGTTTTTCCTTATACATACACATTATATATGCCATATATACCTAGTTTTTTTTGGTAAAAATAATGGGTATTCATCTGAATACCCTTGAATTGGGGTGGGCCCGCCCCTGGCTTGGAGGGCGCGAGCTCGCTGGCCTCCGCCGCGCCGGAGCCGGATGGCCGCCTTCCCTTCTGGGTCATGTGAGTTGCCGTGCCTAAGCCAATCTGTGGGCCTTCTCGGTCCTGTGTGTGGGCCACGCAGGTCGAAGGAACATAGCTTAGAGCATCTCCACTCGCGCCCACCCCCCAGCACACGTTTTTCTCCGCCAGCACCGAGCGCACTGGGGGACGCTTGGGGGCTCCGACGGAAGGAAAACTGAGGCCTGGGTCATCACTGTCAGGCGAAAAACGACTTTTCCACGCCCAGATTCATCCCCGCACATTGTAGGACGCCACTTCCCCATTGGCCTCCGTGCCGATCCCGGCGTCGCCCACCTGCCCACACCCGCTGGCCCGCCGCTAGAAAGGCCATTTCCCCGCCGAAAAGAGAGGACGCGAGCATTTTTATGAATTTGTCAACAAATTTTGTAAACAAGATTATTTTTTGTAATACCACAATTTCTTTTGAAATTTCTGAATATTTTGCAATCACAAAATATTTTATGAATTTCTGACCAAAATTTAAAAACATGTACATGTTTTGTAATTTCAAACAATTTATGAAAGGTGGTTATTTTTGGAAATTAAAAAGCATTTTTTAAGACAAGAACATTTTTTCTATTTGTGAGCAATTTGAAAATGGGGAAATTTTTGAAATTCTAAACAATTTTTTAAAATGTGTGGGAAAACGAAAACATTTTTAAATTTGTGAATACATTTTTGAAACAGAAATACTTTTTAACCCAAATAAACCAAAAGATAAGAAACAAAAAAATAAAAAACATAAAACCCCAAAAAGAAATGACCAGAAGAAAGAAAAAATGAAATCATTAATTAAGGGTCACCCTTAATATTTTATCTCATAAACTGTACGTCCAAATCTTGAACCATTTTCATCATTGGATCCCTCGCGTCGAGATCTTCAAAACTAGATCCCATGTTGATGGCTTTTGTTGAAAAAAATTCACAACAAAATCGAACAAGAAAACCACACTGGGAGCACTTTTATTCTATCTGAAAGCCATTTTGAGAGGCACGGCTGAACCTCTCATGGTAGAAAAACCGTGCCTCTCACGGAAGGGAAAAAAGAAAACATTTTTTTTGTTTTCGACAGGCACGGTCATGCCTCTTGTAGAAGAAAAAAAATGTTTTTCCCTTTTTCCGAGAGACATGGCCGTGCCTCTCACGGAAGAAAAAAATTTAGAAAACACGTATTTTTTTCGTTTCCAAGAGGCCCCATTGTGCCTCTTGCGGAAGCAAATCCGTATCTTTCATGAAAGCAAAATCGTGCCTCTCATGAACGCAAAAAACAAGAAACGTATTTTTTACGTGTTTCCGAGAGGCACGGCCGTGCCTCTCACGAAAGCAAATTCGTGTCTCTCGTGAAAGCAAAACCATGCCTCTCGTGAACGCAAAAAACAAAGAAGCGCATTTTTTCCTGTTTCTAGAAGGCACGGCTGTGCCTCTCGCGGAAGCAAAAAAACACAGTTTTTAGCGCAAATATTTTTGTTCAATTTTTTCCTAAAGCTAAGAAAGAGTGGTGGAAAACTGAAAAGCCCAAAAACCATTTAAAAGGACAAAAACACGTGAGAAAAAATTAAAAAAATTAAAGGGTGCGTCCAGAGCTCGACACCTGGTGGCGACTGAGAGCGCGCCAAGTGCCAAGTGACCCTTGTAGAGGCTCATGAAGGAGCACTCCTTAATTAGTTGCTCTAAAAAACGGCACAGGAACCTTGAAGACATTATAAATGGGCCGGCCCATCTATTTGTTTGCTCCCTCAAGTTTTTTCGTTTTCAGTTTTTTTTCTTTCATTTTCTGTTTTTATATTTTGCTTTTTTGGTTCTTCTTTTCTTTTTTAATTTTAAAAATAATCAAATTTTCAATAATTGGAAAATGTTCATATTTTGAAAAACATTCCCGTTCTTTATAAACTGTTCGAGCACTTTAAAAATTGTTCGCATTTACAAACAATGTTAGGAATTGAGAAATTGTTTGTTTTTGTGAAAAAGCTAAAGTACCCTAGTAGAAAACAGTATATCTTCACTACAATAAGCCAAGTACATTTGAAAGCCCAGTGAGGTCGCCCTATACGTCCGGACACCTATTTTACATGATGTATTTTTATGAATATTTTTATATTTATTGAAAGCATATACAAATCATGAACACTCTTTGAATTCTTGAATAGTTTCTAAATTTTTGAACTTTTCAAACACTTTTTGAAATAATCAATGTAATTTCAACTTCCTATTTTTTGAATTTTAGAATATTTTCAAATTCCTAGATATTTTTAAAAAAATCTATGAAAATTTTCAAATGCATATGATTTTTTTTCTTTGTATGAATTGATGAATGAACTCTTTGAGTTTCTCATAGTTATAAAAAAAAACAGGTGTCAATTGCATGTTAATCACTAGGCATGTAGTTGTAACCCATCTTCAACTTCAAAGGGGTCCAATGTTAGGGTAATTAAAAAGGGTTGTCAGTCAGTTGCATGTCCATCACTTGACATGCAACTCCATGCACCGTAAGCTACCTACCACTGCATGCGACACACACACACATACCATGTAATTGCAAGGGGTACAACACGACTCCAACTAGGGAGAGATGTGGGGCACATGCCGTGTGGTGCCACTGGAAGGGCCCGAGGAGGGTGACATTGCATTTTTCTTTTCTTTTGTGTCCTTTGGTTGCCCCACTACACAAGAACAACATATTAAGACTATCCATTCTAGGGGAAAATATTTTTCCCCAAGAGATTTTGAAAAATCATGGCCAGTTGCATGTTCACCATTAGACATGCAACTCCATGCATCTTTACACGCCCGCAACTACACATGGCACACATACCACGCAACTGCAAGGGCACCCGATGATTACAATGGGAAGGATGTTGGCAGTTGCGCCTGCACGACACATGTTATATTCTGTTTACAATTGCACACATAACACATACCACGCAACTGCAATGTGTCCAACGTGACTGCAATTGGGAATCGAAGGGAATGTTGATCAATTACATGTTAACCACTTGACATGCAACTACACACGTCGCAACCCGCATGCAGCTGCACACACACACACACACACACACACACACACACCCCACACATGCAACTGCAATTCCATTTGTTGCCCCACCACACGAGACCAAACATGTTAGGATGACTCATTTCTGTCAAAAATGCCTTTATTTTCCTTGGCAATTTTACAAAACAAACCCTGGTCAGTTGCATGTCCACCATTCGACATGCAACAACATGGAGAGTAACTCATACCATCCAATTGTAAGGGGTAAAACGTGACTATAACTGAGGGGGGGATGTGAAGGCATGTGTTGTATGGTGCTAGTGGTGCTAGGGGGAGGGCGAGCGGTTGAGTTGCATTCTGTTTTCTTGGTCCACCGTATGAGAACAACATATTAAGAGGAAGACGAGGCTTGCTTTTTCTATTTAAAATTTTAATTCATGGATACTTTTAGAGCTGATCAAACATTAACTGAAATATGGGAAAATTTTAAAAAATAATCTTGAATTTTTTTGATTGATGAGCACTTTTAAATCCATGATTTGTTTTCAAATTTGTGAACATTTTTTTTCATATTCATGTACAATTTTAAATTTCATGAATATTTTTTAGACGCAAGAAAATTTTCAAATTCATGACTTTTTGTCTAGATTTAACATTTTTAAATTCTTGAACTTATTTTTTCGAATTTTCTGATTTTTTTAGTTTATGAGCACTTCTGAAATTCATGAACTTTCTTTATAGTTCATGTGAATTTTAAAAATCAACAAAAATTTATAAAAATATTCAATATTTAATTTCTTTTTATGTAGTTCATGTTTATCACTTACAATTGTCCCTATCTCGGCCAGCCATCCATTTTTCATCAGTATGTAGAAGGTTTAGAAATTTCTGCTGAATCATAAAGTAAATGGAAGCTCACTAGCTACCTGTGCATGCGCACGACTCACTACCATGGTTGTTTATATATGCACACACACGCTTCATCCGTTCAGTGCCTTACTATCAAAACCTGGAAATAAGCCGACACGTGGGTCCTGCTTCAAACAGTTGAGAGAATGGAATATCGGTCCAAAAACCATAAAAAACAAGGGACACAACAAGATAACACATCTCCAGTTATTTCACACTTGTTATTCACTTCCGATTCACTTATCATGATGAGGGAAGATATAGAAAATGCTAGCACTTAGAGGATAGTTTTGGATGGTTTCTGTGTTGCATTTGGACAACCAGTGAGCGAGGCAATATGTTCAATTTTTTCAGCCCCAATAACAATGTGGAAGTTAAACAGAGGTTTGTCAAATTCTCAATATTATGGTGGAATATGTTCAATTTTTTCAGCCCAAACCATCCCAACGTATTCATGAGCGTGTTTAAATGTCCCTCAAAAATATGCAAGGGAATCATTGATATAATTTCACATTACTGGTGGGCTGATGAAGAAAACCAACGTAGAATGCACCTGGTATACATGCACTAGCACCGAACTTCATCCGAGCCGCTTCAAAATCAACCTCTAGTCCTTGGTTGATTCAATGACATAGGGCTTTGGCGAGTAATGAAGTTTGAACAATTCTGCATCATTTTTAGCTGACGAGTTCTACAGATTATGTGGTGTTGTCCTACAGCTGGTTTCGTGAACATGAATCTGTCTTTGAACCACTTGATCGTAAAAATCCCAGGGAGCATTGGCTCCATGCACTCATTGGAATCACTTGACCTCTCCTGCAACCAACTCTCTGGTGAAATCCCTTCAAGCCTATCCAACCTAACATCACTAAGCTATCTGAACTTGTCTTGCAATAACTTATCAAGAAGGATACAACTAGGGGCTATCTCAAATAAGGGCCCAATACATCTAATACCAAAATAAAATTACAGAAAAATGATTATAGAACATAACATAATACTACCCCTGGGGGGGACGCAGTTCACCATATTGTATTTATTCAATAATCATTTATGATAGAGTGCATGTATCATCATCATTATTATTTGCATCATATAATCAAACTGTGGTTTGGGTCATTTATGATAGAGTATATGTATTTATTGAACCATGGCTATAGCCATGTTGCTCCTGTGTGTTTTCTGTTGGGATTAAATATGAACCTGAATGCTTTTTTTACATTGCAAATATGAACTCTGTTAACTCAATTGTTAACTCAATTTTGTGTTCCTTTGGGTTGTCTTTGAGACACATGTCAGGACAATGTTACTCCCTCCATTCCAATTCTAAGTTTGCATAAGTCAAACTTATACAAATTTGACCAACTTCATAGAAAAATTATTAATATCTACAACATCATATATGTATATGAATGGGGATTTTATTTACATGGTTCTTGGTGCACCTATTAAAACATTTTAAATCTAAAAACATTTAGAAAATCAAGTAAGTCTGAAAGTTTTTGGCGGCAAACATTTAAAAGGATAAAACTGTATGCTTCCTATGACCAGGTGTAGTTACTCCCATTTTTGTTTCGTATGTTTTTGCTAGTATCTATGGTACCAAACAGCATCTACGTGTAGTATGTAGTATAAGAATGTTTAGATAGCATATATAGTACTTTTTAGGTAGTATGTATCATATTTTGAGCATGCTCCTTTTTATGTATAAATATGTACATATTTCACAAACATAATAAAACTATGGGGCACTTGCAAAAAAATTAGACAATTAACTTTGGAATATCTTAGATATAGTACATGAACATACTAAAAATGAGGAGGCCACCACGACAGCAACAAAAGGAATGAATATTGCTAGTTGTGCACGGGCACCATGGTGCCCGTTTTTAAAAAAACATTTTTTACAGCACAAAACATTTCGAAACTTTTTGTAAACACACACACACACACACTCACGATATGTGCAAAAGTTCATTATATTTTACTTTCACACATGGCACATAAAAAATAAATATGTATTTTCAAATGGACCAGATTTTTTTTGTTTTTGGGCCGGAATTTTTTTTTGCAGCTTACAAATTGCATTTTTTCAAAACAAAATTTCATGGATCTGTAGTTAATACATACAGTTTCCACGGAATTATTTTCCGATTTTTATGAAACTTTTAAATATGATTTTTATTTTTTCCAAAAAAAGGCACCATGGTGCCCGAGCACACATACTTGGCACTTAGGAATCCTAGGCCTATAAGCAATGAGCGAAAAATCCACCTTGAATCTTCTGGTCTAGCTTGCGAGGCTCGGCACCTGTCCTCTAAAGGTGTCCCTTGTTTCTCACCTTTCATTTTTGTAAAACTTCCATCACCTGTCCAAAGACCTCTTGGCGTGTGTTAAGAGCTGGAATCTAGGATAGCGTCTATGCCTTGCTTCGTGCGAGATTGCTCCATTCGGAATTACTTGTCACAGAAATGGATGTATCTAGATATATTTTAGTTTTAGATACATCTATATCCGAGACAAGTAATTCCGAACGGAGGGAGTACCATTTATTGGCAGACTGTCCGACAGATGCACAGGCAGACCCTACTGGGCCGGCCCACTAGAGAATGAGCGAAGCGAGCGGATGTGGATGTGCCAGCGATTGACCACTGTAGCGACTATAAATTTGCATAAAAATCAAGCATTACCTAAGATCGAACACGAGACCTCCAGCAAAGAAGCACTTCATGCTAGCTCCCGTAGACAATGAGAGGTAGTGATTACGTAGCAGCGCAATCATATAAGAACCAATAACAACGCAGATCCTAACATTTCTTTTTTCTTTCCGTGTATTTGAAATGTTTTGTTTGAAATTCCAAAAAATGTTTTTGAAACTGATTTTTTCATGAATTAAAAAAATGTTCATGTTTTCATTTTTTTTGCAAAATTCAAAGAATGATCATGTTTACAGAACTTGTTCGCATTTTACATAAAATGCTCAAAACCTTTAGAAGTTCTTTGATTTTTTTAGAAATTGTTCATGTTTTAAAAAATTATTTGTGTTCACAAAAAATAGATTTTTGTAAAATGGCTGTTTAACGAAACATGAAGAATTTTCGCCAAAAATAATTTTCTCATAACGCCCACATTTTTTGAAATATGAACATTTTTAAAATAATTTACATTTTCTAAAACGGAGCATTTTTTAAACTCTTAAATTTTTTGAAAACATGAACATTTTTAGAAACTCTGGAAGAACTTTGAATACAGGATTATTTTTAAATTTGCGATTTTTGAAAAAGGAACAATCTTTGGAAACGTGGACGTTTTTTGAAAACATGAACATTTTTTGAATCTTCTGATCAAAATTGAAAAACCTGAACAATTTTTGGAAACACAATTTTTTTAAAACATGAACATTATTGGAAAATTGCGAACAATTTGGAAATCCACGAGTATTTTTTTGAAAGAAGTTAAATTTTAAAATGAACCGAAAAGGAAAGAAAAAGAAACATATTTTTTGGAGAATAAAGAACCAGGAAAACAAAAAAAAGAAAAAAAGAAAAGGAAAAAACCCGGTTCAGGAACCTCCTAGAAGGTTCCCGAAACCGAAAAAAGCCAGCTAGGAATCTCCTAGAAGGTTCTTAAAACCAGGATGTATGAATCGATGAACGGGCTGGCCCAGGTTTTTAAAACCTAGAAGGAACCTCACTTGTGAACGCCTGTGCGATTGCTCAACAACTTGACGCATCATGCGCCATATAGGTTTTTCCGTGTATGGAATGCTCGCGTACATCGCCAAATCAAACGGGCCTGACCCAAAATGTCCACGTGCAGCACAACATATACACGGTACATTAGTGTATCCGCATTTATATATTTTTTATATATCTTAATATTTCACAAAAGTATACATACATATATATTTCAAAAACTAAATTACTTAAATTTTAAAAAATATTGTGCATTTATAAAATGATCGTGCAATGTAAAACAAATTGTTAACACCACTCTTAAAAGATGTTGATAGCAATCAAAAGTTTGTTTCACGACTTAGAAAAATGTGGACGTCTTTTGAAAAATGTTAGTGAAATTTTCAAAAACTGTTTAATAATGTAAAAACAACTTTTTGTGTAACTGAAAAAACTGTTTCGTGCCATTCAAAAAGACATGTTCATCATTTTTTAAATGTTTATACAATGAAAATAATGCGAGTTGCTTCATAAAAAAATTGTTCATACTCCTCCGTCCCATAAGTGTCGCTCGTTTAGTACAACTTTGCACTAAATTTATAATAAACCAGCAACACTTATTTTGGAACGGAAGGAGTCCCATTCAGAAAAGAGATTTATATTTCTATGCCACTCCTTAGTTCTACTCAGTTTTGCTCATGGCCCTTAACATTCCTCGCTTTTCCCCTCCACCACTTGGCCCATTCTCACAAGTTCCCAAAGAAAGCCTTGCCGTCGGGTCAAAGTAGTTGACCGTTACCTCACGTAGTTACTAACGAGTGGGACCGGGGCTCTTATGACAGGTGGGACGAGGCCTCTTGTGGCAGGTGGGCTAGGGTATCACTGTTTATCGACAAAAATAGACCGACCCCGACCCCATTTAGCCGCCCCCACGCAGCCGTCATCGCCTTCGTTCTCCCGCCACCCACTCCGCCTACCTTCCTTAGGAGAGCTATGATGACATAGGTACCTGGTGCAGCGGTGTCGCCCTTTGGTCCATCGATTTGAGGAGTACTAGGTCATTGGCCATCCGGTAAGTATCAAATGCTAACCCTAGAAAACCCTAGTTCATCCCCTAGTAAATAGTCCCGAAATATCTTGTGAATATGCATAGAATTAGTTCATAGGGCCATTGGATTTAGCAAATTGGAATAATGATTTAGCAATCTGTGAACTAATTAGTTAGTTTGAACCTCCCTTGGTAATGATTTTTGGGTTCAATCAATTCTCTGCCAGGTAAGGAATGGAAGAGTTCTGCGCCGACGATGAGCTCTTGCTGGCAAAGTGCAAGGAGATAAGCTCCTGGTTTCCGAACCAGAAAGCTCTCATGATGCATGCGTTGAATCTATCGTTGGAAGCGTCGGAAGAGGAGGTGAAGCGAATGTCGACTGTAGAAAAATGGGTGCTTTCTATTGAAATTCTACTCTGGGCAATGAAAGAGGTGATGGAGGCATCAAATCCTCGATAGAGAGCTCGCTGGCATGAGTACCACTCTCGCCTCTCCTCGCTGAATCCGATGGCCGAAGGGCCAGTGAATTTGTGGATTAGTGAAGTGCTCGATGAGGAGACAGTGGATGGGGATACCAAGGAGGAGGAGGACAACGAGGCTGCAGATGAGGAGATGGAAATGGAGGAGGAGGCTGCCATTGACGAGGACCTGGGGGGTTTGGAGATCTTCAGACTGCCTGGGATGAAGAAGAGGAGGGACACCAGGGGGCTTGGAGATCGTCGCTTAGAGCCAACTAACAGTCATGGATCTAACGATTCATGTAGACGACGAGGTTGACCAAGAGCCCTTGGAGGCTGATGCCGGCCATGATCTGGCGCTGGTCACCTTCCGGGCCAAGCTGGACTGCAAGACTGCCCCAATAGTAGTGGAGCAGTATGAGGTCTCTGCTTAATTTGAGCAAAATGCTCAATGCTCCCACTGTCGCCTGGCTCGCCATCTTAAGCGTTTAAAGTAGATACTACAATTTGTTCCCTCTAGTGCCGAGGATCTGACATGTGGATGCCCAATGATGAAAACCGTATGTTTATGCGGTACTTTTTTATGCTGCGCAGAATTATACTATTATTTGAAGATGCTGAATTAGACTGTTATCTGAATTTTATCTGAATATGGTAGATTTTGGATTTCCTATGTCGAGGGGGGTTTGCATGTCGAAAACTAGTGGAACATGCCAAAAGTTATCATCAATAGAGCAACATGCCAAAACATACCAAAAATATAACAACATGCCAAAACTTAGAAAAAATAGTGCAACATGCCAAAAGTTACCCAAAATATAGCTACATACCAAAAGTTACCAAAAATAGTGCAACATGTCCAAAAGTGGTCCAACATAGCAGGACGTACCATGTACTCGCGGAACTACCAAAAAATGAAGCCAAACTTGCAAAACTACCAAAAATAATATAAAATTTGTGGTATTGGAAGTTTATGATTTTCCCCAAACTAGTGTACATAAGATGGCTCAATGAAAAAGTATTACAATTTTGAGGCTTTTTTCATTCTATTTGATTTATTTTCAAAATGGGATCAAATTAGGAAGGTTGACCATTCATACAAAATTGTTTTGGAATTTCAACTTTGGTTTCCCAAGTGCATATACCACCAATATTAAAGCCTAAGATGATATTTCTAAATTTTCAGGACCAAACTACATCACACTTGTAGTTTGAAATTTGAGCAAGTTCTCACAATTCACTAGAAATCGAGTAAATCAATGAAATATAGCAACAATACTCTGCCATTCATGAAATCTGGCCAGTGGGCATCCAATGTGGTATACTTTGGATGAAAAATGAAAAGGCCCAATTTTCTAAGTTATTTCAGGCACTTCTTTCACAAAAAATAATTTTTGGCACTTGAAAAAGGAAAAAAGTTTTTATAACAAGAAAAATCATAATTCCTATCACAACATTGTTCACAATGGAACACCCATAGTTGTGCCAAATTTGGCCTTGTTATCATGTACTATGCTATGGATGTGGCCATGGCCATTTGTCGCCTTGAAATCCATGCATGTTCATACTAGATAAGCCATTTTGTGAAAGTTGTTTTTTTCAAATTTGTAGTGTCGCAAGTTTGTTATTTTTCCCAAAAATAGTGCACTTAAGATGGCTCAATGAAAAAAAATTCAATTTTTGAGGCTATTTTCATCCTGTCCCTTTTTTCTTTCAAAATGGGGTCAAACCAGGAAGGTTGATCATTCATACCAAATGGTTTGTAATTTCAAATTTGGCTGTCCAAGGGGTTACACCACCAATACTAAAGCCTAAAATTACTTTTTTTTTGTCAATTTTCAGGATAAAACTACATCACACTTTGTAGTTCAAATTTGAGCATGTTTTGATAATTCACTAGAAATTCAGTAACTTAATGAAATATACCAATAATACTCTAGAATTCATGAAACTTGGTCAGTGGGCATCCAATGTGGTCTACTTTGTATGAATAATGAAAAGGCCCAATTTTCAAACTTATTTCAGGCACTTCCTTCACAAAAAGTCAAGTTTGGCACTTGAAAAATGGAAAAAATAGTTTTCTTATAAAAAATATCATAATTCCTATGGAAATATTGTTTATAACGGTAACATCCATAGTTGTGCCAAATTTGACCATGTTATCATGGACTATACCATGGATGTGGCCATAGCCATGGGAATATGCCTTGAAATCCATGCATAATGTTCATGCTAGATAGGTCATTTTGTGAAGTTTTTTTTTCAAATTTATGGTACTGCAAGTTTATGATTTACCCCACAAACTAGTGCACATACGATGGATCAATGCAAAAGGATTTCAATTTTTAGTTTTTTTTTCATTTTGTTTGATTTTTTTCAATATGGGGTCAAACTAGGAAGGTTGACCATTCAAACCAAATGGTTTGGAATTTTAACTTTGGTTGTCCCAAGTGTATAAACCACCAATATTGAAGCCTAAAATGATTATTGTCAATCTTCAGGACCAAACTACATCACACTTGTAGTTGAAATTTGAGCAAGTTATAATAATTCACTAGAAATCTAGTAAATTAATAAAATATAGCAATAATACTCTGAAATGCATGAAACTTGGTTAGTGGGCATACAATGTGATCTACATTGGATGAAAAATAAAAAGGACCAATTTTCAAACTTATTTCAGGCACTTCCTTCACAAAAAAATACATTTTTGGCACTTGAAAAAAGGAAAGAATTAGTTTTTATTACAAAAACAAATTGTAATTCCTATGAAACACGTTCTCCAAAATTTTAACACCCATAATAGTGCCAAATTTGGCCATTTTATCATGTACTATGCCATGGATGTGACTATGGCCATGTGCAGATGCCTTGAAATCTGTGCATGTTCATACTAGATAGGCAATTTGGTAAAGTATTTTTTTTAATTTGTGGTATTGCAAGTTTATGATTTTCCCCACAAACTAGTGCACATAAGGTGCCTCGATGCAAAGGTATTTCAATTTTTTAGGCTTTTTACATTTTGCTTGATTATTCTCAAAATTGGGTCAACTAGGAAGGTTAACCATTCATACCAAATGGTTTGGAATTTCAACTTTGGTTTTCCCAAGCGCATACACCACCAATATTAAAGCCTATTTTTTTCAATTTTCAAGACCAAATTAGATCGCACTTGTAGTTCAAATTTGACCAAGCTTTGATAATTCACTAGAAATCTAGTAAATTAATGAAATACATAAATAATACTCTGAAATTCATGAAACTTGGTTACTGGGCATCCAATGTGGTCTACTTTGGATGAAAGATTTAAAGGCCCAATTTTCAAACTTATTTCAAGCACTTCCTTCACAAAAAGTCATTGTTGGCACTTGAAAAATGGAAAAATTTAGTTTTAATCAATTCATAATTCCTATGGCAGCATTCCCACTTCTACTGCACATATAAGGGCTCTATGCAAATGAATTACAAATTTTGAGACTTTTTTTCTTTGATTTGTTTTTCAAAAATGGGGTCAATCTCGCACTTGAAAAATTAAAAAAAAAATAGTAGTATGCTCTAGTTTGGTCCTATAAACTGTGAAAATTATGCGACTTTTAAAAATACTTTTATTATAGTAAGGCTATCTATGTAATCTCTGCGAAGGGGATGCACTATCACTAGGAATCAATGCATCTCCTTCACAAGGCGAGCATTGGTGACCCTATTACAATAGAAGGAGCTTACCCCATCTAGACGTCCACGCGCCTATTTAAGATGCTCGGCGAGCCTCTTGGGCGGTGAGGTGGGACAAAACAACATCGCTCAATACAGTAGGGGAGGGGCACTGGGGCGACGCGCGTGGGCTGGCCCAGGTAGTCCCATCTGCATAAAATTGTTCGTGGTTCTGTAAAAATCCATTGAATTCACACATAATTTTCTGTACGATTTTAAAAATGTTTTGATCTAAAATAAAATCAAAATAGATTCAAATAAAAAGGAAAAACAAAAATAAGAGAGAGAGAGAGAGAGAGAGAGAGAAACTTACCTAGTAGCCCAGCCCACCTAGGGGAACCCCGTCTTCAACCTCGCACCTAGTGGCAGAAGAGAATGCGTCTAAGAGCGCTAGCTCCTACTTCACACCCTCGAGGCCTCCTTCACTCCCAGCTACGCCATGAGACGTGCATGATACTACTCGTTTGAACCTATCCACTATACATCACTTTCCCCTCTTCTTGCTCTCTCTCCAACCATGACCGAGAAAGTCATGGCCATGCTGACGTGAACCAACATAGCTATCGTGCTCTCCTTGCCTCACCACCATGTCCTTTAGCTTCGCCTCGACATTGTGAACCTCTACGGCGTAGATCGCAAGACTGGACGTGTAACGCCTCAGACATATCCGCCGGTGGTCGTTACTCTTGGCGGGATCTAGACTGGCCTCACAGATCAATACTAGTCTTTTCTGCGCACTTTGTCCTCACTCGTGCCCATGTGGGAGCAACTTCCCGGTCGGTCACCCATCCTGAAATTACTCCAAGCTGAGCAAGCTTAACTTTGAAGTTCTTTCCGAATGGGCTCCCAGAAAAGAAGGAATTCCTTATTGATATGAGTAGTCTATCATCCCTAATAAGCAGACTATCACATACGCCCCCACTCAGAGGAACCGACGTCCTTGTCGGGCCACAGGAACGTTTCCTCTTGGCACATACGTCTGTGCATCCAGTCTGGTACATGTGCCATGTCATGTGCCACGACAGGTCACAAACGTCATGAACAACATGACCGCGCACCTGTCCGCAAACATCTGTGTAACCGTGAGGGTCGGCTCTGATACCAACTTCTAACGCCCCGGACACACACGCCAGTGGTCGTTACTTTTGGCGGGATCTAGACTGGCCCACAGATCAATACTAGTATTTTCTATACACTTTGTCCTCACCCGTGCGCACCCGGGAGCAACTTACCGGTCGGACACCCGTCCTGAAATTACTCCAAGCTGAGCACGCTTAACTTTGGAGTTCTTTTCGAATGGGCTCCCGAAAAGAAGGAATTCCTTATTAATATGAGTAGTCTATCATCCCTAATAAGCCAGGCTATCACAAGACACCCTGAATCATCGCCATTGTCACCTTCTTCGTTGTGTGTAGCCAAAGATGCTGTTGTCGATTCGTTGCCTACAACCCATCCCTGAGCTCGCTAATGTGTTCAAAAAATGTTATGTGTGTATAAAAAAAATACAATATGTATTAAATAAGTCAACATGTATCTGCAAAAACCAAAGAAATCCTAAGAAATGAAAGAAAACTGATAAGATAAACATAAAAGAAAAAGAAAAAAATGCATGTAAGTTTCTAAACTAAAACCAGTCTACTGGGCCAACCCACTAAGGCGAGCCATAGGCGAGCGCTAGAGACGAGGCTATTGTATAAATCAGTTTGGGTGGAAATAGCCCCGCGGGAATCCGAACCATTTGAAGGAAACGAGTGTATTTCTAGTAGGGCCCAATCTTTACCTAATAATAAAACAAATTGAGTTTCTTTCGTCCGTCATGGCATTTTTTTAGAAAAGTCTCTTTATTTCAGAGAATTCAACCCGCAGTCCTGTTTTAAGTTAAATCGAATCGTTATTTTCGTATTTTACACAAAAGTCCCTGTCTTTTCTTGAAATCAACCCGCCGCTCGGATTTAAGTCACATCCGCACCGTTATTTTACATTTTTCGAAACCCCCCTGATGTTTTAGGTAATTCATCCGCAGATCATATTTAAGTCAAACACATGCTTTTTAAAATCATCCATATCTTTTAAACCGTAACTCCGATTTGAACATGTTATATATGAAATTTGATTAGAAAAATATGTAGAATATGAATATGAGATTATTTTTACCTCTTAAGTATTTTTAAATATTATTTTGGAATATATTTGAGTCAAACTAAATGATATTCTAAATTATTTGTATCTTTTAAACCGCAACTTTGATTTTAACATATTATATATGAAATCTTATTAGAAAAATGTGTGGAATCTAAATATGATGTTAATTTTACATGTTAAATATTAATAAAATATTGTTATGGAAGCAAACTTATAATTTGTAGCGCAAGATCCGTTTTTTCATATCGGCGATGATCCAGATTGCAAATAAACACCCCATTATAACCATATAGGGAAAAGAAAACATCGATAACTACACATGCATACCTCTCAAAAATGTTGCAGGGAAAAACAAAAGATTTCTCGTCGCGAGAGTGAGAGAAAGCGAGGGAGACAGAGAGAGAGAGGGCGAGAGAGAGAGAGAGAGGGAGGAGAGAGGGAGAGAGAGACGCCTTAGGATTAACCATATTCAACACACGTTTTTTGTTGTTTTGTCTGAACACCGAGGCCATCGCCGGTGAGGGTGAGAAGGAGGATAAGCGGCAACACAAATATGATGCCTCGCAAAAATAAAGGAGATGGACCTATTGTGCTCTTGAGTGATGGTTGTTGAGTTAAGAGCGTGTGTTATGTTTTCTCTCCCGTTACAACGTACGGGCTCTTTTGCTAGTAGGACCGATTGAAGGAACTTCCTAAAATCATGTGCTCAAGCGTTTCCTGAATGTGCAATCCGTAAAGCAAACAGATCAAGTCATTACCAATGTTGTACTGTAGTCTTTTGAGCATGTTGTTAGGGTTGAGGCGATCAAAAAGGAGCAATCAGCCAAAAACTCTGACCTTCATAACTCATTTGGATATCTGAATCCACCCAAAAGCCTGATATGCTACGATATCCCTGAAGCAAAAAAGTATAGTACCTGCACGTGCTAAATTCCATGGAGCCCCAAACATGATGCCAGAAATCATGCTCATCGGAGTAAGGAGAGACGTGCGTGGTGAGAGCATCTCCAGCCGCGCTCCCAAGACGCCCCCAGGCTGTTTTTTTAGCGCTGGCGCTGAAAAAATGGTCCAGTCGCGCCTCCAAGATGCCAAAATCCGCCGGATCGGCCCGTTTTCTGACCCGGCGTGCCCAGGCCGAACCCGGCGCACTGGGGGCGCTTGGAGGCGCCGGCGGAAGGGAAAATCGCCCGGGTCCCCACTGTCAGGCGAAAAGTCACACTGATTCGCCCCGTTTTCCCCTCTCCTTCCCCGACACCTTGCCGATCCTGGCGTCCCCAGCCACCTCTCCGCCGCCGCCGCCGCTATCTCGCCATTCCTCGCCGTGAAACAAAGAAAGATCCCCCCGACGCCCTCTCCCCTCACTTTCCCTGAGTTTCCGTCGCCGCTCCGGCGCCCGCCGACGAGTCTGCGCACGACGCCCGCTACGTGTTCGGTGCTTTGCCTGCCCCGACCGCGATGGACTCCGACGACGAGGAGGTGCTCGCGGCGTTGCTCGAGGAGGAAGCCGACGCCGCCGCCCAGGATGAAGAACACCTCATGGTCCTCGCCGCCCTGGCCGGCTTGCTTGCCGGCGATGCAAAGCCGAGGCGAGGCGGCTCGGCGCCGGGGCAACGGAAAGCAAAGAACCGTCATCGGCTCGAAGGCTATTGCATGCTCTACTCCGACTACTTCGCCGATGCTCCACTGCACGGCGACAAAGTTTTCCGGCGCCGTTATCGGATGGGCCGAAAGCTTTTCCTCAGGATAGTCAACGAACTCATGGAGTACGACAACTACTTCAGGTGCAAGAAGGATTGCACCAGCACATTTGGATTCACCTCAGTCCAGAAGTGCACGATAGCTATGAGAATGCTTGCATACGGGGCTCCAGGTGATTCACTCGACGACTATGGGCGCATGGCCGAGTCCATGATCATTGAGTGCACCTACAAGTTCTGCAGGGCTGTGGTGGCAGTGTTTGGACCGAGGTACTTGCGATCACCCAATGCTGAAGACACTGCTCGGATCCTGGCACAGAATGAAGCAAGAGGATTTCCTGGTATGCTTGGAAGCATCGACTACATGCATTGGGCATGGAAGAACTGCCCGTTTGCTTGGCAGGGGATGTACAAAGGTGCCAAAGGAGCTTGCAGTGTGATACTTGAGGCAGTGGCCACACAGGACCTCTGGATTTGGCACACTTTCTTTGGTATGCCAGGAACTCACAATGACATCAATGTGCTGCAGTGCTGTCCTGTTTTTGCCAAGCTCGTTGAGGGCCATTCTCCTCCGGTGAACTTTGAGATCAATGGGCACCAATACAACAAGGGGTACTACCTAGCAGATGGCATCTATCCGAGATGGTCAACATTTGTGAAGACTATCTCAAGCCCTGTGCCAGGAGGCAAGAACTCCCACTTTTCGAAGGTTCAGGAGGCTTGCAGGAAGGATGTCGAGCGAGCATTTGGCGTGCTCCAATCTTGATTTGCTGTTGTCCGGTACCCCACTAAGACTTGGTTGAAAGATCAAATGTGGGAGATCATGACTTGTTGTGTCATTTTGCACAACATGATCATTGAGAGCGAGCAGGAAGAGCTAGTGTTTGACACTGAACCATATTACAGGCAGGGTCCTCTTGCCCAAGTGGATCACCAGCTCCCTGCAACATGGATGACCTTCCTCAACATGCGCCAGGAGATCCGAGACCCACAGGTGCATCATCAGCTGCAGCAGGATCTAGTGGAGCACCTATGGAGGCTCAAGGGCAACACCTAGCTGGACGTGCAATGAAATATGAGTGTTTTTATTATTTGTGATGATTTTATTGATGATTTTATTTGAATGAGTGCTGAAACACGTCGAGCGTGGGCCGTTTTGCGCCAGAAATTGGGCCAATCCAGCGCCGAAAATGGGCTGAAAGCGCCGATACTGGGCCGATATCGGCGCCTGGGGGCGACCTGGGGGGGGGGTGGCGGCTGGGAATGCACTAGCACCCAAGCCTAAAATAGCGCCAGCTCGCCCCCAAGCGGCGGTTTTCGGCGCGTCTTGGGGGTGCAACGGCTGGAGATGCTCTGAGATGCTGCAAGTCACACACCTCCTCACGCTTTCATGGAAACGGTTAGATGAAAGGCCTCCGAGAGTGGTGTCCTCATGCAGTACAAACAAATATGCTCAACGGGGAGTGTTCCATAGAAGATCATCTTGCCACAAGCCCTTCTGAAAGAGGGTCGTGGATCCATACTTACATCAGTCCGGGGGATACCCTGTAACTGGCACAAAACTACAGTTCACCATCAAAAGTTTTCGCATGGATTAGAATCATGTGGGACATAATTGATATATGTGGACCATATAAGTTCAACTCAGGGTAAATGCATTCTGTTGTAGAGCTTCTGTAAATATTTCATGAGGAGAGCATCACTTTGAACTTTGAGACTAATTACACCGAGGCCCCCGTGATCTTTTGGACGGCGTACCAAAATCCATGCCACAAGAGAATTGCGCTCCTCCCTGACTAGTTCTTGGTCTACAAAATCTAGAGTTGGGTTTTGTCAAGGAGTTCCATAATAATAATTTTTTTTGGAGGGCGGAGGGCGGCTTGAGGGTACAAGGGACATATATGGTCGGGGAAGTAATGACCTAGTTTAAGATGGACAACTTTCCTCCATATGGCATCAATGACATAGTGGATGAAAGTCGACATTCAAACCAACAGATGATAGGAATTAAATCCTAAACCATTCGACGTGTGGTTCTAAGGAGGAGACAAGGATAAATGGCACTGAGCCTATCCCACAACTGAAGATGTCCGCGATAATCTGACTCAAGTGCTCATTCACATTTATAGGAGCCAGAGTAGACTTGTGGAAGTTGATACTAAGACCAATGATGCATAATCCGACCATATGTCTTTGCCGAGAGTCATCAGTGTATGGCTTGACCTCTTTAGCAACCAGCTCTCTAGACAGAGTCATCAATGTATGCCTCATAATCTGACAATATGTTTTGACAAGGGTAGGCAGGCATGCCAAGGATCGTGTCATCAGTGTATTGAATCATTGAATATTCCACTTGGCTAGGATAGGGGAATGGTAGTTGGACCCTTTCCTGGTGAAAATGATCATTGATTTTGAATTGTAATAGTTTGCTTGTGAGGACAAAGATCACAAGAGACAATGGGTCGCCTTGATAGGACCTATCTGTCGGTGGAATTTATGCCCAGGATCCCCATTAGGCCTCATTTGACATAGAGGGATTGAGGAGGTTTTCAGAGGATAATCCCTAGGAGGGCCAGAAACCCCACAAAACCTTGCTGGCCTATTTGGTACGTGGTGTTTGCACAACCCAACCCCCCTGATCCCTTCAAATCCCCTTGTACCCATGAGTTTCAAAACCCTCGTCGAGGGACTCGCAGAAGCACGACCTCAAGAGCAGCAAAAGTGCACGCCTCCTCCACGCTCCACCTACCAAACAAGTTTTTTTTCAGGAAGAGGATTCAACGTGAGGGGAATTAAGGGGATTGGGTGGAGGGGAGGTGTCGGTGTCAAAACCGGCGGATCTCGGGTAGGGGGTCCCAAACTGTGCGTCAAGGCCGGATGGTAACAGGAGACAAGGGACACGATGTTTTTTACCCAGGTTCGGGCCCTCTCGATGGAGGTAATACCCTACTCCTGCTTGATTAATATTGAAGATATGGGTAGTACAAGAGTAGATCTACCACAAGATCAAGGAGGCTAAACCCTAGAAGCTAGCCTATGGTATGATTGTTGTGTATGGAGTGGATTGCCTACGGACTACAACCCTTCAGTTTATATAGACACCGGATAGGGTTAGGGTTACACAGAGTCGGTTACAATGGTAGGAGATCTTGAATATCCGCATCGCCAAGCTTGCCTTCCACGCCAAGGAAAGTCCCATCCGGACACGGGACGAAGTCTTCAATCTTGTATCTTCATAGTCCAGGAGTCCGGCTGAAGGTATAGTCCGGCTACCCGAACACCCCCTAATCTAGGACTCCCTCAGTAGCCCCTGAACCAGGCTTCAATGACGACGAGTCTGGCGCGCAAATTGTCTTCGGCATTGCAAGGCGGGTTCCTCCTCCAAGTCCTTCATAGAAGATTGTAAACACCAAGAGTAGTGTCCGGCTCTACAAAATAAGCTTCCACATATTGCCATATAGAGAATAATATTAACACAAATCAAATCTGTTGACGTATTCCGCAGTGCGTCATCACACTACAGCCAAGTCCTTTACTCGAATCGTTTTTACTTTTCCACCTCAGCATGTTTTGCGAGGCGGTTTCCTTGGCACGTCTTGTCAAAGCAGAGATCGTGTGCCCCCCTTTTACGGGATTCTCATCAATACGGACGTGGGTAACCCAATCGTGCCCGTTAGCATGTTTTCTTGATTAAAGGCGAGTCCCAAACGGTTACGGGGAGGGCTCCTGGTATTCAACCTCTTATAAAGGGACCAGGGCCTTACTCCTTTTCTCCAATCCCAAAACAAGTTCGCCCGTCGCCTCGAGTTCCAACACCCTAGGCTTCAGATTCCGGGCGCCTCAGACCTTTGACAATGTCCGGTTCCGACCTTCAAGGCCGATGGATGCCCTCCTCCGTCACGGAGGAGGACGTGCTAAAGTTGAGAGAGGCTAAGTTCTTGACCGCCGAAATTTCGCATAGGTTGCCTGCTCAAAGGCAGGCTATTCCCAGTCCCCAGCCCGGTGAGAGCGTAGTGTTCATGTCTCACTTCCTTCGGGGGTTAGGCTTCCTGATGGATCCCTTTGTGAGGGGCTGCTGTTTTATTACGGGCTGGAATTTCATGACTTAGATCCGGAGTCCATCCTCCACATTCCCTCATTCATCGTTGTGTGCGAAGCGTTCCTCCGTGTTACTCCTCACTTCGGATTATGGCTCAAGACTTTTGGAGTGGAGCCGAAGATGATCGAGGGACGGCACACAGAGTGCGGAGGCGCTGTCATAAGTAAGAATGCTGATGCTCCATGGCCCGAGGGCTCCTTTCAAGAGGAGCTCGGCTTGTGGCAACGAGAATGGTTCTATATCACCGCTCCCAGGAGCGCCAAGTGGGCGGCGCCTCCTGCCTTTCGCTCGGGTCCCCCATCACGGCTAGCGTCATGGGTCAACAAAGGATTAGATTGGGGGTTATCCAAAGACGTGCCCTTGTTGCAGGGCCGCATCAGGGATCTCTTAGAAAGAGACCTCAACCTGGTCAAGGTGACGCAGGTCATGCTGATTCGCCGAACACTGCCCGACAAACGTTGCTCCTTTCGTCTGTGGGAGTTTAATCCGGAGGGACCACGAGCTCTCCATCATTTTATGGGCGCAACGCCCATGGAGATGTATAAACTGTTCTTTCGGATCACAAATGATGTGTCCGGATTTGACCGAGGATGCAGGCCTAAGCTGCAATCGCCCGGATACCGAAGTAAGTAACCTTGTGCCCGGACCTACTATCCATATAATTGTCATAAACTTTCCCCTAAAGGAGCTGTCCTTTTAAACAGGAGTGGATAGCGAAGGCAAAGCTGATCAGGTGTCCGGCTCCCCTTCCCGAAACCAGGCCGGATCCCGTGCTTGTCAGGATGTTGAAGATAATGCCTTTGGAGGGAAGTAAGGGGAAGGACAAGGGAACTATGGCCTACTCGAAGGAGGCTGCTCCGAAGGGAGGAACCGACAATTCCTCTCCCAAGGGGAAGAAGAGGGCCGCCTCTGACGACCCGGAGACCATGGCCCCGAAGCGGGGGAGAAAATCCTCGTCAGAGGGTCCGACGCCGGGGAGTTCCTCGGCCGAACTACGCCCTCAAAGGGATCAGCCCTCCAGCGAGCCGTAAGTAGAGAGAGGTTTTCCTTTTGAGGGATGAGAGAAATCCTTGATTTATATCTGAGAAGATTAACCGAAATTTTACCTTGTAGCTTGGACCTCAGCCCTTCTCAGCAGAGCTTGTCTTCGGGGGATCTTCTTCCGGAGATGATGGAGAGCGGGACGCCTCCCCCTGCCGTACCGCCTAGCGAGGTGGGCGACCCTGAGGTGTCATCGCGGAGGGTTTCTCTGAATCCGGCAGGGGCGGAAGATAGCTATGTGGCCCCCAAGGCTCTCCACGTCCGGCACCGTCTGGTGCTCGGCCGGAGGAGCTAAAGATTCTGCTGGGGCGAGCTTCCATCTCAGAGGAGCATCGTGCATTGATGGGCACGGTGATTGAAAGGATTTCATCCGCAGAAAGCGGATTGCATGAGGCCGTCAAAAGTTTACTGACGGGTTTTGAGATACATTAGATAATGTACACTTTTGTCAGTTGCGCATAAGTAAGGTGCGCCCTGTGTAGATAGTAGCCCCTGAGACTCTGCGCGTTGTCAAGAAATGACGGCACGCAGAGGATCATAATCCCAGGTCTAAGATGTCGCCTTTGAATGTAGGTGGCGAGGTGTCCGGAATCAAGCCGAACTGATGATGTGGCCGAACTAAAGCGGCAACTGGACGTGGCAGATGCCGACATCGCGCTTGTCAACAAGCGGCTTGATGAGTCTCAAGGTATGTAATTCTTCGGGCGGCATTAGGTAAGAGGAGCTTCATGCCAGTGTCTTACAATGTGTGTGCTCGACGCAGATGGTACGGCCGCCGTGGAGAATCTTAGGGCAGAACTTGCCCGAGCTAAGGAGCAAGCCAGAAAAAGCGATGCGGCTGCCGAGAAGGCCCTTGAAGAGCTGAGAGCCGAACAGGCTGCTCATTGCTGAAGCAAGGAGGAGATGGCCGAGATGGCCGAAAAGTTAAAACGCGCTACCGACCGTTGCAGACTTCTTGAAAAAGAAGACCAGGCGAAACAGACGGACTTAGAGAAGGCCGTTGCCAATGCCAAGGACGCGTGCTCTGCGATGAGAGCTGCGAAGGAGGAGCTGCGTCAGGCCGAACAGATTACGGCTGGAAAGCCCTTTATGCCGCGAAGGAAATTTTGTGATCCGAAGTTTGCTCCGTTGGACCGGATGTGGAGTGTGGAGGATACCTATCTGGACTTGGCAGCGAGTGCTGCTGATGCGACCGAACACTTTCAAGATCAGAAAGATCGCGAAGTGGAAAAGCTTTTTTGGTCGCAGTTTCACAATCCAGAGCGTCCACTGGCAGTGGATTATCGTTTGGCTCAATGGGCCAAACTGAATAGGTTGTCTGGACTCGCCATGAAGTACGTCATGGGTCACCTGTGGCCGGGGAGATCGGAGCCGAAGAGTTATTTCAGCTTGGTGCAGTAATTCCTTGATGCGGTGCCGCGTATAAATGCAATGAAGAGGTCAGCATGCATAGAGGGCGCTAGGATGGCTCTTGCCCGTGTTAAGACATACTGGGCAGAAATGGAGACCACCTTTGTTGCGTCCCGAGATTCGGACAAAAGCCGAGTACCCTTCGAGCACTATTTTCAGGAAGTTCTTGAAGGCGCTCGTGTAATAGAGACGCAGTGCCCGAAAGATACTATGTTATGATAGCATATGTAATTATAAAGTAATATTTTGATAAACTGTAGTGGCCTTTTTTATACTTGTGCCTCCAAGTATTGGGAACACCTCCTGTGCGGCCGTTTTAAGATATATATATATATAGAATCTGAAAGATGGCAGTCGTTGGCTTCAGCCCCCACGCACATAGTGCGGGGGTGCTCGCAGAAGACGCATTTTCACACTTAACCCAACGTCTTGGTCCTACAAAGGAGGTGATAGCGCAGCGGGCCAGACAACCGGGCTATAATGCTTTAACACTTTCACTTAGCCATAGGAGTTTGACAATGAGACTCTTTAGGTAGCTCCTTGGTGGCAACCGTGCTCGTCCGAATTTGGGGCGCGTATGTGCCTGACCGGGAAGCGGCCCTTCGTTAAAGCAGAGGAATCCGATAGATTCCGATAGGTCATCGAGTGGCTGACCAGTCTCATGCTACATCATGACAGTCAGTTTTTGGCTTTCTCTACTGAGGTGCTCGCCCGGCCGAACCGGGGGCACAATCGCAGTAGTTCTCCTGGTGCTACCTTAGCCGATAGAGCAGAACGTAAGGTAGCCAAACTCAGGAGCCGAGCAACCCAACATTTGACCAAAGACATGATTCGGAGCTGATGCATATAATGCCAAAACTCGCGACGCCGAACACTCCCTAAGGTGTTCGGTCTTTATGAGTGCGGGCGAAACAACACTCTTTATTAAAAAAGCCCCTAGTGTCCAGGTACGTGCAAAATTTTTTGACGTGGCCACATGCCAAGATGCCAGCCTCCTCCTTGGTTATATCAGAAAAAACCAGGGGATGTGTAGCAACAAGAGACAGTAAAAAAGGTTTACGCAAGGTCTTAATCTAAAAAGAATCCTTTAGGACGGGTCCCTACCGCACGTCTGCGCCTGTGTCTCCGTTGTGCCATATCCTGGACGGGCGCCGCACGACGTTCATCTATAAAAGAGAGGAACTAAGTTGAAAACGGGTCGTGCCGAACAAAAGTTTAAAATAAACAAAGTGTAAAGTAAAATATATAAAATTGAGCTTTATTGTCTCTTATTGTATATGCATGGAGCCCCTAGTGCGGGGGTATATGGCCACTAAGCCTGCATCAATGATGATTTTGTACCGAACTCGTCTATCCGCGTTCGTGGTCTTTAATGACCTATTTCGAAGTTTTTTGGCCGGTGAGGCCATTTTACTGTGGGGCTGTCAAAGCAGCCGCACAGTCCCCCACTTGGGGAGGCGCACTTTAGTGCTTCCCCTTCAAAGAGATGATGCCTCGTGGACCGGGCATCTTAAGCGTGAGAGATGCATAATGCGGTATTGCGTTAAAGCGGGCGAAAGCTTCGCGTCCCAGTAGTGCTTGATAGCGACTTGAGAACGGGACGATATGGAAGGTCATCTTTTTGCGGCGGAAGTTATCGGCAGAGCCGAATATAACTTCGATTCGGAGAAAACCCATACAATGGGTGTCCGGACCAGGTGTTACCCCTTGAAAGGAGGTTTTGCTGCGGCGGATTCTTGCTGGGTTTATCCCCATGTGCTGGATTGTATCCTGATATATCAGGTTTAGTCCGTCGCCGCCGTCCATAAGGACATTTGAAAACTGGAGTCCGCCAATTATTGGATCGAGTATCAAGGCAGTCCAGCCTACATTCTTGATATTCCTAGAATAATCTAGCTGATCGAAGATGATCGGTTTTGACAACAAGTGGCAGGACCCTTTGGGGATGGGCCGTGTGGTGCGTACCTTTACGGGCGCCGCACGTTTTGTTATGTGAAGTGAGTTCACTGTTTTTACTTCTTGTGGGAAGTTCTTTTGTTTCCTGGTGCTCTGCTTTTGGGGTTCGTCCTTGTCTTCTCTTGGTGTGTCGAGCCCCTTGTGTTCGGCATTGAGTCTGCCGGATTGTTTGAAAACCCAACAGTCTCTGTGGGTATGGTTAGCAGGCTTCTCGGGAGTACTGTGTATCTGACATATCCTGTCCAGGATTTTATTTAGGTTGGATGGATCGTCCCTGTTATCCTGGGGGGCGATTTTTCCTGATTTTGTCGTGAGCCTTTGAATCCGGCATTGACTGCCGTGCTCTTCAGACTTTTGTCCTTAGTCCGGCGACGGTCCTTGTTGCGTCGCGGTTTTCCATTTCCATCCCTAGTTTTGGATGTACTTGGGTCGCTGGGGCTGCACCTTGCCAACCAGCTGTCCTCCCCTGCACAAAAGCGGGTCATGAGGCTTGTTAGTGCGGCCATTGTTCTTGGCTTTTCTTGGCCGAGGTGTCTGGCGAGCCATTCGTCTCGGACGTTATGCCTGAAAGCTGCTAAGGCTTCGGCGTCCGGACAGTCGACTATCTGATTCTTTTTAGTGAGGAATCTATTCCAGAACTGCCGAGCTGATTCTCCGGGTTGTTGAGTTATGTGACTAAGATCGTCTGCATCCGGAGGGCGGACATAGGTCCCTTGAAAGTTTGCTCGGAAAGCATCCTCGAGCTCTTCCCAGCTTCCAATTGTGTTTTCGGGAAGGCTTTTAAGCCAATGCCGGGCTGGCCCTTTAAGCTTAAGGGGTAGATATTTTATGGCGTGGAGATCATCTCCTCTAGCCATGTGTATGTGGAGGATATAATCCTCGATCCAAACTCCAGGGTCTGTTGTTCCATCATATGCCTCTATGTTTACGGGTTTGAATCCCTCTGGGAATTCATAGTCCAGGACCTCATCGGTGAAACATAGGGGGTGTGCGGCGCCCCTGTATTTGGGTGTGCCGGATTCTGATGATGGCTTCATAGCGTTGCTTACGAGAGCTTGCTTTCTTGGCCCATAAATGGACCTGACTGGGCCATGATGCGAATCCTTAAGTGGGTCGCATGCCGATTTAGGTGCGGCGCCGCTTGCCGCTTTATGGGGTCGTCTATCCGACCGTGTGGCTTTTTCATTTTTTGAATGCGAGGGCTCTAGGGCCTCTTCGTCGAATTCAGGCAGTAGCTTTCTTTTTGGATAGCTTTTAGTGCGGCGACTGTCGCCGTACTTATCTGTGGTATTGATTACTTTGCTCCATCTAGTCCGGAGTGCGTCTTCCGCTGTTTTTAGCTTCTGCTTCTGCTTCTTTAGGCTGCGTGAGGTTGCAACGAGCCTCTCGTGGAGATTCTTCTGCTCCATAGGTTTATTCGGCGTGAGTTCGTCCGGAATGCCGTTTTCGTCGGAGGAGGGATGTTCAGTTTCTCTATCCGTGTTGCCCTGTTTGGACGGTTGCTCTAAGGCCTGCTCGTCGTCTACCGGCTCGTCCTGCTCTATGACTGGGTTTTTGTTGAGGCGGGGCTTGGGTCGGCGTTTACGCTGACGCTTTGATTGCTTTTCGGGGGGTCGATCTCCCGTCCCGTCCCCTTTTTCCTCGTTGTCGCTTCCTTTAGGGGTATCCACCATGTACACATCGTGATATGGGCGTTGGTTCGTCGGTATCTCCTGCATCGTCATCCATGCTGTCGATGTCTCCGGAGTCGAAGTTGAGCACGTCGTTTAAATTTTCGACAGTGGCTACCAAGTGGGTGGTGGGTGGGCTTTGAATTTCTTCATCGTCCGTATCCCATCCTCGCTGACCGTAGTTCGGCCAGGGCTCTCCTGATAAGGTGAGAGTCTTGAGAGAGTTCAGGATATCGCCACAAGGCGAGTGCTGAAAGATGTCTGCGGCGGTGAACTCCATTATCGGCGCCCAATTGGATTCGGTTGGCAGGGGCGCGAGGGGTTCGGAGTCCGGGGAGGAGTCCGGATCCTCGGAGTCACGGGCCATGCGGAGTGCGGGGCTGGAGTTCGGCTCGATCGCCTCTGAGATCGCAGCCCCTGAGGCAGCGTCCAATCGCTGATCCTCGATCGGCGCAGTATGCTCCGAATCAATGGTCGAAACCGATGCGTATGCGGCCTCCAAGGCGCTGTTCAGCGGCAGAGCTATATCATGCCCATCGAGATAGTGCGGCGCTTGGCTGTGGCTCGAATCTGTCGAAGATCAAGTCCCCGTGGATGTCGGCCGTGTAGTTTAGGCTTCCAAACCTGACCTGATGGCCAGGGGCGTAGCTTTCGATCTGCTCCAGGTGGCCGAGTGAATTGGCCCGCAGAGCGAAGCCGCCGAAGACGAAGATCTGTCCAGGGAGCAAAGTCTCACCCTGGACTGCATCGTTGTTGATGATCAAAGGAGCCATCGGGCCTAAAGGCGACGACACAGAGGAACTCTCAATGAAAGCACCAATGTCGGTGTCAAAACCGGCGGATCTCGGGTAGGGGGTCCCAAACTGTGCGTCAAGGCCGGATGGTAACAGGAGACAAGGGACACGATGTTTTTTTACCCAGGTTCGGGCCCTCTCGATGGAGGTAATACCCTACTCCTGCTTGATTAATATTGATGATATGGGTAGTACAAGAGTAGATCTACCACGAGATCAAGGAGGCTAAACCCTAGAAGCTAGCCTATGGTATGATTGTTGTGTATGGAGTCAATTGCCTACGGACTACAACCCTCCGGTTTATATAGACACCGGATAGGGTTAGGGTTACACAGAGTCGGTTACAATGGTAGGAGATCTTGAATATCCGCATCGCCAAGCTTGCCTTCCACGCTAAGGAAAGTCCCATCCGGACACGGGACGAAGTCTTCAATCTTGTATCTTCATAGTCCAGGAGTCCGGCTGAAGGTATAGTCCGGCTGCCCGAAGACCCCCTAATCCAGGACTCCCTCAGGAGGGATCTACCAAATCCCCTCCAATCCCCACCAATGTAGAGACTTGAAAACCCATCTTGTCAAACGATGCCTTAAGAAGAACCAAAGATTTGATTTATCGAGGAGAAGATGCAATGGAGAGAACCAATACACTTCTCATTGAACCCCATGTTCCTCATGATCTCAAGCACCACTACTTGTTCAATGGTATAAAAATCTTTAGCAAAACAATCTCATCTTTGAAGTTTGGCAATCGAATATATATTCAAAAGCCCATGCGAGACAACTGTGGATAGACCGACCCTTGAGAAACCCATAATGTTTGAGTCTTGAGTGTTCTACTCGCATATGAAGTTTCGTGAAGAAATGACTTCCATGTTTTCTGGATGAAACAATAAAAATTGCAATTTCGAAAACTTGAATAGTAACTTTTAAATAGAACCAATTCTTTTCTTCATACAGAAGACCAGAAATCCATTTCTTTGTGAAACTGTACACGTGCATGTTCGCTGCAATAACCTTTCAAAATTGTTTGACTTTTTTATTTTAAAAATATTTGTTTGATGTGGGTGCGCCTAGACCCATAGTTCATTGTGTATTTTCGATGAAAATATAAGTTATAACGAATCTAATGAAGCTAATTTGGTGTTGTACATGTTGGTATATTTTCTACAAACTTCCTCAAACGTAAGGAAGTTTGACATAGGACAAACATAGAACTTCAAATATTTTGGAACAATGGGAGTACATTCTTTCATGATGTAGAGGATCATATGTTCTCTACTTAATTCCGAGCATGGAGGGCTCCTACTGTCCACAAGTTTGAAAATGTCCATACAAGAGTCCCTAAAATTGACAAGAAAATGATGATATATCATACATAATATATTTATCTAGTCATGTAATTTCAAACGAAAATTGAAAATGCAACTCTTTGGGCCAACCGGAGACAAATCTAACTATGACTGGCACTTGTTCCAATTATGTTGCGAATTTAGCCCATTAACACTATTATCACTGAATTGACCCTTTTTTGTTCTCCCACCACATGTTTATTTGTATGACACAATATGTAGTAGTTTTGTAGAAAATCAATTTTTATTGAGTTCTAAATAACCATAAACAAACAAGTCACTAGGAATGCCCGATTCTCAGTGAGTGGAAAATAGCAAAGTTTTTTTGTTCGACCGCTTTTATATTTTCTTTTATTATCACGTATAATGTGTAGAATAATTTGAATATTTTTTCCCATCTAACTTAGAGAACTAGTTGAGATAAAAAAAATCTAAAACATTCAAAAATAATTTCTTCAATGTATGAGAAGAAAGTTACAACCTTGTGTCTTTTGCCGTTGCACTAGCTACCCTCTCTATTTACGGCGTGCAATGTTGCACATGATCTCACATGTCTATTTTCTTGGATGTCTATGTTCAGTACATACTACCCGCGATATATACTACTTTTTTAATGCACATGTCAAGATATGTTTAATGTGTTGAGATATGAAGAACAAAAAAGATTGCTTGACCTGGCGGTGGCAGTCAATACCATCTTCTTATCCTCCCATGCATGGCCCCACCTGATATATAAGTCATTTCTCCCCTATTTGGTTCTCTCCCTCGTTGCTTGTGTGCCAACAAGGAAGATAAATAGTTGCATGTTGTTTCTTTCCAAGTTGATATTATAACATATTCGTTTGTTGGAGATCCAAGTAGTTTAGCCAACTATGCATATCTTTACCATGAAAGGAGAATTGGTAGTTTGGTTCACCTCTCATCATCCTCCCATGCATGGCCCCACCCAACAGAAACACCATTCCCCCTCTCGGGCCCTCTTACTCGTCTTTCGTGGGTCAACAAGAAGATCGAAAGATCGCATGTTGTTGCTTTCCAAGCTGTTAGCATTTCTTACACTTTTGCAAGGGATCCAACTGGTTTAACCAACTATGCATATATTCTTTATCAAAGGGGAGTTGGCGTGGGTTGTTCATCAATCTTATTCTCTTCACATGCATAGCCCCACCTGACAGATACACCCTCTCCCATGTCTCTAGCTCTCTCCCTCATCTCTGGTGGGCCAATTAGGATATCAAACTGTTGCACACTCATTCCTTCCAAGTTGTTAGTATCTCATATTCTTTTGCGGAAGACCCAAATGATTTAACCAATGATGCATATTCATGTAGGTTAACTAACTTGATTATAGTTCTTACAGGAAAATTATAACTGCATCTGCTATTAAATCCAACATGCGTAAACTAGTAAAGTACACCAACAAGAAAAAATCGTACATCATCTAGGCATATCAATCATGTCCCCATCCATAGTAACTAGTACTTGTGTTAAACCAAATGGATATGGCTCAGAAGTGTTAGACCTATACTAGAACTGCATGCCGGAGCAATCTGAGAGTACTTGGGAGTGTTGGAAAGAATAGACTCTAAGGTAATAAAGCTAGCAAATGTGGATATGAAATGCATGAAAGCGTGGAGGTACCATGAAAATTACTCTAGAGTTCCGGATGAGACTTTGTGAAAAAGGTAGTCTGCTCAGAAAAACTCTCACAACTCACTGAGTTTCGTAGGATTGACCAACTGGTCTGAAGGTACCATGAAGGTGTAAATGTGGAGAATGTGAGAGATTAAAGTGGAACACTTAGATAATGTTTAGAGAAATTTAAAAGAGTTCACCCCCAATTCTTTTGCATGTGTGCCTCATAACAGTATGGTTCTCTTAATTAAGACTCAATGTAAATTCTAGAAAATTACAAACAAAGCCTTGGGATGTAACCATCTTGAAGAATAAAAGTAGGCTCCCATTCGTATTTCCACTTAGAAATTGGAAAAATACTAAAATAAACTTAGTAGAATGTATTATTCCTCTTAATTGTTCTGTCATTAATCACCAAAACACAGAGGGTGCCTAGATGCACTTTCACATATGCCAATCTTACGAAGGCACTAGTGGACTCGGAGGTGAAGACAAAACTGATGTGGGAGAAGCGACACAATTGATGGAGGGAAGTTCATCAGGTGGTTAGAGATAGTTAGAGGGAGGGGGGGGGGTACGGCCGCATGTTGACAATAAATCCACAATTTGGATTGGCAGTTGATCTTTACTGGGAAATCCACTATAAACTCGAAACCGAATAGAAGGCGGATAAGGGCGATGCTTCTTACTAGAACCACATAACTGCATCTTTCTTCCCTTGGAACTAAACGGACAAGTTCGATGTTTTATCAAATATTATTGGGCATTTGCGATGTTGTTTTCCACTCAGTTTGCTATACTAGTTATTATTTTAGGCAATCATATGATATTTTCCTTATTTGGCGCAACTTGGATGTGGTTTTGCTAAGATTTTTTTGGCTTTGATCTTTTGCACTCTCAAGAGTTGGTTATATGCTGTTTTGATTTAGCAAAAACACTAGAACTTCCAGAAGAAACTGATTTTTTAAAGATTGTATGCAAGGAAATAATTAGTACAAGCGTTTCCAATTGGAACCAAAGGTAAAGCATGTCATCATGGCCACTCTTGCACCCTTCCCGTTATTGGCGAATGTGGGACAAAGCGTTTATCGTGATCACATGCTCCCAAGCACTACCAATGTTGACATGGTATCTAATCTACTTTTACCGGTTAATGGTCGAAGGGAACTCTATGTGCAGACTCAATGATGTTAGAGGATGGAGTAACAAACTTGGCAAAATAAGAGCCTAGGGGTTAGGTGAGAGAGGGCACAATAAAGATATTTTTTCCTCTTTGTTGTTTGTGGTATGTTGATTTCCATCAACATACAGATTTTTGACTGGGTATCAACGAAAGAGAACTTTCAGTCACTACACCATGAGGTGCACACACCAACATTCATTACATAGGTCGAAAAGACATCCGAAAGTAACGATACATGCTTTTTGAATGAAAAACATGACAAACAACATAAAAGGTAATTAATACTACCACTTAGTCTCGTAGTAGCCAACTCTAGCTTCATGGCACTAGAAGTGCCATAGGAAAAACCAAGATATCAATAGTTAGTACATGAGTATAGTATGCATACATTAATATATATTTTACAGTCAAACATTATGTTGTGTTGTGAGGCCATTATATAGGACAATGTCCTCGATTATCACAAGGGATTTTTTCGTGGGGGGTAAACGAGTTTCATTTCATAATCATAGGGTTACAGAGCGACAAAAGTTCCATGATACATGGTGGTCCTCTTTATAGGCATACCACAATACTACACTCAGTGCAATTGTACATTGCGAGTCAATCTGCTACCCATTTCGTTACCTTCTATGCTTTTGAGTAGTAAACTCCCTATCAGTGACTAAATATGTATTTCTAGGTCGCCACACGAGGAGTGAGACAAGCCATCACCAGACAACGTCGCCAATGCCTTACAGAAGTCCGACTAGACCATGACCGGATCTACTAAATGATGGAAGAAAATCACCATTCCCTGCATCGGTGCATGAATCTCCGCTTCAAGGGCATCATTGCAGTTGAAGAGAAACCAATAAGTAGCAAAGCTCGTATTGCTATCATGCCTACTAAGTACCATAACAGCTACAACATTCCTATCCTACTCTAGGAATGGACCAAAACGAGCGACATGGTCATTCGGCTATGGCCATGGTTTTGCTGGGCTAGGTAATTTGGCCTCTTATTTGGGTTCATACTCAAACATTGTCATCTTTCCCTTGATCATCTCGTTAGTGCTATAAGACCGCATCTGTATTAATGATTTCATGTAGCTATCAAGGTACTCGGCTATTGCTTGAATGGGAGGAATCTCCTTTCCATGTATCATATTTGTGAGGAGCTGGCAGATACGCCAAAATAAGCATGATTACCATGTCGTGCATATTATCCAGACACCTCGCCATGATGTTTAGTAACTAGTCCTTACCATTTTCAATCAAGAGAGATTTCATAGCGAGCATCCAAACAGATGACATACGCTCCTAGAGTAGCTTTGCATGCCCATAAGCAACAAGACCATGGAAGCTCCGTTCAACCTTGTCACCACACAGGGGGTGGGTATCACGTTTTGATAAATGCCTGTAAGACTTGGTTTGGTTTGTCACACGATTACCCACACCCGCCTTCCATGCCATAATTTTCATTTTTGAGGTACCGCGGAATTCCACATGCAATGCCAAACCGAACGTACCCCATCCGGGTGGCAGCTACACGCCCCACCCCTAGAAACGATTCATCATGTTTACTCATAGCTAAACAATAGTCACTCTTTACCGTAAAAATGCCATCTCTTCTTTGAGAACCAAGAAAAAATGTCATGCAAGTTGTGTGGAGAAGTAATAATCTTCACAATCTCCTACGCATCCATCGAGCCAAAGTGATCATTCAAGTGTCACATGTTCAAGCCTCGTGTTCATCGAGGAAATCTACGACCCCATTATAACGACAATTTTGCTTCAACGTTATAGGGCGAAAGTCAGGACGCCTTGGGATCCATGGATCGCACAAGGTCCTAATGGGAGATCCATCCCCCACTCTACAGATAAGGCTTTGCTTGACAAGTTCCGGTCCATGCTCAATTCCCCACCAAACCACCGATGCATTTCCCAAAAAAACTGTATCCAAAAAATTCCAATGCGGGTATTACTTAGCACATAGGACTCATGCACACAACTCCAGGGGCAACTACTAACCTCCAAGCTTGCTTTGCTAGTAATGCTTGGTTGAATGCTTTCATGTCTCTGAATTCCATGGCACCTTTAGATTTTGCTAGCCTCATTTTATCCCAACTTGACCACGCCATTTACTTTTTTTCCTTTCTCTGCCACCCACAAATTTTGCGGCATCATCCAAGTCAAATCGACACACACCAATGCTAGTAGGCCGAAGACACTCTCATAACAACATAGGTGGACATGGCTTGAGCAACATATTTTTTATTAACAACTCCTTACTGCGAGACGACAAATACTGTTCACTCCAGTACACTAATATTTTTTTATCAAAATCACTTGCAAAGTCTCAAACCTTCCCTTATGCATTCTCCCTTGTGGCACTAGGATAACCAAATATTTGTGTTTAGAAACTTTCTGCATAATTTCTAGGATTCTCTTGACTTCCTCTGCCACCGCTGCCATTTTGAGAAACACAGTAGAACTTTTTTCTGTCCTACGAGTCAAATCCCAAGATCACTATGAAGATGCATAAGAGCTTGGATTAGATTGTTACCAACTAGAGTGTAGACGGAAGTGAAGTTGGTGTAGATCAGTTGATGCACATTCCCGCAGGTAGGATTTACAACATCCCAACCATGAGACTATTTTCCCTCGAACGAAAAACCAAATGTATGGTCCCTCTGCCAGTATCCACACATGTTGCAATAGTGTTTCAGCTGGGCTCCGCCATCCAGAATGAAGAAACGCTGCGAAAACTAGAGGAAGAAGTGTCCTAGCGGCATCGATGAGCAACATGACAACCTCCAAAGGGTTTTGGTGCATTCTAGGGCTTGCCTATTCCCTTGTATTTATATCCAGACGCCTGGGGTCACAACTTGGGGAAGGGTCTCCCCAAAGTTGGCTTAGATCATGTGGAGGAGTACCTCCTCCTCGGATTTAATGTGGAAATGCTAGGATCCATGCCGTATGGGTAAAATGCTGGGACCATGGTGTTTTTCCTTGCCCCCAAGTATGTCCTTAGTGGATCGACCTACGACCTTGTGGGCCTTCACACATGTCCTAACCAAGGTAGTCGCGCACCAGGGTGTAAGTGCATCTAGTGCCACCCCTAGTTGGTTTTGGAGTATTGATGAAAAACCTAGTTGAGGGACTAATGTGTTTGTGAGAATTGCAGGATAACACAGGTAGAAGTCCCTCATTGATTCGGTTTGCCTACCAGAGATGACCCCTAAAAATGTATGAAGACATTGAAGTCAAAGGTGGTATATGAAGATATTCACATTGAAGACTATGACAAGAGAAGACACCACATGAAGCCTATGGAGCTCGCAGACTTAGATCTTTCGTAGTTCTTTTTCTTTTGTGTTGAGTCATAGGAACCACCGTACTGTTAAGTGGGGTCCAAGAGAACCAGTCAGACTGACTGAAGTGATGCCTAACCAAAAACCTATGTCTTCGTGTGAAGACTATGAGAGCGAATCTTGTCCAGAGTCGGACAAGTCAGCTTTGCTTGTAGCCCAAGTAAAGTTGCCGTGTGAGTTTGAAATATGACCATTGGAACACGTGTCAGTTCCTTAGTGACCAGGGTCATTTCGGACAAATCAGGTTGGGTTGCCAAGTGGCTATAAATAGCCCACCCCCCACAACCATAAATGGTTGGCTGCTCAGATTGAGAGTACGGCTTTTGTCGTTTGAGAGCAACCCACCTCAAAGCCTTTGAGAGAGAATTCCTTGCGAGGATAAAGCCCTAACCACCCAGAGCCAGAGAGAATTGGGCATCACATAAGTCTTCTTGTCTGTGTGATCTAAAGACTTATTACACTTGAGGACTGTGCATCCTCCAGCCGGTTAGGCGTCGCGTTCTGAGCATCCAAGAGACATTGTGGATTGCCAGTGAACGAAGTCTGTGAAGGTTTGGGAGTCTACCTTGAAGACTTACCAGAGTGATTGGGCGAGGTCTGTGTGACCTTAGCTCAAGGGGAATACGGTGAGGACTGGGTGTCCTGAGCTGCGTGTTCAGGACTGGGTGTCCGGGACTGTGTGTCCTAAGGTTTGAATACCTAGCCGCCCCAACCAGACGTACAGTTGTCACAACAACTGGAACTGGTCCAACAAATCATTGTCTTCAACGAGTCACTGGTTTCATCTTCCCTTCCCTTTACTTACTGTTTCTCCTTGTGAAGTCATTGTATGTTTGCACTATCTTTTGTCTTCACTGAGTGACTGCATGTTCTGTATGGCTTCATAATATCTTCCTACCCGATCCTTACTACATTGCTGCTATTAAGTCATTGTGCTTTCACTTCATTGAATACTTGACTATGGCTTATCTAGTGTAGTCTACCTTCCGCTGCATGGTAATAGGTTTATTTCTATCGTTTGTCTTCATAACTTCCATGTTTTGAAGACTTTCATAAAAATCGCCTATTCACCCCCCTCTAGTCGATATAACGCACTTTCAATTGGTATCAGAGCAAGGTGCTCCCTTGTTCTGTGTGATTCAGTTTAACCACCTGGAGTTTTAGCTATGTCGACTGCAGGGATAATTAAAGTCTCCGCTGCGTGCCCCGTCTTCGATGGAACTGAATATCCCTACTGGAAGAATAAGATGCGCATGCATCTTGAAGCCATTGACGTCGACCTATGGTATGTCGTCGAGAACGGCGTTCCCAAGGCTGGAGAAGGTGTCACTGCTGTTGATGTCAAGAAATTCGTTCAACTGGACTCTACTGCCAAAAATATCATCTGTGGTCATCTGACCAAAGGACAGTATGGCCGTGTGAGTGCTTTGAAGACATCTAAGCTGGTCTGGGACTGGCTCTCCAAGATCAATGAAGGCATCTCAACCTAGAGAGATCAGAGAATCAGTGTTCTTCGCAACCTCTTCAACCGCTTCAAGCGAAATGACAATGAGAATGTCCAGCACACATTTGACCGACTCACTGACATCACAAATGAGCTTCAAGCCCTCAGTGCTACTGAGATCACCAAACATGAAGTCGTCAAGACACTACTGAGATCACTTGATAGTTCGTTTGACATCCTAGCCCTGATGATTCAAGAACGTCCAGATTTCAAGACACTCGATCCATCTGACATACTTGAGAGGCTCAATACACATGAGTTTCAGCTTTCTGAGAAAAGAGATATCTACGGTCCAAACTATGGGCGAACTCGTGCCTTGAAGGCAAAAGCTGTTTCCTCATCCGAAGAAGAACCTAACAGCAGTTTTGATGATCCTGAAGACATTGGAAGGGAACTTGCTATGCTTGTAAAGAAGTTCCAAAAATTCACCAAGAAGAAAGGCTTCAGAAAGTCTTCCCGATCAAGCTCAAGGAACGATGAAGCTTCTTCTCACAACTACAAGAAGAAAACATGTCACAAGTGCAAGAAACCTGGCCACTTCATCTCTGAGTGTCCACAGTGGGACAATGAGAACAAAAAGAAGAAGAAGAGCAAGGAATATGACTTTGATGACAAGAAGAAGAAGAAATACTCAAAGTCTTCGTCCAAGTCTTCCTCAAAGTCTTCATCACACAAGAAGAGCTCATCTGGCAAGGCACGTGCGTTTGTTGGCAAGGAAATGGATTCAGAGGAGGAGTCCGCTTCTGAGGAGGCGGAGGTGGAGTCTGAGGAGGATTCTGATTCAGGCATCGCAAGTCTGGCTACAGCATACGTTGCCAAGTCCATCTTCAATACTGAAGACAATGACCTCGTCACCGACACCGATGCAAATGACAAGGACTACTCCGCTTCTACCTACTGCTTCATGGCACGCGGTGCCAAGGTAAACACACGCACTACTCACTATCAAACATCTAGTGACGATGACTCTGATTGTGATTCAAAACCCAGCTACAAAACACTTGCTAAAATTGCAACTGAACAACAGAAAGCTATGGAACATATTCAAAAACTGTTAGACAGAAGCGATGATCTGTTAGGTGCTGAAATGACTCGATCTGAATCCTTAATTGAAGACATAAAAAATCTTCACGTTAAGTATCAGGAACTTGAAAGTCGTCATGAAACTCTCTCAACAACTCATGAAAAGCTTTCCTATGATTATCTTCAAAGGAAGCAAGATCTTGAGAAATTGAGAGCGGTTCATGAAGATCTTCAAAAGGAAAACGAGTCACTTCACTCCAAACAGATCAGTCCCGCTCAGGAAGGATTTGAACCACCATGTCTTGAATGCATTGAGCGTGATAATGCTACTTCTGTTGCTGAATGTTCTACTGCTACTACTGTTGCAATATCTTCAACTGTTGATGTGGTAACTAACCCCTCTGCTGAGGATACCACTGCTATTGCTGATGAGAATGCTAGGTTGAATACATTGCTTGAAACGGGGATGTACAAAAGTCTTAAAGGGCATCAGACACTATGTGATGTCCCCAAAAAGCAGATTCTGAACCGAAACCCGAGGAAAGAGGGTGTTGGGTTCGTAAGGAAAATGAATGCTGATGGCTCTTACTAGAAACCTGAGCAGTACCCCAAAACCATGTGGGTTGCTGCAAAGGAACCTTCAGCAGACCCATCCAATCTATCTCGCTTCACCTGTGCTAACCCCATTATCATTGATGAATCCTTTAATGCAAACTATATACTATTTAAGAATCAGAATGGTGAAGTGTTTGCCAGGTACATTGGTACTAACTGCAGGAATGGACCGCCTATGAAGAAGATCTGGGTTCCGAAAAGGTGTCTGGAGAATCTTCCTGTGAATGGCATCATGACACCTCATGTGAAGAAGACAAACCTTAGACTAAAGGCTTCATACGGTCCAAAGGCTTCATACAGACAGAGGACTCACCTGAGTCGCACTAACGCAAATGTTTTGCAGGGAAACCATACTCAGGCATATGAATATGCGAGCGGTTCATCAAACCGCCATGTTCATAAGACCAAGAACTATTCTGCTTATTCTTATGAGTACTATTGTCCGCCTGCAAGACTGTTTGCTAGGGCTCCAAAGCCAAAATTCTCAGATGCTGCACTTAGACTTATTGCTTCTCAGCCACCCTTGAAGATGTGGGTGGCTAAGAAAGCCTAACTCTCTTTTGCAGGGAAAGGTCTCCAGCAGAAAACCAAAATCGTCTGACGACATTGCTAGGGACCTTAAACATCTTGTAGGGCGCAAGATCAAATGCCCAAATGGTCTTACTATGTACTTCGTTCCTGAATCGCTTGCTACTCTCCCTATTAGTCCTAATCTGGATCTAAGCTTTCATAACCCACTGGTTCGTCAAATGTTTTTGCTTCACAATGCTCTTGGTGAAGCCTATCCCCCTAACTGCACTGTAGGGTACGACACCAGCGTCTTCAGAATGGATTATTGATAGTGGGTGTACAAATCACATGACTGGAAAAAGAAGTCTTCTTATGGACTCAACCTTACGTCCATCCGACAAGAGCCACATCACATTTGCTGACACTGGTAAAAGTAAGGTATTGGGTCTAAGTAGAGTTGCAATCTCAAGGGATCAACACATGGACAAAGTCATGCTTGTTGAATCCCTTGGCTTCAACTTAATGTCTGTCTCAATGCTTTGCGATTTGAACATGATCGTAATATTTGGAAAATATCGTTGCCTTGTACTAATGGAATCTGACAAGTCTCTAGTGTTTGAAGGGTATCGAAAAGATGATCTATACGTAGTAGATTTCTCAGCAGGACCACAGCTTGCCGTATGTCTTCTAGCAAAAAAGTTCAGAATGCTGGCTCTGGCATCGGAGGCTTGGGCATGCTGGCATGAGGAACCTCCACACCCTTGCGAAGAAGAAGCATGTCATAGGCATCAAGGGCTTCAAGTTCAAGAAATACCACTTATGCGGTGCCTGTGAAGCAGGGAAGATGACGAGGGCCAAACATCCTTTGAAGACAATCATGACCACTACTCGACCCTTCGAACTGCTTCACATGGATCTTTTCGGTCCCACTCATTACTCAACTCTTACTACTACTGCATGCCTCTATGGCTTCGTTATTGTTGATGATTACTCTAGATACACTTGGGTGCACATAATCCTTTACAAGACTGAAGTGCAGAATGTCTTCAGACGCTTCGCAAATCGAGCTATGAACAATTATGGCGCCAAGATAAAGCACATCAGAAGTGACAATGGCACTGAATTCAAGAACACTGGCCTTGATACATATCTTGATACCTTGGGCATCACACATGAATTCTCAGCCCCGTACACGCCACAGCAGAATGGCGTCGTCGAACGCAAGAACAGAACACTCATTGAGATGGCCAGAACGATGCTAGATGAATACAAGACCCCAAGAAAATTCTGGCCTGAAGCCATTGATACTGCATGCCATACAATCAATCGTGTTTATCTTCACAAGCTTCTGAACAAGACATCTTATGAGCTCCTTACTGGCAAGAAGCCAAATGTCAGTTACTTCAGAGTATTTGGCGCAAGGTGCTGGATCAAGGACCCACATCACACCTCAAAGTTTGCACCAAAAGCACATGAGGGTTTTATGCTTGGATATGGAAAGGATTCGCACTCCTACAGAGTCTTCAATCTCTTTCATTACAAAGTGGTTGAAATAGTGGATGTGCGGTTCGATGAGACCAATGGTTCACAAAGAGAGCAACTGCCAAATGTGCTAGATGAAGTTCCATCCAGTGAATCAATCAAGCTAATGGGAACTGGAGAAATTATACCTTCTGAAGCTCATCCTGAAGAAGAACTTATCATCTCAGCACCTGATCAACATGAAGACAATGCTCAGCCTGAAGACATTCCTTCTAACAACGACAATGATCAGCAAGAGCAAAGTCTTCGCCCTGTACATCCTCGCGTTGCCAATGAAGTGCAGATTGAAAGAATAATTGATAGCATCAATGCACCCGGTCCACTCACTCGTTCAAGGGAAACTCAGCTAGCAAATTTCTCTGGGCACTTCGCATTCGTCTCAATAACAGAACCCAAGAAAGTTGAAGAATCCTTCATGGAACCTGAATGGATTCAAGCTATGCAAGAAGAGCTTCAACAGTTTGAGCTGAATAATGTATGGGAACTAGTTAAGCGTCCTGATCCACGGAAGGACAATATAATAGGCACCAAATGGATATACCACAACAAGCAAGATGAGCATGGTCAAGTTGTCAGAAACAAAGCTCGTCTCGTTGCTCAAGGATATACTCAAGTGGAAGGCATTGACTTCGATGAAACATTTGCTCCTGTGGCTAGACTTGAAGCCATACGCATACTGCTGGCCTATGCAAATCATCACAACATACTTCTATATCAAATGGATGTGAAGAGTGCTTTTCTCAATGGCAAGGTTGAAGAAGAAGTGTATGTTGCACAACCGCCTGGCTTTGAAGATCCAAAACATCCTGACATGGTATACAAGCTCAACAAGGCACTGTATGGCCTCAAACAAGCCCCTCGGGCCTGGTATGACACACTCAAATACTTCCTAAAGAGCAAAGGCTTCATACCTGGTTCCCTAGACCCCACTCTCTTCACGAAGACATATGATGGTGAACTGTTTGTGTGCCAAATATATGTGGATGACATTATCTTCGGCTACACCAATCAGAAGTACAGTGAAGAGTTTGGATATATGATGCAAGAGCAATATCAGATGTCCATGATGGGAGAGCTGAAGTTCTTCCTCGGTCTTCAAATACGAGAACAACGCAACGGCATCTTCATATCTCAAGAGAAGTATCTCAAAGATTGCCTGAAGAAGTTCGGTATGCAAGACTGCAAAGGCTTCACAACACCAATGCCAGCCAAACATCATCTGGGTCCCGACGACAATGGTAAAGAGTTCGATCAAAGGGTATACTGCTCCATGATTGGTTCTTTACTTTATTTATGTGCATCTAGGCCAGATATTATGCTTAGTGTTTGCATGTGTGCTCGATTTCAAGCGGCACCAAAGGAGTCGCATCACTTAGCTGTGAAGCGAATTCTTCGATATTTGGCTCACACCCCAACTCTAGGATTATGGTATCCAAAGGGCTCAGAGTTTGATCTGGTTGGATTCTCGGATGCTGATTATGCTGGTGACAAAGTTGATCGCAAGTCTACATCAGGCACATGTCACTTTCTAGGACGATCACTTGTATGTTGGTCTTCAAAGAAGTAGAACTGTGTATCTCTCTCCACTGCTGAATCTGAATACATTGCTGCTGGATCTTGCTGCGCTCAGCTTCTGTGGATGAAGCAAACACTCAAGGACTATGGCATTCATCTGAAGCAAGTGCCACTTTACTGCGACAACGAAAGCGCCATCAAGATCGCCAACAACCCAGTTCAGCACTCGAAGACAAAGCACATTGAAATTCGTCATCACTTTCTCAGAGATCATGTTGTGAAGGAAGATATTAATATCATACACGTCAACACTGAAGAGCAATTGGCAGATATCTTCACCAAGCCCTTGGATGAGAAGAGATTTTGCAAGTTACGGTGTGAGCCAAATATCCTGGAATCCTCAAATGTCCTGTGATCAGGCACACATCCTAACCCTTATGCATATTGATGACTTAGATGTGCAACACACGAAGTAAAGTATATCTTCAATCAATGAAGACATACATTCTAAGTGTGAATACATTAATGTGGAATTTGACTTCGGAGCGCCACGATAATTGTGCGCCGTGTCTGGGTCTAATACTTCCTATATGGTGGGTAACGCCACCACCAAATGTTCTATTTTGAAGTGTTTCACTCATGGCGTTACCTTGCAATGTCTTCACATTTGGTTTGGCTTCGATCTCAACATATCCTCATGATTATCTTCACTATGTTGATTATATATATATATTAGTGTTCTGTCCTCTACATCATTCACTTATAGCTATGTCTTCATTGTTGAATCTTTTGAACTAAGTGAATGTGATCGGACCCTAACCTCTCTATGCTTTCTATCTCAAATTCTATCTCTCCAAATCATATGCATTCTATTGAAACTGTCGAATGTCTTCTCTGCGTCCTTGTCAGCAGAAGATACAGAGACAACCATTAAGTCCGTTTTCAATGATCATTCCTCCACATGAAGTAGGAACGACCACCCGACAATCAAGGCGTGCGTAGGACGTGGAACAAACCCCAAAATTCCGCATAATGGCCACGTGTTCCTCAGATGCGAATCGCTAGGGGTACCTGTGTAATAGCGCAGTGCCGCCCATGTACCTATAAATACACACTTCACAGCGGTCATTATCTCTTCTTCCACTCTCGCACGAACCCTAGCGCCACCGCTAGCCCTCGACGACGCCGGCGACGAAGCACTTCGCTGCCGCAACCTCTCCGACGCCATCTTCACGCCGACCGCGGACATCGTCCTCTCCGCCGTCACCGTAGGTGTCCTCCGTCACCAAGTTAGGGCACGGAAGATCGAACTGCTCGGCCTCATCTTCCACTTCGTCTAGAAGTTCTTAGTGTGGTAAATAAAACTTCCTTTTTACAGCACCGTTGATCCTATGGATTTGTCACTTTCTACCACAAGCAGTTTCTATTCACACAAGTTAGATCTCTCTCATACTGCATCTCATAACATGCCTAGTATATTCACTTATGCTTCACAAAGTAGTTAGATTCCTCACTTGTACTGATCTGTGGATTCGTACAAATCTGGAACCAACTCCTTATCTATGAGTGAATGTCTTCGCAAAATGAGGTCAATGTCTTCTAAACTGATTTATCTTCAAAATCTTCTGAGAATGCATATGACCTCTTCCCCTTCCCTCGCACCTTAATTCTATCACAGGTACATGTCCGTGGGAGAATCCTTTGGTTCTCATAGTCTGCATTCATTTGCAGAATTCTTACAGCATCACATTAATTCTCCCGAAGCCAGTTCCTGTTGGTCCAGCAAGCGAAAACCTTTGAAGCCTTTGAACGTGTTGAAGCCTTTCAAGTTAAAGTTTATGGCTTCAGAGAAAGCAGCAAGGAAGGGTGGCAGAAAGCGTCATGGAGAAACATCCAGAGATCTGCCAGATGAACTCTCAGAACTGTACAAGACAGATCCTGAAGAGGATTACAATCAGCGCAAGACCCGAATCCAATGGATTCGAAGATATTGGGCAGAACAATGGTTCAAATACCGATTTGTAACCCAAGAATATGCTGAGAAAAATGCCATCAAGAGACCGTGGGGAGACATCCAATACAAGAATCTTCTACCCAGGTCCAGAGATGAAGCCATTGCTCAAGGCTTCTATCCCTGCATGGTCCGTGGGCCACAGCCAACTGATGCACACCCATCGTCACTACTATGGTGTCGTGACGACAATCTGTTCAAGCGCAACTTCCAGTTTGCCTAGAACTCAGCGAAGCAGAACAAGAAGACTTTGGGACTAGACTTCAACCCTGGTCCCTCAGCACCAAGGGCAGATGGCACACGAGATGCAGAACCCAATGTCATCGGTCCTTTCTCCAACCTTGAAGGCCTCATCACCCGCATCTTAGTTCAAGGGACTGTAGTGAATGAGCCTGCAGCTGACGCTGAATCAGAAGAAGCTCCTGCAGCGCCGAAGACAAAGAAGATGAAGAAGCCCAAAGCTTCAAAGCCTGCCCCCTCACCAAAAATCTCAAGGGCGAAGCCGCTGGCAACTGCACCTCCTGGAGACAGTGTGCAGTCCGAAGACTTATCTTGCATCTCCAAGCCCCAGAAAGTCAAGATGCCTCTGCCTCACACCGGACAAGAGCTAACTGCTGCTGCCATTCTGTGCAATGACGACATTGATCTGTCAAGTGATGAAGATCTAGCAGATGACGCTCTTGAGCAACTCATCAAGAGCAAAGAAGAAGCAGAAATCTTCAATGATCTGCCTCTCTTTGATGTGACCATCATCCACAACTTCATTGATGAGTGGTTTGACATGCCAAACATCAGCTTTGAAGATCTGCAGCTACCAATAGGCCTCAGTGTCGCCTTCCAAGGCGCCATTGCTTCAGAACTCGCTATTGCCCAACGCATTGTTGAACTGAAGCAAAAGATTGACTATGAAAAGGCTCAGTTCAAGAAGCATATGGCCAAGCTCAGCGTGCAGGAAGTGAAGAACTTCAAGAGTATGATGCACGTGGTCAAGGAAGCCTTTGTAAAGAAACGTGCAGAAGCTCAGGGTTCGCGTGAGCGCATGAAGACTCTGGCTGACAGATGTGTGCAAGCCTATAATGAGGCTGAGAAGCGCAAGGCCCTTGGGCGTCCTGGAATCGACCCCAGGATGGCCGCAAAGAAGAAGAAGAAGCCTGCTACGGCTGAACGTGACGCACCAAGGCAGGAAGCAGTTCCTATTGTCTTCCCAACTAAAATGACTGGCTCGAAGCCAAAAAGCCGGTCAACAGCTTCAGAGCTCAAGAAGACAAGGACTGCTGAGGCTGAAGCTAAGAAGAGGAAACATTCTGAAGCCTCTCCAACTGCCCCCTCCAAGAAGAAGAGGAAGAACAAGAAAGATCGGGCAGCTCCCACAGAGCCCTTGATAGTTGAACCCATTTCTATGGTCTATCCTGAAGCTGAACGCCATGAACGCCAACTGACTATCCATGAGCCTGCTTCCACAGAGGCTCATGAAGCTGAAGACTTTCCAGCAGCTGATCCCATCACTGCTGAAGACATTGGTCAACATGACAATGTAGAAGATGGTGCAGTCCTTCCTCAGAACAGCGAACTCATCAGCATTGGTCGTCCACTGACGCCAATTGCACAGGATGCTTCATGGGCGGATCGCCCACAAGAGGAAGAAGACTTTGAGGCCCAACCCACTCCAACTCCACAGGCGTCGCCCGTGTTGCGCAGGCTTCGCAAAGGTCCAAGGCCTCAAGTCTCTGCTGAAGACAATCCGGCTGCATTAGCCGCGAAAGATGAAGTCCCACAAGTTGCCACTCCACTGTCCCACCAAGAAGCAGTTCTCAAGGAGAACGTGCTTGAAAATCTTGCGGCTGCCACAACCACCAATGAAGCTAATGTGGAGCCCTCCCCAATGGAAAAAGAAGACAACGAAGCCACTGATCCCGTCACTTATGTTCCTGAGTTTGCTGCCGGTCCACAGTTCGAATATCATGTTGAGCACAGGCCTCAGGTACAGAAGCCAATCCCAAGATTGCCAAGGTTCCCAGGTCCTGCATCGGCACCTGGCTCCTTCAATATCAATGGCTTCAGGGCAGACAACACATTCTTCGATATCTCCAGGAACCCCTACTCAAGGGAAAGGATATCATCTGATCGGTTCTGGAGCTATCCTCAGCGGAGCTATTACTCATGCATTCTTTACAACCAAGGTCGCATCTTCCCACACAAGCGCCTTGACATTGAAGCCATAGCTGGTCTTCCCTGTCTGGAAGAAGCTTTGGATTGCTTCAAGGAAGTTGGACTGCTGCCGTTCGTTACTGACCAAGAGCATTGGAATGAAGAGCTGCTGCTCCAATTCTATGCCACACTTCACATCCGCGGGTACAACAGAGTTCCGAAGACTTGGGTCCTGGAGTGGATGACCGGAAATGTTAATCACGAAGCCAATGCATTTGACATCATTGAGCTCACTGGTTTGCCCACTCCTGGCGATCTCTACGAGCATGGCTGTCAGCTGCATAGTGAAGATATTGAGAGCATCTTTAAGAGGCCGGAACCTGATATGAGTCAGATGCTCAGCATGATGAAGCCATTGCCCCAAGATGCTGCTTATCCAACAGAGTTCTTCGTTGAAGACCTTGAGTATCTGCCAAGGACCATCTATCACATCATCAGGCGAACTCTCTGGCCCATCAAAGGGCACTCTCCAAATGCCAAGCTTGAGGGTGCAATTAAGACTTTGGTCTTCTATATTCTTCATGGAAAATGCTTCAATGCACAGGACTTATTCATCCACCAACTTGCTGCATCGGGCTCTGACCTGTTTGGCTTGAAGTTCTACGCCCCATGGGTAATGCGGCTAATTAAACTTCACTCCGATATCTCATATCAGCCATCTGCTCGCAATCATAGGATTTTTCTGCCTGATGTGGATATCTCTACTGAAGCCATCTATTCTGAGCCTGCAAAGGAACCTCTAAGTCTTCAGAATGCATAGCATCAGAGTTTCTCACAGAACATTGAAGGAGTTGAAGCAGTCACTCGGGTGTATCCTTTGGCTGGCACTACACATGCACCACACCCTGCGTCTAATGAAATCACTGATAGTACAACTGCTCCAAGACCCAAGAAGCGCACTCGTGTTCTCAACGACCGAGAGCTTCTTGTGGCTCTTCATCAAAAACAAGATAGGAATCATGACTGGCTGAAGCGTCAGATGAAAAGCCTCTTGGTGGAAGTTAATCGCATTCGCAATCTTGCCACCAAGAATGCTTTCGTTGCCCATGAAACCTGTCGCCGTACATGGAAAGGGCTAACGATGATGTGTTCTGAAGATGATCTCCAAGAGGATGGCTTCACTGAGCGATTCAAGTTTGACTCCACACCTCCTCGAAGAGCTGTGCTGCTAGGAACTCCACCCCTTGAAGACTCTGAGTTCTCTTCATCTGCTGCAATGGTGACTGCCAGAGTTATCGAGGATGAATATGATGCTACTTCACCACCACCTCCTTCAGCACGCGTCAACTCTGCTCCAAGCTCTTCAGCACCGCCAAACACCACCAACGACCCTGCTACTTCACCTACTCCGCATGGGAACGAGTAGATGCTCTATGTCTTCAAACCTTTTTGGTCCTTACTGACAAAAGGGGGAGAAGCATATGAGGTTGATAGTCTTCAAGCGGGTCCATATGGGCAGGTGCTTTATATTTTGCTTAGTGCTTACAACTCTCGTTTTGCTACATTTGGTTCTTTGAGTTGTAACACTTAAACTCGATGGTTGTCTGCTACTTATCTGCCACTTTGTTTTGCGATGATAAATTCCGCATGTGCGATGATAAATTCCGCACTTAGATCATTCTGCAGACGTCCATTTTCCATTATGCATGTCATTATCTTCATATACTTTCACATGCATAGTGGATTGTCATCATAAGTTGAAGTGGATCTCCACAAGTACAACCTGCCATGTGCATTTGCATTCCAAAAGCAAATTACCTATATGCACATCTTCAGGGGGAGCCCTTGCAACTTATGAAGACAATTCCTTATCCTTTACAATTTCACATATTATATTCCCCGTTGAAAACTTCAACTAGTTTGTCATCAATCACCAAAAAGGGGGAGATTGTAAGTGCATCTAGTGCCACCCCTAGTTGGTTTTGGAGTATTGACGACAAACCTAGTTGAGGGACTAATGTGTTTGTGAGAATTGCAGGATAACACAGGTAGAAGTCCCTCATTGATTCGGTTTTCCTACCATATATGACCCCTAAAAATGTATGAAGACATTGAAGTCAAAGGTGGTATATGAAGATATTCACATTGAAGACTATGGCAAGAGAAGACACCACATGAAGCCTATGGAGCTCGAAGACTTAGATCTTTCGTAGTTCTTTTTCTTTTGTGTTGAGTCATAGGAACCACCGTACTGTTAAGTGGGGTCCAAGAGAACCAGTCAGACTGACTGAAGTGATGCCTAACCAAAAACCTATGTCTTCATGTGAAGACTATGAGAGCGAATCTTGTCCAGAGTCGGACAAGTCAGCTTTGCTTGTAGCCCAAGTAAAGTTGCCGTGTGAGTTTAAAATCTGACCGTTGGAACACGTGTCAGTTCCTTAGTGACCCAGGGTCATTTCGGACAAATCAGGTCGGGTTGCCAAGCGGCTATAAATAGCCCACCCCCACAACCATAAACGGTTGGCTGCTCAGATTGAGAGTACGGCTTTTGTCGTTTGAGAGCAACCCACCTCGAAGCCTTTGAGAGAGAATTCCTTGCGAGGATAAAGCCCTAACCACCCAGAGCCAGAGAGAATTGGGCATCACTTAAGTCTTCTTGTCTGTGTGATCTGAAGACTTATTACACTTGAGGACTGTGCATCCTCCAGCCGGTTAGGCGTCGCGTTCTGAGCATCCAAGAGACATTGTGGATTGCCGGTGAACGAAGTCTTGAAGGTTTGGGAGTCTACCTTGAAGACTTACCAGAGTGATTGGGCGAGGTCTGTGTGACCTTAGCTCAAGGGGAATACGGTGAGGACTGGGTGTCCTGAGCTGCGTGTTCAGGACTGGGTGTCCGGGACTGTGTGTCCTAAGGTTTGAATACCTAGCCGCCCCAACCAGACGTACAGTTGTCACAGCAACTGGAACTGGTCCAACAAATCATTGTCTTCAACGAGTCACTGGTTTCATCTTCCCTTCCCTTTACTTACTGTTGCTCCTTGTGAAGTCATTGTATGTTTGCACTATCTTTTGTCTTCACTAAGTGACTGCATGTTCTGTATGGCTTCATAATATCTTCCTACCTGATCCTTACTACATTGCTGCTATTATGTCATTGTGCTTTCACTTCATTGAATACTTGACTATGGCTTGTCTAGTGTAGTCTACCTTCCGCTGCATGGTAATAGGTTTATTTCTATCGTTTGTCTTCATAACTTCCACGTTTTGAAGACTTTCATAAAAATCACCTATTCACCCCCCTCTAGTCGATATAACGCACTTTGGCAGGGGCCCTATGGAATTATTTGGAAGGTTTCGGAACCTTCTATACTTCTCGAAAAGTTTCCACGACCCTCCCAGAACATTTCCAGGAACATCGGGAACACTTTCGGAATCATCCAAAACTCTTTTGGTGCCCATTCTCTCATTCTCCTTTATCCCCTAGCATTCTAACAAACATCTATATGTTGAGTGTGCGATACTGCAGGTTCGGTAAAGTGTAGTCATGACTCGAGACACCTTCCGGTCAATGATCAGTAGAGGAACCGTGGACATACATATTGACCCCTGCACCCACACGAATAATTACTGAGTGAACTTGGTATTCTCGTGTGCTATTAATTTTGCTTCATGATACTTTGCAAAACCCTAGGTGAGAATTAATGGCATCCCCATGAAGCAACACCTGATCACTATGCTTGTTATCCTCATTATTGTTTTGTTCTCTTTTCTCATTTCCATGTTATGGCATTTCCGTGATCAAATCATGATGTGTCTAGCCAGACGATGATATATACCATCACACTGAGAGGGCCCTAAGAATATCTCTCGACCGTTAGAGAAGCAAATCCTACTATCGATCTATCAAGTCCCATGTCATACTTCTGATGTACCTGAAAGTTGTCGTTATGGTGAGCTTGTTATGGGTAATATATGACAAACCCTAAAGCACACCATCTGGTATGAAGGTACTCGATTCTCTCATGGTCCAAGGAATTATGCATACATTAACATCTATGTGATTATGCTAATAATTCACGATGATATGATCTTGTAGTATATCAATCAACTAGGTTTGTTCAATTGTTCTTCCAGCAATTTGCTCGCAAAGTTGTTAACATCCTTGTTACCTTAACTATGACCATGTGAGGAAAATAGGACCATCATGAACACTTGAATCTATTTAGCATTTTTATTCTGATGACCCACAAGTATAGGGGATATATCGTAGTCCTTTCAATAAGTAAGAGTGTCGAACCCAACGAGGAGCAGAAGGAAATGATAAGCGGTTTTCAGCAAGGTATTCTCTGCAAGTACTGAAATAAGTGGTAACAGATAGTTTTGTGATAGGATAAATTGTAACGAGCAACAAGTAACAAAAGTAAATAAAGTGCAGCAAGGTGGCCCAATCCTTTTGTAGCAAAGGAAAAGCCGGAACAAACTCTTATAATAGGAAAAGTGCTCCCGAGGACACATGGGAATATCGTCAAGCTAGTTTTCATCACGTTCATATGATTCACGTTAGATACTTTGATAATTTTATATGTGGGTGGACCGGTGCTTGGGTGTTGTTCTTACTTGAACAAGCATCCCACTTATGATTAACCTCTATTGCAAGCATCCACAACTACAACTAAAGTATTAAGGTAAACCTAACCATAGCATGAAACATGTGGATCCAAATCAGCCCCTTACGAAGTAACGCATAAACTAGGGTTTAAGCTTCTGTCACTCTAGCAACCCATCATCTACTTATTACTTCCCAATGCCTTCCTCTAGGCCCAAATAATGGTGAAGTGTTATGTAGTCGACGTTCACATAACACCACTAGAGGCTAGACAACATACATCTTATCAAAATATCAAACGAATACCAAATTCACATGACTACTCATAGCAAGACTTCTCCCTTGTCCTCGGGAACGAACGTAATTACTCACAAAGCATATTCATGTTCATAATCAGAGGGGTAATAATATGCATATAGGATCTGAACATATGATCTTCCACCAATTAAACCAACTAGCATCAACTACAAGCAGTCAACACTACTAGCAACCTACTAGCACCAATCCCGGACTTTGAGACAAGAATTGGATACAAGAGATGAACTAGGGTTTGGAGATGAGATGGTGCTGGTGAAGATGTTGATGGAGATTTCCCTCTCCCGATGAGAGGAGCGTTGGTGATGACGATGGTGATGATTTCCCCCTCCGGGAGGGAAGTATCCCCGGCAGAACAGCTCCGTCGGAGCTCTAGATTGGATCCGCCAAGGTTCCGCCTCATGGCGGCGGAGTCTCGTCCCGAAAAGTTCCTCTCTATTTTTTTCTCATCGAAAGACCTCATATAGGAGAAGATGAGCATCAGAGAGACACCAGGGGGCCCACGAGATAGGGGGGCGCGCCCTAGGGGGGGGGGCGCCCCCACCCTCGTGAGCAGGGTGTGGGCCCCCTGGCCTTCATCTTTGGCGTGGATTTTTCTTTATTTCTTTTAAGACGTTCCATGGAGTTTCAGGACTTTTGGCGTTGTGCAGAATATGTCTCTAATATTTCCAGCTGCCGGCATTCTCTCTCCTTGTGTAAACCTTGTAAAATAAGAGAGAATAGCCTTAAGTATTGTGACATAAAGTGAAATAACAGTCCATAATGCGATAAATATCGATATAAAAGCATGATGCAAAATGGACGTATCAACTCCCCCAAGCTTAGACCTCGCTTGTCCTCAAGCGAAAAGCCGATAACAATAAATATTTCCTCATGTTTAGAGGTAGAGGCTTCAATAAAAATAAAATACGGACATGAGGGCATCATGATTATTCTTATAACAGCAACATATATAGATTTTGTCATATGATTACTTATGTTCAAGTGATGATCTATTCACAATGCAAAAGTATAAATCATAAACCTTATTGGGCTCCGACAAACTATAATCTCAGTCATTGAAGCAATTGCAATTTATCATAACATTGGAAAGAGTCTATGTCAGAGCTAAAGAGCAAGTCCACATACTCAACTATCATTTAGTCCTCCATAATTGCTAACACTCACGCGATACTTGTGGTTACGGTGTTTTAATCGGACACAGAGAAAGATAGGGGCTTATAGTTTTGCCCCACAACCTTTTACCTCAAGGGTAATGTCAACAATAATGGTTCATGCTCCCCTACATCCAATTAGATATATGTATCATGTTCTTTCCAACATGCTGAGCTTGCCAAAGGATAAAATGAAAAAGAAAAGGTGAAGATCACCATATAAGGAAGAAGACAATAATAAAGGATAGGCCCTTCGCAGAGGGAAGCAGAGGTTGCCATGCGCTTTTATGGTTGGATATATAAAATCTCAATGCAAAAGAACGTCACTTTATATTGCCACTTGTGATATGAACCTTTATTATGCAGTCCGTCGCTTTTATTACTTCCACATCACAAGATCGTATAAAGCTTATTTCTCCCACACCAATCAACCATAAATATTTAGAGCAATTTTTATTGATTTGCACCGATGACAACTTACTTGAAGGATCTTACTCAATCCATAGGTAGATATGGTGGACTCTCATGGCAAAACTGGTTTAGGGATATTTGGAAGCACAAGTAGTATTTCTACTTGGTGCTGAGAATTTGGCTAGCATGAGGGGGAAAGGCAAGCTCAACAAGTTAGAGGAACCATGACAACATACTTTATCTCAGATATAAGAAAGACATAACTCATTACGTTGTCTTCCTTGTCCAACATCAACTCTTTAGCATGTCATATTTTAATGAGTGCTCCCAATCATAAAAGATGTCAATGATAATATATCTATATGTGAAAACCTCTCTTTCCTTATTACGTCCTATTAATTGCAACAATGACCAAAGCTATGTCTGCCAATTCCCAACAACTTTTAATCATCATACTCTTTCTATGTGAAGTCATTACTCTCAATAAGATCAATATGAAATTTTTGTTTCTTTTTATTCTTTTCTTTTATTCACCCAAGATCATGGCAGAATAATCAAGGCCTTGACTCAACACTAATCTTTATTATATATAACTCACGGACTCGATTATATAGAAAGATCATAAAGCAAAACTCAAAACTAGATCATGCCATAAACTTTATTCTACTAGATCAAGATACTACTGATAGGATCGAACTAAGAAAAACGGTAAAGATAAGAGTTGTGATTGTGATATGATACCGGGGCACCTCCCCCAAGCTTGGCAGTTTCCAAGGGGAGTGCCCATACCCAGATACTCAATTCTTCTTTGTTGGAGGAGACGGTGGAGGTGTTGTTGATGATGCGGGCTTGTCATCCATCTTCCAAGGCATAGGTTCACCATCATAGAAAGATGATCGAGTCTCCGGAATCCTCAAATCTGCAGCCAAACTCATTCTTTTGAATCTATATTCATACTCACAGTTTTGGTTTTGAAGGTCATAGACTTGGGCTTGGAGGTGCTCGATCTTCTCACGTAGCTTGAAGATGGCCTCCTCGGTATTCTTGGCATCCGGCTTGTAGTTGTTGGTGAACTCCGCGAGCTGTAGCGACCAGACCTCAAACAGTCTGATCTCTGTGCTCTGTTGTCATCCCTGGATCAGTAATGCTGACACCACACAGTACTCGGAGGATTTATAACAGAGTAGCAATCACACACTTATTACATCGAGTGTCTCAAAAGAGAACTTATTACAATAAATATGGCTTAAGGCCAACTAATAACGATAACAGCGGAAGGCTTGGAAGATAAGTGAGTCCATCAACTCCAACGGCATCACTGAGTATAGAACCATGACCTAAAAACTCCTTAATCGTCGTCTGAAAAGTCTGCAACATTAACGTTGCAGCCCGAAATGGGTCAGCACATGGAATATGCTGGCAAGGTAACACATAGAGAGTAATGGAATGAAACAGCTATACTATATGCATATTTGGCTGGTGGAAAGCTCTATGGTTACAGTTTTGCGTAAAGCCAATTTTCCCTACTTCAAAGGAATAAAATTTAATTACTATCATGGTAGTTGTTAAACATTGAGAATGGTTGACAGCATTCTCAATCCCAATTAAAAATCATCATTAAACATAACCCAACAAAATTAATTTAGAGTAACATGTTGAGATTCACATGAAAATCCAGGTACTAGATACTCAAGATGTCCATAACCGGGGACACGGCTAACCATGATTAGTTTATTACACTCCGTAGAGGTTTGCGCACTTTTCCCCACAAGACTCGATCGCCTCCGTTTGGTTTCTCGCACTACACGGTGTTTGAGAAGACGGATGACCGAGACATAGTCTTTCAGAAGCGCTAGCACCTTACGATCGGGTAGACCGTACCACCTACATCCCCTACATCTGCTAGTCTACCACTGTAAAAGTTCGCACGACTTAGTCAACTATGCTAGAGCCCATAATAGCTTGTGGCTGCACACGGAAGTTTCTAGTATGAATAGTCTCATGATCCCTTTGAGCCTGGGTGGCGGTCCAAAAGAAAACAGGCAAGTCCTGGAATACCCAGGTGCCTCAATCCACCCAGATGTGTGTTTAAGTTGCCACCTAACGATTCGAAGTAACAAGCGGCGCACTATGGGTATTCTATCGAAAACAATCAAACAAGCATACAATAAGTACTCATCTAATGCACAGGTAAAACTCAAATAAGAGATCTAACCAGAAGGTTCAACTTAAGAACTCCGGTTGGCAAAAAGAATCAAATCGAACGAAGCAACGAAAAACAAACTGCGAAAGAAAACAACTTCGTTCTAGTAATCTGGATCTAGGGAAAATTTTACAGTAACAAAAACTTGTTTAAGTTGGTTAAATGGATTGAAGGTTTCGAGACGAAAGTCTAGGCGCTTGAATCGCCTGATTCCGATAAACGAGCGAAAAGTTAAACTAAAACGAAAATCGGATCAGGAATCGCGATCAGAAAAATCGCGGATTTAATCCGAGAAAAAGAAAAACGACGAACGCCGAATTTTTTTTCTCTTTTTTTTCGGCACGGAAAGCGAGGCGCGACGAACCTCGGGCGGCGGCTCCGGCGGCACGCGCGGATCGAGGCGGGGCTGATGGGCAGGGGCGGCTCAGGGCGGCGCTATTTAAAGGCTGCCCCCGGGCGGTGTCCCGCTCGGGTATGGCCCGAAGTCGGTTCGTTTTTTTAATTATTCCGCTCGGAATAAAAATAAAAAGAAATACTAAACGGACTCCAAAAATTCCGAAATAAATTTTCACGGGCTTCTAAAATCAAGCCGCACAAGGTGAACATTTATTTGGGACCTAAATGCAATTGTGAAAAACACACATTTTTCCTAAATTCAAATAAAACATCGAAAAACTCCGAAATAAAATCTTATTTGATTTTATTATTAAATCCTCAATATTTCTTTATTTTTGGAAAGTCATTTTATTCCCTCTCTCATATTTTTGTAGTAGAAATAATTGATGATAAAATAAATAAAATCAAATGATCCTATTCTCAAAATTTGAGAGAACTCAAATATGAAAATAACGAAATCCCCAACACTCTCCGTGGGTCATTGAGTTGCGTAGAATTTCTAGGATCAACCAAAATGCAAAATAAAATATGATATGCATGATGATCTAATGTATAACATTCTAAATTGAAAATTTGGGATGTTACACGAGTATCATGTGGCTAGCGTTGATTCCACGCTCCACCATCCCTTGTCACTTGAAAACTTGTTGCTCCGCTGCTTCGAGCCTCGTCTCCATGCTTCCGGTCCCCTTTGGTCCCTCTTCATCGCGGATGTGCAGCAACCCATCACGCAACTCAATGGTTTGAGGGTGTCGCAACACCTCCGTGAGTTAAGGGTTGACGACCTTCTCAAAGAACTTGTCCTTGGAGGCTGTCGGTGTCAAAACCGGAGGATCTCGGGTAGGGGGTCCCGAACTGTGCGTCTAGGCCGGATGGTAACAGGAGGCAAGGAACACGATGCTTTACCCAGGTTCGGGCCCTCTTGATGGAGGTAAAACCCTATGTCCTGCTTGATTAATATTGATGATATGGGTAGTACAAGAGTAGATCTACCACCAGATCAAGGAGGCTAAACCCTAGAAGCTAGCCTATGGTATGATTGTTGTATGATGAAGTTGTCCTACGGACTAAAACCCTCCGGTTTATATAGACACCGGAGAGGATTAGGGTTACACAAAGTCGGTTACAATGGTAGGAGATCTTGAATATCTGCATCGCCAAGCTTGCCTTCCACGCCAAGGAAAGTCCCATCCGGACACGGGACGAAGTCTTCAATCTTGTATCTTCACAGTCCTGGAGTCCGGCTGAAGGTATAGTCCGGCTACCCGAACACCCCCTAATCCAGGACTCCCTCAGTAGCCCCTGAACCAGGCTTCAATGACGACGAGTCCGGCGCGTAGATTGTCTTCGGCATTGCAAGGCAGGTTCCTCCTCCAAATTCTTCATAAAAGTTTGTAAACACCAAGAGTAGTGTCCGGCTCTACAAAATAAGTTTCCACATATTTCCACAGAGAGAATAATATTAACACAAATCTAATCCGCTGACGTATTCCGCAGCGTGACATCACACTACGGCCAAGCCTTTATTCGAATCGTTTTCACTTTTCCACCTCAGCGTGTTTTGTGAGGCGGTTTCCTTGGCACGTCTTGTCAAAGCAGAGATCGTGTCCCCTTTATTTACGGGATTCTCATCAATACAGACGTGGGTAACCCAATCGTGCCCGTTAGCATGTCTTCTCGATTAAAGGCGAGTCCCAAACGGTTACGGGGAGGGCTCCTGGTATTCAACCTCTTATAAAGAGACCAAGGCCTTACTCCTTTTCTCCAATCTCAAAACAAGTTCGCCCGTCACCTCGAGTTCCAACACCCTAGGCTCCAGATTCCAGGCGCTTTGGACCTTTGACAATGTCCGGTTCCGACCTTCAAGGCCGATGGATGCCCTCCTCCATCACGGAGGAGGACGTGCTAAAGTTGAGAGAGGCTAAGTTCTTGACCGCCGAAATTTTGCATAGGTTGCCTGCTCAAAGGCAGGCTATTCCCAGTCCCCAGCCCGGTGAGAGCGCAGTGTTCATGTCTCACTTCCTTCGAGGGTTAGGCTTCCCGATGGATCCCTTCGTGAGGGGGCTGATGTTCTATTATGGGCTGGAATTTCATGACTTAGCTCCGGAGTCCATCCTCCACATTTCCTCGTTCATCGTTGTGTGCGAAGCGTTCCTCCATGTTACTCCTCACTTTGGATTATGGCTCAAGACTTTTGGAGTGGAGCCGAAGATGATCGAGGGACGTCACGCAGAGTGCGGAGGCGCTGTCATAAGTAAGAATGCTGATGCTCCATGGCCCGAGGGCTCCTTTCAAGAGGAGCTCGGCTTGTGGCAACGAGAGTGGTTCTATATCACCGCTCCCAGGAGAGCCAAGTGGGTGGCGCCTCCTGCCTTTCGCTCGGGTCCCCCACCACGGCTAGCGTCATGGGTCAACAAAAGATTAGATTGGGGGTTATCCAAAGACATGCCCTTGTTGCAGGGCCACATTAGGGATCTATTAGAAAGAGACCTCAGCCTGGTCAAGGTGACGCAGGTCATGCTGATTCGCCAAACACTGCCCGGCAAACATCGCTCCCTTCGTCTGTGGGAGTTTAATCCGAAGGGACCACGAGCTCTCCAGCATTTCATGGGCGCAACGCCCGTGGAGATGTATAAAATGTTCTTCGGATCACAAGCAATGTGTCCGGATTTGACCGAGGACGCAGGTTTAAGCTGCAATCGCCCGGATACTCAAGTAAGTAACCTTGTGTCCGGACTCACTATCCGTAAAATTGTCATAAATTCGCCCCTAAAAGAGCTGTCCTTTTAAACAGGAGTGGATAGCGAAGGCAAAGCTGATCAGGTGCCCGGCTCCCCTTCCTGAGACCAGGCCGGATCCCGTGCTAGTCAGGATGTTGAAGATCGTGCCTTTGGAGGGAAGTGAGGGTGAGGACAAGGAAACTATGGCCTCCTCGAAGGAGGCTGCTCCGAAGGGAAGAACCGACAATTCCTCTCCTAAGGGGAAGAAGAGGGACGCCTCTGACGACCCGGAGACCATGGCCTCAAAGCGGGGGAAAAAGTCCTCGTCAGAGGGTCCAACGCCGGGGAGATCCTCGGCCGAACTACGCCCTCAAGGGGATCAGCCCTCCAGCGAGCTGTAAGTAGAGAAAGATTTTCCTTTAGAGGGATGAGAGGAATACTTGCTTTTCATCTGAGAAGATTAACTGAAATTTTATTTTGTAGCTCGGACCTCAGCCCTTCTCAGCAGAGCTTGTCTTCGGGGGATCTTCTTCCGGAGATGATGGAGAGTGGAACGCCTCCCCCTGCCGTACCGCCTGGCGAGGCGGGCGACCATGAGGTGTCGTCGCGGAGGGTTTCTCCGAATCCGGCAGGGGTGGAAGGTAGCCACATGTCCCCCCAAGGTTCCCCGCGTCCGGCCTTCGATGAAGGTCATAGGACGAGTCCGACACCGTCCGGTGCACGGTCGGAGGAGCTGATGATTCTGCTGGGGCGAGCTTCTATCTCAGAGGAGCACCGTGCATTGATGGGTACGGTGATTGGAAGGATTTCGTCCGCAGAAAGCGGATTGCATGAGCCCGTCAGAAGTTTGCTGACGGGTTTTGAGGTACGTTTGATAATGTACTTCTTTGTTAGTTGCGCATAAACAAGATGCGCCCTGTGTAGATAGTAGCCCCTGAGACTCTGTGCGTTGTCAAAATTGACGGCGCATAGAGGATCATAATCCCAGGTATAAAATGTCGCCTTTATATACAGGTGGCGAAGTGTCTGGAATCGAGCCGAACTGATGATTTTGCCGAACTAAAGCGGCAACTTGACGTGGCAGATGCCGACATCGCGCTGGTCAACGAGCGGCTTGATGAGGCTCAAGGTATGCAATTCCTCGGGCGGCATCTGGTAAGAGGAGCTTTATGCCAGTATCTTACAATGTGTGTGCTTGACGCAGATGGTGCGGCCGCCGTGGAGAGTCTTCGGGCGGAACTTGCCCGAGCTAAGGAACAAGCCAGGAAAAGTGATGCGGCTGCCGAGAAGGCCCTTGAAGAGCTGAGAGCCGAACAGGCTGCTCACTGCTGAAGCAAGAAGGAGATGGTCGTGATGGCCGTGAAGTTAAAAAGTGCTGCTGACCGTTGCAAGTTTCTTGAGAAAGAAGACCGGGCGAGACAGACGGACTTAGAGAAGGCCGTTGCTGATGCCAAGGACGCTCGCTCTGCGATGAGAGCTGCGAAGGAGGAGCTGCGTTAGGCCGGACAGATTGCGGCTGGAAAGCCCTTTATGCTGCGGAGGAAGTTTTGCGATCCAAAGTTTGCTCCGTTGGACCGGATGTGGAGTGCGGAGGACACCTATCTGGATTTGGCAGCGAGTGCTGCTGATGCGACCGAATACTTTTGAGATCAAGAAGATCGCGAAGTGGAGAGGCTTTTCTGGTCACAGTTCCAGAATCCAGAGCGTCCGCTGGCAGTGGACGATCGTCTGGCTCAATGGGCCGAACTGAATAGATTGTCCGAACTCGCCATGAAGTACGTCATGGGTCATCTGTGGCCGGGGAGATCGGAGCCGAAGAGTTATTTCAGCTTGGTGCAGCAATTCCTTGACGCGGTGCCACGTATCGATGCGATGAAGAGGTCAGCATGCATAGAGGGCGCACGGATGGCTCTTGCCCGTGTCAAGACATACTGGGCAGAGATGGAGACCACCGTTGTGGTATCCCGAGATTCGGACAAAAGCTGAGTACCCTCCGAGCACTATTTTCAGGAAGTCCTTGAAGGCGCTCGTGTAATAGAGACGCAGTGCTCGAAGGATGCTATGTTCTGATAGCATATGTAATTATAAAGCAATATTTTGATGAATTGTAGTAGCCTTTTATACTTGTGCCTTCAAGTATTTGGAACACCTCCTGTGCGGCCGTTTTAAGATATATGTACAAAATCTGAAAGATTGCAGTCGTTGGCTTCAGCCCCCACGCACATAGTGCGGGGGTGCTCGCAGAAGGCGCATTTTCACACTTAATCCAACGTCTTGGTCCTACAAAGGAGGTGATAGCGCAGCGAGCTAGGCAACCAGACTATAATGCTTTAACACTTTCACTTAGCCGTAGGAGCTTGACAATGGGACTATTTAGGTAGCCCCTGGTGGCGACTGCGCTCGCCCGAATTCGGGGCACGTATGTGCCTGGCCGGGAAACGGCCCTTTGTTAATGCGGAGGAATCCTACAGATTCCGGAGAGTCATCGAGTGGTTGACCAGTCTCACACCATATCATGACAGTCGGTTTTCGGCTTTCTCTACTAAGGTGCTCGCCTGGCCGAACCAGGGCACAATCGCAGTAGTTCTCCTGGTGCCGCCTTAGCCGATAGAGCGGAACGTAAGGCGGCCGAACACAGGAGCTGGGTGTTGGAAATATGCCCTAGAGGCAATAATAAATTGGTTATTATTATATTTCCTTGTTCATGATAATCGTTTATTATCCATGCTAGAATTGTATTGATAGGAAACTCAGATACATGTGTGGATACATAGACAGCACCATGTCCCTAGTAAGCCTCTAGTTGACTAGCTCGTTGATCAATAGATGGTTACGGTTTCCTGACCATGGACATTGGATGTCGTTGATAACGGGATCACATCATTAGGAGAATGATGTGATGGACAAGACCCAATCCTAAGCCTAGCACAAAGATCGTGTAGTTCGTATGCTAAAGCTTTTCTAATGTCAAGTATCATTTCCATAGACCATGAGATTGTGCAACTCCCGGATACCGTAGGAGTGCTTTGGGTGTGCCAAACATCACAACGTAACTGGGTGGCTATAAAGGTTCACTACAGGTATCTCCGAAAGTGTCTGTTGGGTTGGCACGAATCGAGACTGGGATTTGTCACTCCGTGTAAACGGAGAGGTATCTCTGGGCCCACTCGGTAGGACATCATCATAATGTGCACAATGTGACCAAGGAGTTGATCACGGGATGATGTGTTACGGAACGAGTAAAGAGACTTGCCAGTAACGAGATTGAACAAGGTATTGGGATACCGACGATCGAATCTCGGGCAAGTATCGTACCGCTAGACAAAGGGAATTGTATACGGGATTGTTAAGTCCTTGACATCGTGGTTCATCCGATGAGATCATCGTGGAACATGTGGGAGCCAACATGGGTATCCAGATCCCGCTGTTGATTATTGGCCGGAGAGGTGTCTCGGTCATGTCTGCATGGTTCTCGAACCCGTAGGGTCTACACACTTAAGGTTCGATGACGCTAGGGTTATAGGGAAAGTATGTATGCGGTTACCGAATGTTGTTCGGAGTCTCGGACGAGATCCCGGATGTCATGAGGAGTTCTGGAATGGTCCGGAGGTAAAGATTGATATATAGGAAGTATGGTTTTGGCCACCGGAATTGTTCCGGGCATCACCGGTAGTGTACCGGGACCACCGGAGGGGTCCGGGGGTCCACCAGGTGGGGCCACCAGCCCAGGAGGCCTACATGGGCCAATAGTGGGAAGGGACCAGCCCCTAGGTGGGCTGGGGCGCCTCCCACCAAGGCCCAAGGCGCCTCCAAGAGGGGAAGGGGGCAAACCCTAGAGCAGATGGGCCCTAAGGCCCACCCTAGGTGCGCCTCCCCCTCTCCCCCTTGTGGCCACCACCCTAGATGGGATCTAGGGCTGCTGCACCCCTTGGGGTGGGAACCCTAGGTGGGGGGCAGCCCTCCCTCTCCCCCTATATATAGTGGAGGCAAAGGGGCAGCCCAACACGCGATTCAATCTCCCTGTTGGCGCAGCCCTGCCCCTCTCCCTCCTCGTCTCTCGTAGTGCTTGGCGAAGCCCTGCTGGAGTCCCGCACTCCTCCACCACCACCACGCCGTCGTGCTACTGCTGGATGGAGTCTTCCCCAACCTCTCCTTCTCCCCTTGCTGGATCAAGGCGTCGGAGACGTCACCGGGCTGCACGTGTGTTGAACATGGAGGTGCCGTCCGTTCGGCACTAGGATCATCGGTGATTTGGATCACGACGAGTACGACTCCATCAACCCCGTTCACTTGAACGCTTCCGCTTAGCGATCTACAAGGGTATGTAGATGCACTCTCCTTCCCCTCGTTGCTAGATTACTCCATAGATTGATCTTGGTGATGCGTAGAAAATTTTGAATTTCTGCTACGTTCCCCAACAGTGGCATCATGAGCTAGGTCTATGCGTAGTTTCTATGCATGAGTAGAACACAAGTTGTTGTGGGCGTCGATTTTGTCAATTTGCTTACCGTTACTAGTCTTATCTTGATTCGGCAACATCGTGGGATGAAGCAGCCCGGACCGACCTTACACGTACTCTTACGTGAGACTGGTTCCACCGACTGACATGCACTAGTTGCATAAGGTGGCTAGTGGGTGTCTGTCTCTCCCACTTTAGTCGGATCGGATTCGATGAAAAGGGTCCTTATGAAGGGTAAATAGAAATTGGCATATCACGTTGTGGTTTTCGCGTAGGTAAGAAACGTTCTTGCTAGAAAACCTATAGCAGCCACGTAAAAACTTGTAACAACAATTAGAGGACGTCTAACTTGTTTTTGCAGCATATGCCTTGTGATGTGATGTGGCTAAAAGGATGTGATGAATGATATATGTGATGTATGAGATTGATCATGTTCTTGTAATAGGAATCACGACTTGCATGCCGATGAGTATGACAACCGGCAGGAGCCATAGGAGTTGTCTTAATTTATTTATGACCTGCGTGTCAACTTAAACGTCATGTAATTACTTTACTTTATTGCTAAAGCGTTAGCCATAGTAGTAGAAGTAATAGATGACGAGACAACATCAAGAAGACACAATGATGGAGATCATGATGATGGAGATCATGGTGTCATGTCGGTGACAACGATGATCATGGAGCCCCGAAGATGGAGATCAAAAGGAGCAAAATGATATTGGCCATATCATGTCACTATTTGATTGCATGTGATGTTTATCATGTTTTACATCTTATTTGCTTAGAACGACGGTACCTTAAATAAGATGATCCCTCACTAAAATTTCAAGAAAGGTGTTCCCCCTAACTGTGCACCGTTGCGAAGGTTCGTTGTTTCGAAACACCACGTGATGATCGGGTGTGATAGATTCTAACGTTCGAATACAACGGGTGTAAGCCAGATTTACACAGCAAAAACACTTAGGTTGACTTGACGAGCCTAGCATGTACAGACATGGCCTCGGAACATGGAAGACCGAAAGGTCGAGCATGAGTCGTATAGAAGATACGATCAACATGAAGATGTTCACCGATGTTGACTAGTCCGTCTCACTGATGATCGGACATGGCCTAGTTGACTCGGATCATGTTTCACTTAGATGACTAGAGGGATGTCTATCTGAGTGGGAGTTCATTAGATGAACTCAATTATCATGAACATAGTCTAAATTGTCTTTGCAAATATGTTGTAGATAAATAGCTCACGTTGTAGCTCCCTGTTTCAATACGTTCCTAGAGAAAAATTAAGTTGAAAGATATTGTAAGCAATGATGCGGACTAGATCTGTAGTCCGAGGAGTGTCCTCACTGCTACACAGAAGGCTTACGTCTTTGATGCACCGCTCGATGTGCAAACCCCTACAACGTTGTCTGTGGATGTTGTGAACACCTGACAGACACGTCCTGATGACTACTTGATAGTTTAGTGCACCATACTTTACGGCTTAGAATCGGGATTCGAATGACATTTTGAACGCCATAAGACATATGAGATGTTCAAAGAGATGAAATTGGGATTTCAGGCTCATGCCCGTGTTGAGAGGTATGAGACCTCTGACAAGTTCTTTTGCCAACAAGATGGAGGAGAATAGCTCAGCTAGTGAGCATGTGCTCAGAATGTCTGGGTGCAACAATCACTTAAATCAAGTGGGAGTTAAACTTCCGGATAAGATAGTGATTGATAGAGTTCTCTAGACACTATCACTAAGCTACTAGATCTTCGTGATGAACTATGACATGCAAGGGATGGAGTTGATCCCGGAGCTGTTCACGGTGCTTAAGACCGCAAAAGGTAGAAATCAAGAAGGAGCATCAAGTGTTGATGGTTTAACAAGACCACTGGTTTCAAGAAGGGCAAGGGCTAGAAGGGAAACTTCATGGATGGCAAACCAGTTGCTGCTCTAGTGAAGGAACCCAAGGTTGAACCCAAACCCGAGACTAAGTGCTTCTATTGTAAGGGGAACGGTCACTGGTAGCGGAATTACCCCAAATGCATGGTAGATAAGAAGGCTGGCAACTTCAACAAAGTATATACGTGTTATTAATGTGTACCTCGCTAGTACTCCTGGTAGCACCTGGGTATTAGATACCGGTTCAGTTGCTATTACTGGTGACTTGAAGCAAAAGCTACGGACTAAACGGAGACTGGCTAAGGGCGAGGTGACGATGTGTGTTGGAAGTGTTTCCAAAGTTGATGAGATCACCATGGCACGCTCCATCTGCCTTCGGGATTAGTATTGAACCTAGATAAATGTTATTAGGTGTCTACGTGGAGCATGAATATGATTAGATCATGTTAATTGCAATACGGTCATTCATTTAAGTTAGAGAATAATGGTTATTCTGTTTACATGAATGATACCTTTCATGGTCATGCACCGTATGTGAATGGTTCATTGAATCTCGGTTGTGGTAATACACATGTTCACGCCAAAAGATGTAGAGTTAATAATGATAGTACCACTTTCTTGTGGCACTGCCGCTTAGGTCATATTGGCGTAAGATGCATGAAGAAACTCCATATTGATGGATGTTTGGAGTCACTTGATTTTGAATCGCTTGACACATGCGAGCCATGCCTCATGGGCAGGATGACTAAGACCCCGTTTTCAGGTACAATGAAACGGGCAAGTGACTTGTTGGAAATCATACATGCAGATGTGTGTGATCCAATGAGAATTGGAGCGTGCGGTGGATATCGCTATTCTCTCATCTTCACTGACGATTTGAGTAGATATAGGTATATTTACTTAATGAAGCACAAGTCTGAAACGTTTGAAAAGTTCAAGCGATTTTAGAGTGAAGTTAAGAATCATCATAACAAGAAGATAAAATTCCTACGATCTGATCAATGAGAATACCTGAGTTATGAGTTTGGCAAACACTTAAGACATTGTGGAATTGTTTCACAGTTGAAGCCACCTGGAACACCACTAGGTTATGGTGTGTCCGGACATCGTAATCGAACCTTATGAGATATGGTGCGATCTATGATGTATCTTATCAATCTACCGTTTTCATTTTGAGGTTATGTGTTAGAGACAGCTGCATTCACTTTAGATAGGACACCATCTAAGTCCGTTGAGACGACGTCATAAGAACATTGGTTTGGCAAGAAACCAAAGTTGTCATTTCTTACTGTTTGGGGATGCGATGCTTAAGGCTTCAGCCGGAGAAGCTCGGACCCAAAGCGGACAAACACATCTTCATAGGATACCCAAAGGTGACAGTAGGGTATACCTTCTATCTCAGATCCGAGGGCAAATTGTTTGTTGCTAAGAACGGGTCCTTTCTCGAGAAGGAGTTTCTCTTGAAAGAATTGAGTGGGAGGAAGATAGAACTTGATGAGGTTGTCGAACCTTTACTTTAACCAGAGAGTGATGCAACATAGAAAGATGTTTTCTGTGGCGCCTACGTCTGTTGAATAGGAAGTTAATGATAGTGATCATGAAGCTTCATATCAAGTTGCTATCGAACTTCGTAGGTCGACAAGGATATGTACTACTCCTAAGTGGTACCGTAATCCTGTCTTAGATATCATGTTGTTAGACAACAATGAACCTACAAGCTATGGAGAAGCGATGGTGGGCCCGTATTCCGACAAATGGTTAGAAGCCATGAAATCCGAGATAGGATCCATATATCAGAACAAAGTATGGACTTTGGTGGACTTGCCCGATGATCGGCAAGCCATTGAGATAAATGGATCTTTAAGAAGAAGACGGACGTGGGCGGTAATGTTACCATCTATGAAGCTCGACTTGTGGGAAAGAGTCTTTTCACAAGTTCAAGGAGTTGACTACGATGAGAATTTCTCACCCATAGCGATGCTTAAGTCCGTCGGAATCATGATAGCATTAGCTGTATTTTTCAATTATGAAATCTTACAGATGGATGTCAAAACAAGTTTTCTTACCAGTTTTCGTAAGAAAAGTTGTATGTGATACAATAAAAGGTTTTGTCGATCCTAAGGATGCTAAAAGGTATGCTGGCTCCAGCAATCCTTCTATGGACTAGAGCAAGCATCTCGGAGTCGGAATATATGCTTTGATGGAGTGATCAAAGCTTTTAGGTTTATACAACGTTTGCTAGAAACTTGTATTTACAAGAAAGTGAGTGGGAGCACTACAAAATTTCTGATAAGTATATGTGGATGACTTATTGTTGATCCGAAATAATGTAGAATTTCTGGAAAGCATAAACGGTTGTTTGAAGAGTGTTTTTCAAAGGAAGACCTGGATAAAGCTGCTTACATATTGGGCATCAGGATCTATAGAGATAGATCAAGACGCCTGATGGTACTTTCAAAGAACACACACCTTGACATGTTTTTGAAGGAGTTCAAAATAGATCAGTCAAAGAAGGGGTTCTTACCTGAGTTGTAAGGTGTGAAGTTGAGTAAGACTCAAAGATTGACCACGGCAGAAGAAAGAGGAAGGACGAAAGGTCGTCCCCTATGCTCTTTTCATAGGCTCTATACGGTATGCCATGCTGAAGTACCACACCTATTGTGTGCCTTGCCACATGTCTGGCAAGAGGGTACAAAGGTGATCTAGGAGTAGATCACTAGATAGCGGTCAAAAATTATCCTTAGAGGAATAATGAAATGTTTCTCGGTTATGGAGGTGATAAAGAGTTCGACATAAAGAGTTACGTCGATGCAAGCTTAACACCTATCCGGATAGCTCTAGAGATACCGGATACGTATAATGGAGCAACAATTTGGAATAGCTCCAAGTGGAACGTGGTAGCAGCATCTACGATATAAAGTTTTGCGAATACACAGGGATCTGAATATGGCAAGACCCGTTGACTACAACCTCTCTCACAAGCATAACATGATCAAACCCAGAACTCTTTGAGTGTTTATCACATAGTGATGTGAACTAGATCATTGAGTCTAGTAGACTCTTGGATGTTGGTCACATGGCGATGTGACCTGTGAGTGTTAATCACATGGTGATGTGAACTAGATTATTGACTCTAGTGCAAGTGGGAGACTGTTGGAAATATGCCCTAGAGGCAATAATAAATTGGTTATTATTATATTTCCTTGTTCATGATAATCGTTTATTATCCATGCTAGAATTGTATTGATAGGAAACTCATATACATGTGTGGATACATAGACAACACCATGTCCCTAGTAAGCCTCTAGTTAACTAGCTCGTTGATCAATAGATGGTTACGGTTTCCTGACCATGGACTTTGGATGTCGTTGATAACGGGATCACATCATTAGGAGAATGATGTGATGGACAAGGCCCAATCCTAAGCCTAGCACAAAGATCGTGTAGTTCGTATGCTAAAGCTTTTCTAATGTCAAGTATCATTTCCTTAGACCATGAGATTGTGCAACTCCCGGATACCGTAGGAGTGCTTTGGGTGTGCCAAACGTCACAACGTAACTGGGTGGATATAAAGGTTCACTATAGGTATCTCCAAAAGTGTCTGTTGGGTTGGCACGAATCGAGACTGGGATTTGTCACTCCGTGTAAACGGAGAGGTATCTCTGGGCCCACTCGATAGGACATCATCATAATGTGCACAATGTGACCAAGGAGTTGATCACGGGATGATGTGTTACGGAACGAGTAAAGAGACTTGCCAGTAACGAGATTGAACAAGGTATCAGGATACCGACGATCGAATCTCGGGCAAGTATCGTATCGCTAGACAAAGGGAATTGTATACGGGATTGATTAAGTCCTTGACATCGTGGTTCATCCAATGAGATCATCGTGGAACATGTGGGAGCCAACATGGGTATCCAGATCCCGCTGTTGATTATTGGCCAGAGAGGTGTCTCGGTCATGTCTGCATGGTTCCCGAACCCGTAGGGTCTACACACTTAAGGTTCGATGATGCTAGGGTTATAGGGAAAGTATGTATGCGGTTACCGAATGTTGTTCGGAGTCTCGGATGAGATCCCGGATGTCATGAGGAGTTCTGGAATGGTCCGGAGGTAAAGATTGATATATAGGAAGTATGGTTTTGGCCACCGGAATTGTTCCGGGCATCACCGGTAGTGTACCGGGACCACCGGAGGGGTCCGGGGGTCCACCAGGTGGGGCCACCAGCCCCGGAGGCCTACATGAGCCAATAGTGGGAAGGGACCAGCCCCTAGGTGGGCTGGGGCACCTCCCACCAAGGCCCAAGGCGCCTCCAAGAGGGGAAGGGGGCAAACCCTAGAGCAGATGGGCCCTAAGGCCCACCCTAGGTGCGCCTCCCCCTCTCCCCCTTGTAGCCGCCACCCTAGATGGGATCTAGGGCTGCCGCACTCCTTGGGGTGGGAACCCTAGGTGGGGGCGCAGCCCTCCCTCTCCCCCTATATATAGTGGAGGCAAAGGGGCAGCCCAACACGCGATTCAATCTCCCTGTTGGCGCAGCCCTACCCCTCTCCCTCCTCGTCTCTCGTAGTGCTTGGCGAAGCCCTGCTGGAGTCCCGCGCTCCTCCACCACCACCACGCCGTCGTGCTGCTGCTGGATGGAGTCTTCCCCAACCTCTCCTTCTCCCCTTGCTGGATCAAGGCGTAGGAGACATCACCGGGCTGCATGTATGTGGAACACGGAGGTGCCGTCCGTTCGGCACTAGGATCATCGGTGATTTGGATCACGACGAGTACGACTCCATCAACCCCGTTCACTTGAACACTTCCACTTAGAGATCTACAAGGGTATGTAGATGCACTCTCCTTCCCCTCGTTGCTAGATTACTCCATAGATTGATCTTGGTGATGCGTAGAAAATTTTGAATTTCTGCTACGTTCCCCAACACCGGGCAACCCAACATTTGACCAAAATCATGACTCGGAGCTGATGCATATAAGGCCAAACTCGCGACGCTGAACACTCCCTAAGGTATTCGGTCTTTATGAGAGCGGGCGAGGTAACGCTCTGAGGTATAAGCCCCTAGTGTCCAGGTATGCGCAAGAATTCTGACATGGCCACATGCCAAGACGCCAGCCTCCTCCTTGGTCATAGAACCAGGGGATGTGTATCAACAAGAGACAGTAAAAAAGGTTTACGCAGGGTCTTAATCTGAAAAGAATCCTTGGAACGGGTCCCTACTGCACGTCTGCGCCTGTGTCTCCTTTGTGCCGTATCCTGGACGGGCGCAGCACGACGTTCATCTGTAAAAAGAGAGCAACTAAGTTGAAAAAGGGGCGTGCCGAACAAAAGTTATATGAAATAAACAAAGTGTAAAGTAAAATATGAAAAATTGAGCTTTATTGTCTCTTATTTTATACGTGTGAAGCCCCTAGTGCAGGGGTATATGGCCACTAAGCCTTTATCAATGATACTTTTGTGCCGGACTCGTCTATCCGTGTCCGTGGTCTTAATGACCTGTTCTGATGTTCTGGCTGGTGAAGCCATTGTATTGTGGGGCTGTTAAAGCGGCCGTACAATCCTCCGTTTGGGGGAGGTGTTCTCACTTCTTCCCCTTTAAGGAGATGATGCCGCGTGGACCGGGCATCTTAAGCGTAAGAGATGCATAATGCGGTATTGCGTTAAAGAGGGCGAAAGCTTCGCGTCCCAGTAGTGCTTGATAGCGACTTGAGAATGGGACGATGTGGAAAGTCAGCTTTTCGCGACGGAAGTTATCGGCAGAGCCGAAAATAACCTTGAGCCGGAGAAAACCCATGCAATGGGTGCCCGGACCTGGCGTTACTCCTTGAAAGGAGATTTTGCTGTGGCGAATTCTTTTTGGGTCGATCCCCATGTGGCGGATTGAGTCCTGATATATCAAGTTGAGTCCGCTGCCACCGTCCATAAGGACATTTGAAAATTGGAGTCCGCCAATTATTGGATCGAGTACCAGGGCAGTCCAGCCTGGGTTCTTGACACTTCTAGAATAATCCAGATGATCGAAGATGATTGGTTTTGACAACCAGTGGCGGGATTCCTTTGGGATAGGCCGTGGGGCGCGTACCTTTATGGGCGCCGCACATTTTGTTATGTGGAGTAAGTTTACTGTTTTTACTTCTTGTGAGAAATTCTTTTGTTTCCTAGTACTCTGCTTTTGGGGTTCGTCCTCATCTTCGCTTGGTGTGTCGAGCCCCTTGTGTTCGGCGTTGAGTTTGCCGGATTGTTTGAAAACCCAACAATCTTTGTGGGTATGGTTAGCAGGCTTTCCGGTAGTGCTGTGTATTTGACATATCCTATCCAAGATTTTGTTTAGGTTGGATAGGTCGTCCCTGTTATCTTGGAGGGGTGGCTTTTTCTGATTCTGTCGTGAGATTTTGAATCCGGTGTTGACTGCCGTGCTCTTCGGACTTTTTTCCTTAGTCCGGCGACGGTCCTTATTACGTCGCGGTTTTCCATTTCCATCCCTAGTTTCGGATGTACTTGGGTCATTGGTGCTGCATCTTGCCAACCAGCTGTCCTCTCCTACGCAAAAGCGGGTCATGAGGCTTGTTAGTGCGGCCATTGTTCTTGGCTTTTCTTGGCCGAGGTGTCTGGCGAGCCATTCGTCTCGGACATTATGCCTGAAAGCCGCTAAGGCTTCAGCGTCTGGACAGTCGACTATCTGATTCTTTTTAGTAAGAAATCTATTCCAGAATTGCCGAGCTGACTCTCCGGGCTGTTGAGTTATGTGACTAAGATTGTTTGCATCCGGAGGGCGGACATAAGTCCCTTGAAAATTTGCTCGGAAAGCGTCCTCGAGCTCTTCCCAACTTCTGATTGTGTTTTCAGGAAGGCTTTTGAGCCAATGCCGGGCTGGCCCTTTAAGCTCGAGGGGTAAGTATTTTATGGCGTGGAGGTCATCTCCTCTAGCCATATGTATGTGGAGGATATAATCCTCGATCCAAACTCCAGGGTCTGTTGTTCCATCATATGCCTCTATGTTTACGGGTTTGAATCCCGCTAGAAATTCATAATCCAGGACCTCATCGGTGAAACATAGGGGGTGTGCGGCACCCCTGTATTTGGGTGTGCCGGATTCTGATAATGGCTTTATTGCATTTCTTATGAGAGCTTGCTTTCTTGGCCCGTAAATGGACCTAGCTGGGCCATGATGCGAATCCTTAAGTGGGTCGCATGCCAGCTTAAGTGCGGCGCTGCTTGCCGCTTTATGCTGGCCATGGGGTCGTCTATCCGACCGTGTGGCTTTCTCACTTTTGGAATGCGAGGGCTCTAAGGCTTCCTCGTCGAATTCGGGCAGTAGCTTTCTCTTCGGATAGCTTTTAGTGCGGCGACTGTCGCCGTATTTGTCTGCGGTATTGATTACTTTACTCCATCTGATCCTGAGTGCATCTTCCGCAGTTTTTAGCTTCCGCTTCTGCTTTTTCAGGCTGCGTGCGGTTGCAACGAGCTGTTTGTGGAGGTTCTTCTGCTTCGTGGGCTTGTCCGGCGTAGGGTCGTCCGGAATGCCATTTTCGCCGGGGGAGGGATGTTCGGTTTCTCTATCCAGGTTGTCCTGTTGGGACGGTTGCTCTAAGGCATGCTTGTTGTCTACCGGCTCATCCTGCTCTATGGCTGGGTCTTTATCGAGGCGGGGCTTGGGTCGGCGTTTACGCCGACGCTTTGATTGTTTTTTGAGAGATCGATCCCTCTTTCCATCCCCGTTTTCCTCATTGTTGCTTCCTTTAGGGGTATCCACCATGTACACATCGTGAGATGAGGTGGCTGTCCAATGCCCTATAGGCGTTGGTTCTTGGTTGTCTCCTGCATCATCGTCCATACCGTCGATGTCTTCGGAGTCGAAGTCGAGCATGTCGGCTAAGTCGTCGACAGTGGCTACGAAGTGGGTGGTGGGTGGGTTTTGAATTTCTTCATCATCCGAATCCCATCCTTGCTGACCGTAGTCCGGCCAGGGCTCTCCTGATAAAGAGAGAGACTTTAGCGAATTCAGGATGTCGCCGAAGGGCGAGTGCTGAAAGATGTCTGCGGCGGTGAACTCCATTATCGGCGCCCAATCAGATTCGATCGGCAGGGGCGCCGGGGGCTCGGAGTTCGGAAAGGAATACGGCTCCTCAGAGTCACGGGCCATGCGGAGTGCGGGGCTGGAGTTCGGCTCGATCGCCTCTGAGATCGCAGCCCCTGAGGCAGCGTCCAACCACTGATCCTCGATCGGCGCAGTAGGCTCCGAATTAATGGTCGAAACCAATGCGTGTGCGGCCTCCAAAGCGCTGTTCGGCGGCAGAGCTATATCATGCCCATCGAGACAGTGCGGCGCGCTTGGCTATGGCTCGAATCTGTCGAAGATCAAGTCCCCGCGGATGTCAGCCGTGTAGTTTAGGCTTCCAAACCTGACCTGATGGCCAGGGGTGTAGCTTTCGATCTGCTCAAGGTGGCCAAGCGATTTGGCCCGCAGTGCGAAGCCGCTGAAGACGAAGATCTGTCCGGGGAGAAAAGTCTCACCCTGGACTGTATCGTTGTTGATGATCGAAGGGCCATCGGGCCTAAAAGCGACGACACAGAGGAACTCTCAATGAAAGTACCAATGTCGGTGTCAAAACCGGCAGGTCTCGGGTAGGGGGTCTCGGACTGTGCGTGTAGCGACCTGACCCGAATGCATCACGTCTACTGTGCTACGGTGTCATCCCTGGATCAGTAATGCTGACACCACACAGTACATCAAGGTTTTATAGCAGAGTTGCAATCACACACTTATTACATCGATGGCTCAAAAAGAACTTATTACAATAAATATGGCTGAAGGCCATCTAGTATCGATAACAGCGGAAGACTCGGAAGATAAATGGGTGCATCAACTCCAGCGGCATCACTCAGTATAGGGCCACGACCTAAAAGCACCTCAATCGTTGTCTGAAAAGTCTGCAACATTAACGTTGCAGCCCGAAACGGGTCAGCACATGGAATATGCTGGCAAAGTAACACATAGAGAGTAATGGAATGCAACAACTATACTATATGCATATTTGGCTGGTGGAAAGCTCTATGGTTACTGTTTTGCGTAAAGCCAAGGAATAAATTTATTTAACTATCATGGTGGTTGTGAAACATTGAGAATGGTTGACAGCATTCTCAATCCCAATTAAAAATAATTAAAACCCAACAATATTAATTAGAAGTAACATGTTGAGATTCACATGATATTCAAGTACTAGATACTCAAGTTGTCCATAACCGGGACACGGCTAATCATGATTAGTTTGTACACTCTACAGAGGTTTGCGCACTTTTCCCCACAAGACTCGATCGCCTCCGTTTGGTTTCTCGCACTACATGGTGTTTGAGAAGACGGATGACCGAGACACAGTCTTTCAGAAGCGCTAGCACCTTACATGTGGGGTAGACCATACCACCTACAACCCCTACATCAGCTAGTCCACCCCGTAAGAGTTCGCACAACTTAGTCAACTATGCCAGAGCCCATAATGGCTTGTGGCTGCACACGGAAGTTTCTAGCATGAAAGATCTTATGATCCCTTTGAGCCTGGGTGGCGGTCCGAAAAAAAACAGGCAAGTCCTGATAGACATCAGGTGCCTCAATCCACCCAGATGTGTGTTTAAGTTGCCACCTTAGATAAACCATTAAAATTATCAACTCACATTTGTCATGGATATCACTCACCCAATCCACGTCTACTAGCATAGCATGGCATAATAAGCAAACGTAGAAGTAACTCCCAAAGGTTTCATAATAATAATACAGGTGATAGGTACTACCTCATCTACTTCCCATCCCACAATTTAATTAGATCCTAATCATGCAATGTGTGAAGATTGATCTAATGCAATAAAACATGGGTTGTAGAAAAAGGTATGATCAAAGTGTTACTTGCCTTGCTGATGATCCGCGAGTCCTAGGGTTTCGAAGTAACAAGTGGCGCAATCCGGGTAATCTATCGCAGATCTATCGCAGACAAACAACAAGCATACAATAAGTACTCATCTAATGCACAGGTAAAACTCGAACAAGAGATCGAACCAGATAGTTCAACTTAAGAACTCCGGTTACAAAGAAAGAACGAACCGAACAAACGGCGGAAAACAAAGGGCGGAAAAAAAACAACTCGGTACTAGCAAGTTGAAACTAGGTCAAATTTTACCGGGGCGAAAACTTGTTTAAGTTGATTAGACGGAACGGCGGTTTCGAAACGAAACTCCAGGCGCTTGAATCACCTGATTCCGATAAACGAGCGAAAAGAAAGACTAGAAAGAAGATCGGATCTGAGATCGCGATCGCGGAAAAGACGCGGAATAAATCCGACGAAAAGGAAAAGACAAACGGTTAAACGAACGGGCGTCGTTAACCTTGATGAATCCGGTGATCACGTTCGTTAGGACGAACGGTCCGAAGGCAACTAAATCGGAGAAGAAAACGAATCCGATCTAGGGTTTCGGAGAAGAAAACCGAACGAAAAACCGATCTAGAAAACCGGAACGGTTTAGAGAAGAAAAGAATCGGAACGATTAGAAGAAAACGATCCGAGAAAAAGAAAAGAGATGCGGCGCGGTACCTCCGGCGAGGGGCTCCGGCGTTGGGCGGTGGCGGCGGTGGCGTGGGTGAGGGGCGGCGGCGGTGTAGGCAAGGCGCGACGGCGGCGGGTGACGCAGGGTGCGGGCGGCGGCTTAGGGCGGCGCGCGGGTGAGGGCTTGGGGTTGAGAGAGGCTTGGGATTTGATGTGTTTATAGGGGGGGTGCTTGGGTATTTATATTGGGGAGGGGTGAGGAGACTTGGGGTAGGGGACAAGAATTAGACTAGGATTAGGAAAAAGAGTCCTAGAAGAAAAAAGAAAAGAAAACGGAATAAGGAAAAGGGAGGGGCTAACCTACTAGGATTCGGTCCTCGCAAGAGGCGGCGGCGGCCGGCCGGCTCCTGGCGCTGGCTGCGCGCGCAGGGGCTGGGGCTGGGTGCGGCGGTGGCTGGCCTGGGCCTTGGCCCGGCTGGCCTGCGGTAAGTTTTTTTTTTATAAACGGTTCAGCGCGCAGAAAAAAAACAAAAGAGATCTAAACGAACTCCGAAAAATCTAAAATAAATTTTCCCCGACTCCTAAAAATGAGCCGAACAAAATGAACTTTTCTACGGGCCTAAAATGCAATTTTCGAAAACACGCATTTTCCCTATCCAAATAAAATGCAAATAAAACTCCGGCAAACGGAAATTGATCTATTTATTAAATCTTCATTTTCCTAAATTTTGGGAAAGTCATATTATTCCCTCTCTCATATATTTTGACACCGGAAAATAATTGAAGATAAAATAAATAAATCAAACGATCCTCTTTTCAAAATTTGAGAGAACTCAAATATGAAAATAACGAAATCTCCAACTCTCTCCGAGGGTCCTTGAGTTGTGTGAAATTTCTAGGATCAACCAAAAAGCAAGAAAATATGATATGCATGATGATCTAGTGTATAACATTCCAAATTGAAAATTTGGGATGTTACAAACCTACCCCCCTTAAGATGAATCTCGCCCTTGAGATTCGGGTTGGCTAGAAAATAGGTGAGGGTGGTCCTTGAGCAAATCTTCTTCTCTCTCCCAGGTGGCTTCATCCTCTGAGTGGTGGTTCCACTGAACTTTGCAAAACTTGATAACCTTGCTGCGAGTAACTCTGCTGGCAAAATCGAGAATCTTAACTGGCTTCTCCTCATATGTTAAGTCGTCCTTCAACTGAATCGCTTCAAGCGGCACGGTATCTCTTAGCGGTACCTCCGCCATCTCGGCATGACATTTCTTCAACTGAGAAACATGGAATACATCATGAACTCCTGACAGTCCCTCTGGTAATTCCACTTATAAGCGACTTCTCCCATACGTTTCAAGATCTTAAATGGTCCAACGAAACGCGGTGCTAACTTTCCCTTAACTCCAAAGCGCTTAACTCCTCGAAGTGGGGATACTCAAAGATAAACTCTGTCTCCGGTTTCGTAAACTGTCTCCTTACGTTTAGAATCTGCATAGCTCTTCTGCCTGGACTGGGCTACCTTGAGCCTATCGCGAATCAACTTAACTTTCCGTTCAGACTCCTTAATCAAATCTGGTCCAAAGAATTGACGGTCTCCAACTTCGTCCCATGACAACGGTGTCCTGCACCTCCTTCCGTATAGAGCTTCGAAAGGTGCCATCTTCAGACTAGTTTGGTAACTGTTGTTATAAGAAAACTCCGCATACGGCAAATTATCGTCCCAACTAGATCCATAATCTAGTGCACAAGCTCTCAGCATATCTTCCAAAATCTGATTGACCCTCTCAGTCTGTCCATCCTTCTGTGGGTGAAAAGCTGTGCTGAACTCTAGTCTGGTTCCCAAAGTTTCATGCAACTGATTCCAAAACTTTGAGGTAAATTGGGTTCCTCTATCTGATACGATACTCCTCGGAACTCCATGCAAACAAATGATCCTTGTCATGTATATCTTCGCCAACTTAGCACTGGTGTAAGTGGTCTTAACTGGAATAAAATGTGCTACCTTCATCAAACGATCAACTACTACCCATATCGAATCGTAGCCTGCTTTCGTCCTGGGTAGTCCTGTGATAAAATCCATGCCTATCTTATCCCACTTCCATTCGGGTATCGGCAATGGTTGTAACAATCCTGCTGGCTTTTGATGCTCTGCCTTTACTCTCTGACATACGTCACAAACTGCTACATATGCTGCAATATCCTTCTTCATTCCGGTCCACCAGAATGTTTCCTTCAAATCCAAATACATCTTGGTATTTCCTGGGTGAATCGAATACGGCGAATCATGTGCCTCTTGCAGAATCAACTTCCTAATCTCCGGGTCATTGGGCACATAAACACGGTCCTCAAACCATAGGGTATCGTGCTCGTCCTCACGAAATCCCTTCGCTTTTCCTTTGCTTAGTTTCTCCTTTATAGCAGCAATCTCCTTGTCAGATTTCTAAGCTTCTCTGATTTTATCCATCAATGTTGACTTAATCTCCAATGCTGCTACATAGCCTTTCGGAACTATCTCTAAACTTAGTTCACGAAGGTTTTCTGCTAACTCCTTGGGTATACTTCCCGTCATTATCGTATTGACATGGCTCTTACGGCTCAATGCGTCAGCTACTACATTAGCTTTTCCGGGATGATAATGCAATCTCATGTCATAATCCTTGATGAGCTCCAACCATCTCCTTTGTCTGAGGTTCAACTCCTTCTGCGTGAAAATGTACTTCAAACTCTTGTGATTAGTGTACACCTCACAATGATTTCCAATGAGGAAATGTCTCCACGTCTTCAATGCATGCACTACGAATGCTAACTCCAAATCATGCGTGGCATAATTCAACTCATGAGGCTTCAGTTGTCGTGAAGCGTACGAAACAACTCTCCCTTCCTGCATAAGCACTGCTCCAAGTCCTCGACGTGAAGCGTCGCAATACACCTCATAATCCTTGGTCTGATCTGGCAAAACCAATACTGGTGAGGTAACCAAACATTTCTTCAACTCCTGAAAACTAGCCTCACACTCCTCAGTCCATTTGAACTTTGTATCCTTCTTCAACAAGTCAGTCATAGGCTTTGCAATCTTTGAGAAATTCTCAATAAATCTCCGGTAGTATCCTGTGAGTCCAAGAAAACTCCGGATCTCTCCAACTGTCGTTGGTGATTTCTATTCGGTTACGGTCTCGACCTTTGTGGGGTCAACTGCTATACCTTCTCCGGATATAACGTGTCCGAGGAATCCAACTTCCTTCAACCAAAACTCACATTTGCTGAATTTGGCGTATAACTGATGTTCCCTTAGTTTCTCCAAAACCAAACACAAATGTTCCTTATGCTCCTCTTCATTCTTTGAATAAACCAGGATGTCATCAATGAACACTACGACGAACTTATCCAAAAACTCCATAAACACTTTGTTCATCAGGTTCATAAAATAGGCAGGTGCGTTAGTCAATCCAAATGACATAACGGTATACTCATACAGTCCGTATCTCGTGGTAAAAGCTGTCTTAGGTATGTCCTGCTCTCGAATCTTCAACTGATGGTACCCTGATCGCAAATCGATCTTGGAAAACACTTTAGCTCCTTGCAAACGATCAAACAGATCATTAATCATTGGCAGTGGGTACTTGTTCTTGATGGTTACTTCATTCAATCCCCGATAATCTACAACCATCCTTGATGATCCATCCTTCTTTTCCACTAGAAGTACGGGTGATCCCCAAGGCGAAGAACTTGGGAGAATGTAACCTTTATCCAATAACTCCTTAATCTGATTCTTCATTTCCACCAAATCCTTTGCTGGCATCCTATATGGTCGCTTCGATATTGGGCCTGTACCTGGCAATAACTCAATCAAAAACTCAATGTCTCTATCCGGTGGCATGCCTGGTAATTCCTCAGGAAATACATCAGGAAAATTTCCTTTACCACTGGTACTTCCTCCTGCACAACTCCTGTTAGGCAATTCACTTGTGTCCTGTTTGGCACATGCCGGGATACATACTTGATCCTTCTTCCTTCTGGTGTGGTAAGCAAAATTGTCTTAATGGCGCAATCGATGTTTCCTCCATACATCGACAACCAATCCATGCCTAATATCACATCCAATCCTTGAGATTCCAATACTATTAGGTCTGAGGGAAACACATAGTTACCAATCCTTAATGGTAACCGATCACACCATCGTCTACCCATAAACTCCGCTCCTGGTGAGCTTACTGACATGGGTGACCTAAGGGCTTGGGTTGGCAGGTTATATTTTTCCACAAATCCCCTTGATATGTATGAATGCGATGCACCAGTATCGAAAAGAATGAGTGTGGTAAATGACTTAACCAAAAACTTACCGATTACTGCATCGGGTTGATCTTCAACCTCCTCCACATTAACGTGGTTCACCTGTCCCCTATCGAAAGGGTTCGGCTTCTTCCCAGAGCTTCCATTGCCATTTCCATTCTGGCCTTCGAGACATTCATTGGCATAATGTCCGGTCTTGGAACACTTGAAACAGGTGACTTGACTCAGGTCTCTCTTGGTTGGGGTCGATGGGGTGGTACGGTTCTGGCCGTTGCTTCCTCCATTCCCATTTCCATTCTTGTGGCCATTATGGTTGTGCGAGCTTCCTCCTCCATGGGTATGCTGAAACTGAAATCCCGGTTTAGGGGTAAAACGGGGCTTCTGCTGGGCTCCAGAGTTATACTTCCCCTGTCCATACTTCCTCTTACGGTTCTCAATCTGCTGTTGCTTCCCTTCTATCATGATGGCACGATCTACCAACTCCTGGTAGTTGTTGAAACTTGCTACCATCAACTTCATGCTTAGTTCATCATTCAGTCCTTCCAGAAACTTCTCCTGCTTAGCTGCATCCGTAGCAATGTCATCTAGGGCATAACGGGCTAGCTTACTAAACTCCTCCACATACTGGCCAACAGTCCTTCCTCCTTGGCGTAAGTTGCGAAACTCACGCTTCTTTATGGCCATAGCTCCTGCTGAAACATGGGCAGTGCGGAAAGCTTGCTGAAACTGATCCCATGTGACAGTGTCAACTGGGTAAGTGGCTGTGAAATTCTCCCACCATGCTGCCGCGGGTCCGTCTAGCTGATGTGCGGCAAACTTCACTTTCTCACCATCCGTGCATCCTGCCGTGGTCAACTCCCTTCCTATCTTGCGGAGCCAATCGTCTGCTACTATCGGCTCGGTGCTACTGGAAAACACCGGCGGATTCAGCCTAAGAAAACGGGCTAAGTGGTCAACAGGTGGTGGTGGTGGTGGGTTGTTGTTGTTGTTCTGCTGATTCTGGACTAACATCTGCATCAATTGATTCTGCTGCTGGATCAACTGAGTGAGCTCCGGTGGGAATCCATTGTCACGTCTCGGAGGCATCTGAGGGTTTAGAAAAGACGAGAATTAAGAATAGAGGAGGTCTAAAGGGAAAACACTACCCATATGCACATGAGCAAAAGCACACAATTCACTTCAATCAATCAAACAAGGGCTTACAACGATCTAATTATCGCAAAAGTGCTTGACTATATTGTTTACATGGGGGAATACTACTACTATTTGGTGGTCATCTAGAAATTTGAACCGATGGAAGACTCCATGATATCTGCTCCAGCTTCGTCTTCGAAGTCGGGTTCACTTGGATCCGAATCGGTGTCGTCGATGATGATGTAGTTGTCCGGACATGCGACGTACTTGTCTCCCTCCTTGGATCCTAACTTCCTCTTGAGTTCTTCAATCTCCTGCTTAAGATCGCCATTGTGTCTCGCTAGAGCTACGATCTTGTCCATGTAGTCCTTGCGTGTAGACTTCAGTTCTCCTTCTAGCTCGATGATCCTTGCCTTCGCATTCTTCAACTCTATCATATCATTGCACATCTGGTTCTCATGGCGTCGAATGTGCTGGTTTAACTCCTGGATGAAAGATGCAATGGATCTATCCTTCTTGGTGCTGACTAACTCTCATTGTTCATCTCGGCGTCCGCAAATCTGGTAGATAGTGTCCTTCAGGTCTTCTTGATAAACTTCTCCAATGCGTCCTATGGTGATATGAGCTGCCATGCTCCTTCCCAGACTCCAGGTTGGTGCATTGAAAACACTATCTATGGGCTTCGCGATTGGCGCGAATGTCCTTCCCGGAACGTGAGCTTGAATCTTCCAGCGCTCCTCTTCAGGCAGAGTGGCGTTGAAAGTTCCCGTGAAGCTTGGTAATCCAATGTTCAGGTACTTGGTGACTTCCTTCAGGTGAAATCCAAATGGTGTGCCTTCATCCGGTTGAGCGTACTTAATCTTCGCGTGCGTCATCCTAAAAGAGTAGAAAAGATGAGGAGTTAGAAAATGAGAAGAGAAGGGTGATCTATGGCTTTAACTTAGTGGTCGTGTCCTATAGTCAGTGTGTGCTCTGATACCATCTCTGTAGCGACCTGACCCGAATGGATCACGTCTACTGTGCTACGGTGTCATCCCTGGATCAGTAATGCTGACACCACACAATACATCGAGGTTTTATAGCAGAGTTGCAATCACACACTTATTACATCGATGGCTCAAAAAGAACTTATTACAATAAATATGGCTGAAGGCCATCTAGTATCGATAACAGCGGAAGACTCGGAAGATAAATGGGTCCATCAACTCCAGCGGCATCACTGAGTATAGGGCCACGACCTAAAATCACCTCAATCATCGTCTGAAAAGTCTACAACATTAACGTTGCAGCCCGAAACAGGTCAGCACATGGAATATGCTGGCAAAGTAACACATAGAGAGTAATGGAATGCAACAACTATACTATATGCATATTTGGCTGGTGGAAAGCTCTATGGTTACTGTTTTGCGTAAAGCCAATTTTTCCCTACTGCAAAGGAATAAATTTATTTAACTATCATGGTGGTTGTGAAACATTGAGAATGGTTGACAGCATTCTCAATCCCAATTAAAAATAATTAAAACCCAACAATATTAATTAGAAGTAACATGTTGAGATTCACATGATATTCAAGTACTAGATACTCAAGTTGTCCATAACCGGGGACACGGCTAATCAAGATTAGTTTGTACACTCTGCAGAGGTTTGCGCACTTTTCCCCACAAGACTCGATCGCCTCCGTTTGGTTTCTCGCACTACATGGTGTTTGAGAAGACGGATGACCGAGACACAGTCTTTCAGAAGCGCTAGCACCTTATGATGGATAGACCGGTGCACCTACTTTCCCCTACATCTGCTAGTCTACCCTGTAAGAGTTCGCACGACTTAGTCAACTATGCCAGAGCCCATAATGGCTTGTGGCTGCACACGGAAGTTACTAGCATGAATGATCTTATGATCCCTTTGAGCCTGGGTGGCGGTCCGAAATAAAAACAGGCAAGTCCTGATAGACATCAGGTGCCTCAATCCACCCAGATGTGTGTTTAAGTTGCCACCTTAGGTAAACCATTAAATTGTCAATCTCACATCTGTCATGGATATCACTCACCCAATCCACGTCTACTAGCATAGCATGGCATAATAAGCAAACGTAGAAGTAACTCCCAAAGGTTTCATAATAATACAGGTGATAGGTACTACCTCATCTACTTCCCATCCCACAATTTAATTAGATCCTAATCATGCAATGTGAGAGGATTGATCTAATGCAATAAAACTGGGTTGTAGAAAAGGTATGATCAAAGTGTTACTTGCCTTGCTGAGAATCTGCGAGTCCTAGGGTTTCGAAGTAACAAGCGGCGCAATCTAGGTGATCTATCGCAGACAAACAACAAGCACACAATAAGTACTCATCTAATGCACAGGTAAAACTCGAACAAGAGATCGAACCAGATAGTTCAACTTAAGAACTCCGGTTGCAAAGAAAGAACGAACCGAACAAACGGAAAACAAACGGCGGAAGAAAACAACTCGGTTCTAGCAAGTTGAAACTAGGTCAAATTTTACCGGGCAAAACTTGTTTAAGTTGATTAGACGGAACGGCGGTTTCGAAACGAAACTCCAGGCGCTTGAATCACCTGATTCCGATAAACGAGGAAGAAAGACTAGAACGAAGATCGGATCTGAGATCGCGATCGCGGAAAAGACGCGGAATAAATCCGACGAAAAGAAAAGAAGAACGGTTAAACGAACGGGCGTCGTTAACCGAAGAATCGGTGATCACGTTCGTTAGGACGAACGGTCCCGAAGCAACTAAATCGGAAGAAAACGAATCCGAATCTAGGGTTTCGGAGAAGAAAACCGAACGAAAAACCGATCTAGAAAACCGGAACGGTTTAGAGAAGAAAAGAATCGGAACGATTAGAAGAAAACGATCCAAGAAAAAGAAAAGAGATGCGGCGCGGTACCTCCGGCGAGGTCTCCGGCGAGGGGCTCTGGCGTTGGGCGGTGGCGGCGGTGGCGTGGGTGAGGGGCGGCGGCGGTGCAGGCAAGGCGCGGCGGCGGCGGGTGACGCAGGGTGCGGGCGGCGGCTTAGGGCGGCGCGCGAGTGAGGGCTTGGGGTTGAGAGAGGCTTGGGATTTGATGTGTTTAGAGGGGGGGGGTGCTTGGGTATTTATATTGGGGAGTGGTGAGGTGACTTGGGGTAGGGGACAAGAATTAGACTAGGATTAGGAAAAAGAGTCCTAGAAGAAAAAAGAAAAGAAAACGGAATAAGGAAAAGGGAGGGGCTAACCTACTAGGATTCGGTCCTAGCAAGAGGCGGCGGCGGCCGGCCGGCTCCTGGCGCTGGCTGCGCGCGCAGGGGCTGGGGCTGGGTGCGGCGGTGGCTGGCCTGGGCCTTGGCCCGGCTGGCCTGCGGTAAGTCTTTTTTTTATAAACGGTTCAGCGCGCAGAAAAAAAAACAAAAGAGATCTAAACGAACTCCGAAAAATCTAAAGTAAATTTTCCCCGACTCCTAAAAATGAGCCGAACAAAATGAACTTTTCTACGGGCCTAAAATGCAATTTTCGAAAACACGCATTTTTCCCTATCCAAATAAAATGCAAATAAAACTCCGGCAAACGGAAATTGATCTATTTATTAAATCTTCATTTTCCTAAATTTTGGGAAAGTCATATTATTCCCTCTCTCATATATTTTGACACCAGAAAATAATTGAAGATAAAATAAATAAATCAAACGATCCTCTTTTCAAAATTTGAGAGAACTCAAATATGAAAATAACGAAATCTCTAACTCTCTCCGAGGGTCCTTGAGTTGCATGAAATTTCTAGGATCAACCAAAAAGCAAGAAAATATGATATGCATGATGATCTAGTGTATAACATTCCAAATTGAAAATTTGGGATGTTACAGTGCGTCTAGACCGGATGGTAACAGGAGGCAAGGAACACGATGTTTTACCCAGGTTCGGGCCCTCTTGATGGAGGTAAAACCCTACGTCCTGCTTGATTAATATTGATGATATGGGTAGTACAAGAGTAGATCTACCACGAGATCAAGGAGGCTAAACCCTAGAAGCTAGCCTATGGTATGATTGTTGTATGATGAAGTTGTCCTACGGACTACAACCCTCCGGTTTATATAGACACCGGAGAGGATTAGGGTTACACAAAGTCAGTTACAATGGTAGGAGATCTTGAATATCCGCATCGCCAAGCTTGCCTTCCACGCCAAGGAAAGTCCCATCCGGACACGGGACGAAGTCTTCAATCTTGTATCTTCACAGTCTGGAGTCCGGCTGAAGGTATAGTCCGGCTACCCGAACACCCCCTAATCCAGGACTCCCTCAGAGGCGCTTGGGGCCGTCATGATAACCTAGATCTGTAAGAAAAACAGCTCGAAACAAGAACAGGAGATTTTTGCGTGATACGAGAGTCAAAACCTTCGGGAGAATATATAATGAATTTTTACCGACCAAAATACGTAACATGCAAGAAGACGGAGTCCGGAGGGCACACGAGGCGCTCACGAGGTAGGGGGCGTGCCCAGGGGGGGTAGGGTGCGCCCACCACCCTCGTGAGGCCCTCGTGTCCTTCACGGACTGCTACTTATTTTTCTATTTTTATAAATATTCCAAAACGGAGAAATATTGCCTTAAAAATTGTTTTGGAGTCGGTTTACTTACCGTACCACATACCTATTCCTTTTCGGAGTCTGAAACGTTCCGTAAAGTGTCCGTTATGTATTCCTCCAGGGTTATGGTTTCAATAATATTGGTTTCAACATTTATGGGATTACCTGAGATATAATGTTTAATTCTTTGACCATTTACCACCTTCGGATTTGTGCCCTCGAAGTTGTTGATTTTTATGGCACCGGAACGATAGACCTCTTCGATGACGTAGGGGCCTTCCCATTTAGAGAGAAGTTTTCCTGCAAAAAATCTTAAACGAGAGTTGTATAGCAATACATAATCACCTACATTAAACTCACGCTTTTGTATCCTTTTGTCATGCCATCTTTTAACTTTTTCTTTAAACAACTTGGCATTTTCATAAGCTTGGGTTCTCCATTCATCAAGTGAGCTAATATCAAATAACCTCTTCTCACCGTCAAGTTTAAAATCATAATTGAGCTCTTTAATAGCCCAATATGCCTTATGTTCTAGTTCGAGAGGTAAGTGACATGCTTTTCCATAAACCATTTTATACGGAGACATACCCATAGGATTTTTATATGCAGTTCTATAAGCCCATAATGCATCATCAAGTTTCTTAGACCAATTCTTTCTAGACCTATTAACAGTCTTTTGCAAAATTAATTTGAGCTCTCTATTGCTCAATTCTACTTGACCACTAGACTATGGGTGATAAGGAGATGCAATTCTATGATTAACATCATATTTAGCAAGCATTTTACGGAAGGCACCATGAATAAAGTGTGAACCACCATCAGTCATTAAATATCTAGGGACTCCAAACCTCGAAAAAATAACTTCCTTAAGCATTTTAATAGAAGTGTTATGATCAGCACTACTAGTTGGAATAGCTTCTACCCACTTAGTAACGTAATCAACAGCAACTAGAATATGTGTGTACCCATTAGAGGCAGGAAAAGGTCCCATATAATCAAAGCCCCAAACATCAAACGGTTCAATAACAAGTGAATAATTCATAGGCATTTCTCGTCTACTAATATTACCAATTCTTTGACATTCATCGCAAGACAAGACAAACTTACGGGCATCCTTGAAGAGAGTAGGCCAATAAAAACCAGATTGCAATACCTTATGTGCAGTTCTATCTCCAGCGTGGTGTCCTCCATAAGACTCGGAATGACACTTGTGTAGGATCTGTTCCTGTTCATGCTCAGGTACACAACGTCTAATAACACCATCTACTCCTTCCTTATAAAGATGCGGGTCACCCAAAAGTAATGTCTTAAATCATAGAAAAACTTTTTCTTTTGCTGGTATGTGAAGCTAGGTGGTATAAACTTAGCAACAATATAATTAGCATAATCCGCATACCATGGAGTACTACAAGAAGTACTTATAACATTTAATTGTTCATCAGGAAAGTCATCATTAATAGGTAGTGGGTCATCAAGAATATTTTCTAACCTAGACAGGTTGTCTACAACGGGGTTCTCAGCTCCCTTTCTATCAACAATATTCAAATCAAATTCTTGTAGCAAGAGAACCCATCTAATAAGTCTAGGCTTAGCATCTTTCTTTTCCATAAGATATTTAATAGTAGCATGATCAGTGTGAATAGTTACTTTAGAATCAACAATATAAGATCTGAACTTATCACAAGCAAATACAACTGCTAAAAGTTCCTTTTCAGTAGTAGCATAATTTCTTTGAGCATTGTCTAGAATCTTACTAGCATAATGGATAACATTTAATTTCTTATCAACTCTTTACCCTAGAACAACACCTCAGCATAATCACTAGCATCACACATAATTTCAAAGGGTAAATTCCAATCACGTGGATGAACAATAGGTGCAGAGACTAATGCTTTCTTAAGTATTTCAAATGCTTCTACACAATCATCATCAAAGAAAAATGGTATATCTTTTTGCAATAAATTAGTCAGAGGCCGAGAAATTTTTGAGAAGTCCTTAATGAACCTCCTGTAAAATCCGGCGTGACCAAGGAAACTTCTTATACCTTTGATGTCCTTGGGACATGGCATCTTTTCAATAGCATCAACCTTGGCTTTATGAACTTCAATACCTCTTTCAGAAACTTTGTGCCCCAAGAAAATACCTTCATTAACCATAAAGTGGCACTTTTCCCAATTCAAGACAAGATTAGTTTCTTCACATCTCTGCAAAACTCGATCAAGATTGCCCAAGCAATCATCAAAAGAGGAACCATAGACGGAAAAGTCGTCCATGAAAACCTCACAAATCTTTTCACAAAAGTCAGAGAATATAGCCATCATGCATCTTTGAAAGGTAGCAGGTGCATTACATAAACCAAAAGGCATACGTCTATAAGCAAAAGTACCAAAAGGGCATGTAAAAGTAGTTTGATTGATCTTTAGCCGGCACAGGTATTTGAGAGAAACCAGAATAACCATCTAGAAAGCAATAGTGTGTGTGTTTGCATAATCTTTCTAGCATTTGATCAATAAAAGGTAAGGGGTAATGATCTTTCTTAGTATCTTTATTTAATTTCCGGAAATCAATTACCATCCTATAACCTGTGATAATTCTTTGTGGAATCAATTCATCTTTATCATTAGGAACAACAGTAATACCTCCCTTCTTAGGGACACAATGGACAGGACTTACCCACTCACTATCAGCAATGGGATAGATTATACCTGCCTCCAGAAGCTTTAGTATTTCTTTTCTTACCACTTCTTTCATTTTAGGATTCAGACGTCGTTGAGGATCACGAACTGGTTTGGCATCTTATTCCAAATTTATTTTATGTTGACATAGAGTGGGACTAATGCCCTTAAGATCATCAAGAGTATACCCAATAGCAGCATGATGCTTCTTCAGAGTTTTCAATAATCTTTCTTCTTCATGCTCTGAAAGGGTAGCACTAATAATAACATGATATATCTTATTTTCATCAAGATAAGCATATTTAAGATTATCAGGCAAAGGTTTAAGCTCAAACAAGGGATCACCCTTGGGTGTAGGAGGATCCCCTAGAATTTCAATAGGCAAATTGTGTTTTATAATAGGTTCCTGTTTAAAGAATACTTCATCTATTTCCCTTCTTTCATTCATGAACATATCATTTTCATGGTCTAGCAAATAGTGTTCTAAAGGATCACTAGGAGGTACGACAATAGAAGCAAGACCAATAATTTCATCCTTACTAGGTAATTCTTCCTCACGATGTTGTTTACTAAATTTAGAGAAATTAAACTCATGAACCATATCATCCAAACCAACAGTAACAATATTCTTAGTGCAGTCTATGGTAGCATTGACAGTATTTAAGAAGGGTCTACCAAATATAATGGGACAAAAGCTATCTTGTGGGGAACCAAGAACAAGAAAATCAGCAAGATATTTAGTTTTCCCACACAAGACTTCAACATCTCTAACAATTCCCATTGTTGAAATAGTATCTCTATTGGCAAGTTTGATTGTGACATCAATATCTTCTAACTCAGCAGGTGCAGTTTCATTCTTAATTTCTTCATATAAAGTGTGCGGTATAACACTAGCACTAGCACCCATATCACATAAGCCATGATAACAATGATCTCCTATTTTAACAGAAATAACAGGCATGCCTACCACAGGTCTATGTTTATCTTTAGCACAAGGCTTAGCAATTCTAGCAGTTTCACCTTCGAACTGAATAACATGCCCATCAATATTATCAGACAAGAGATCTTTAACAATAGCAATATTAGGTTCTACTTTAACTTGCTCAGGAGGTGTATAAGTTCTAATATTGCTTTTACGAACAACAGTTGAAGCTTTAGCATGATCCTTTATTCTAACAGGGAAAGGTGGTTTCTCAATATAAGAAGTTGGAACAACAGGATCATTATAAGTGATAGTCTTTTCTTCAACTTTAATAGGTACAGCTACTTTTACTTCTATGGGAGGATTATATTTAAACCACTTCTCCTTAGGGAGATCAACATAAGTAGCAAAAGATTAACAGAAAGAAGCTACTATCTCAGAGTCAAGTCCATATTTAGTGCTAAACTTATGGAAAATATCGGTATCCATAAAAGATTTAACACAATCAAACTTAGGTGTCATACCTGACTCCTTACCTTCGTCGAGGTCCCAATCTTTAGAGTTGCGTTTAATTCTATCCAATAAATTCCATCTGAATTCAATAGTCTTCATCATAAAAGATCCAGCATAAGAAGTATCGAGCATGTTGCGACTGTTTTCAGAAAGCCGAGCATAAAAACTTTGCATAATTATTTCTCTTGAGAGCTCATGATTGGGGCATGAATATAACATTGATTTAAGCCTCCCCCAAGCTTGAGCGATGCTTTCTCCTTCGCGAGGCCAGAAATTATATATATAATTGCGATCACGATGAACAAGATGCATAGGGTAATACTTTTGATGAAATTCCAACTTCAATCTTTTATAGTCCCATGATCTCATATCATCACATTGCCTATACCATACCAATGCGTCTCCCTTCAAAGAAAAAGGTAAGACCTTCTTCTTAGCAACATCATCGGGTATACCTGCAAGCTTAAATAATCCATAAACTTCATCCACATATATTAAGTGCTCATCAGGATGCTTTGTTCCATCTCCTGTAAAAGGGTTATCTAGCAGTTTTTCTATCATACCCGAAGGATACTCATAAGGAATTTCATTTTCAATAGGTTCAGTAGGTTGAGGAGCAACTCTTTGCTCTACTGGACGGGGTGAAGATACCCCAAACAAGCCCCTCAGAGAATTACTTTCCATAGTAACAAGTGACAGTAAATTTCAGCACACTATATAAATTTTTCCTTACCAAATTCCACCTACCAAAGGCGCTACACTCCCCGGCAATGGCGCCAGAAAAGAGTCTTGATGACCCACAAGTATAGGGGATCTATCATAGTCCTTTCGATAAGTAAGAGTGTCAAACCCAACGAGGAGCAGAAGGAAATGATAAGCGGTTTTCAGCAAGGTATTCTCTGCAAGTACTGAAATAAGTGGTAACATATAGTTTTGTGATAGGATAAATTGTAACGAGCAACAAGTAACAAAAGTAAATAAAGTGCAGCAAGGTGGCCCAATCCTTTTGTAGCAAAGGACAAGCCAGAACAAACTCTTATAATAGGAAAAGTGCTCGCGAGGACACATGGGAATATCGTCAAGCTAGTTTTCATCACGTTCATATGATTCGCGTTCGATACTTTGATAATTTGATATGTGGGTGGACCGGTGCTTGGGTGCTGTTCTTACTTGAACAAGCATCCCACTTATGATTAACCTCTATTGCAAGCATCCGCAACTACAACAAAAGTATTAAGGTAAACCTAACCATAGCAGGAAACATGTGGATCCAAAACAGCCCCTTACAAAGCAACGCATAAACTAGGGTTTAAGCTTCTGTCACTCTAGCAACCAATCATCTACTTACTAATTCCCAATGCCTTCCTCTAGGCCCAAATAATGGTGAAGTGTTATGTAGTCGAAGTTCACATAACACCACTAGAGGCTAGACAACATACATCTTATCAAAATATCAAACGAATACGAAATTCACATGACTACTAATAGCAAGACTTCTCCCTTGTCCTCGGGAAAAAACGTAATTACTCACAAAGCATATTCATGTTCATAATCAGAGGGGTAATAATATGCATATAGGATCTGAACATACGATCTTCCACCAAATAAACCAACTAGCATCAACTACAAGGAGTAATCAACACTACTAGCAACCTACTAGCACCAATCCCGGACTTTGAGACAAGAATTGGATACAAGAGATGAACTAGGGTTTGGAGATGAGATGGTGCTGGTGAAGATGTTGATGGAGATTGCCCTCTCCCGATGAGAGGAGCGTTGGTGATGATGATGGTGATGATTTCCCCCTCCGGGAGGGAAGTATCCCCGGCAGAACAGCTCTGCCGGAGCTCTAGATTGGATCCGCCAAGGTTTCGCCTCGTGGCGGCGGAGTCTCGTCCCGAAAAGTTCCTCTCTATTTTTTTCTCATCGAAAGACCATATATAGGAGAAGATGGGCATCGGAGAGCCACCAGGGGGCCCACGAGATAGGGGGCGCGCCCTAGGGGGGGCGCCCCCCACCCTCGTGAGCAGGGTGTGGGCCCCCTGGCCTTCATCTTTGGCGTGGATTTTTCTTTATTTCTTTTAAGATGTTCCGTGGAGTTTCAGGACTTTTGGAGTTGCGCAGAATAGGTCTCTAATATTTGCTCCTTTTCCAGACCAGAATTCCAGCTGCCGGCATTCTCCCTCCTTGTGTAAACCTTGTAAAATAAGAGAGAATAGACATAAGTATTGTGAAATAAAGTGAAATAATAGTCCATAATGCGATAAATATCGATATAAAAGCATGATGCAAAATGGACGTATCATATTCCACACATGCACATGAGTGCAAACCATAGAACCGTTGCAATTATAGCACATAAAATAAAAGTTAATTATAAAATTGAAAATAAATAATAAAATTTATTATTGACTCTAGGGTATATTTCCAACATGCAAGAAAATTATGTCACAAACAGATGGAACACTTTTCCAGGTTTGTAAGTTGACCCGTTGTTGATGCATATGTGTTCAACAAACCTTTGGGAGTATTTGCTTATTTTTCAAAAGCTAGAAAAGTAACATTGAGTCATCCACAAAGAAAAGACCAGAGATACAGAGGGCACCTCTAGAAATTTTAACTCCTTCCAGACCATCCTCCACAGTTGACTTGTTGATGAGAGAAGAAAGGGCGTCATCAATAAATAGAAATAAAAAGGGACAACGAGTAACCTTGACGAAGATCCCTCGTGGGGGGGGGGATGGAGCAAGCAGCTTCCCATTATATTTCATCGAATACTTCACCAAGTTCACGCAAGGCATACTTCTCCAAAAAATCATAGTCAACACAATTGCATGCATTCAACAAATCTAGATCAAAAGCACAATAAATCAAGGAGTTATTCTTCAAAGATTGTATATGGTGGATATACTCAACAACAACTATAGATTTATCTAAAATACGCCGCCCAGGAGTAAGAGCACTTTGGTATTCCGAGTTGAGTTCCGCGTGGAACGATCTCAGCCGGTTAACCAAGCATTTAAAAACAATCTTATACACCACATTGCAAAGACTTAATGGTTTGAAATCCTTCATTTCCGTAGGGTGGCAACCTTTCAGATCGTAACTATGATGGTGAAATTAACTCCATCCGGCACAATTCCTATGTGAAAGAATTCCAGAACAACTGCAATTATTTTTTTCTTCATAACAACCTAGTTGCACTGATAGAACCAAGTCGGGGCCTTCAAGGACCCAATCTGAAATAAAGCATTCAGGACCTCCTCTTTCGAAAATGGGGCACATATTTTTGTTCATTCATCAACTCTGTTTCCTTCGGAACTATGCGATCCAAGACCGCATTAGTGTTAAGAGTCGAGTCTTTTGTGAACAACGACAAAAACTACGAAGACACCATACGTTCCATATTGGAGGAGACCTTGCACCAAGAACCGTCATTCTTGCGGAGTCTTTTTATGTAAATTTTCAGAGCTCTCCAAACTGCCTGCCAGATGCTACTTCTTGAGCTTGCGTTGGTTTTTCCCTTGAAGAGGAAATGGTGATGCAACACAGTAGAGTTAAGTATTTCCCTCAGTTAAGAACCAAGGTATAAATCCAGTAGGAGAAGAACGCGCAAATCACCAATACCTGCGCAAACAATCAAACACTTGCACCCAACACAATAAAGGGGTTGTCAATCCCTTGACGGTCACTTGTAAAGGTGAGATCTGATAGAGATAGATAAGTAAAAGATATTTTTTTGGGGTTTTTTGGTTTATAGATCTGAAAATAAAAGACTGCAAAATAGTAGATCGGAAACTAATATGATGGAAAATACACATGGGGCCCATAGGTTTCACTAGAGGCTTCTCTCTTGAAGGCAAATAATATGGTGGGTGAACAAATTACTGTCGAGCAATTGATTGAAAATCGCAAAGTTATGAAGATATCCAAGGCAATGATTATGCAATATAGGCATTATGTCCGTATCAAGTAGACCGACTCATGCCTGCATCTACTACTATTACACCACACATCGACCGCTATCCAACATGCATCTAGAGTATTAAGTTCATAAAGAACGGAGTAAAGCCTTAAGTAAGATGACATGATGTAGAGGAATTAACTCAAGCAATATGATGAAAACCCCATCTTTTTATCCTCGATGGCAACAATACAATACGTGCCTCGCTACCCCTACTGTCACTGGGTGAGGACACCGCAAGATTGAACCCAAAGCTAAGCACTTCTCCGATTATAAGAAAAACCAATCTAGTTGGCCAAACCAAACCGATAATTCGAAGATAAATACAAAGATACCAAATCATGCATAAAAGAATTCAGAGAAGATTCAAATAATATTCATAGATAAGCTGATCATAAATCAACAATTCCTTGGATCTCAACAAACACACAGCAAAAGAAGATTACATCGGATAGATCTCCAAGAACATTGAGGAGAACATGGTATTAATAATCAAAGAGAGAGAATAAGCCATCTAGCTACTAGCTATGGACCCGTAGGTTTGTGGTACACTACTCACGCTTCATCGGAAGGGAAAAAGAGTTGATGTAGATGCCCTCCGTGATGGAATCCCCCTCCGGCAGGATGCCAGAAAAGACCCAAAGATGGGATCTCACAGGAACAGAAGGTTGTGACGGTGGAAAAGTGTTTTTGTGGATGCTTCTGGTGTTTCTGGAACATATGTGAATATATAGGAGGAAGATCTAGGTTAGGGCGTCACAAGGGGCCCACAAGGCAGGGGCGCCCCCTAGGGCGCGCCCTCCACCCTTGCCGCCGCCTCGTGGCTCTTCTGACTTGTACTCCAAGTCCCCTGGGTGTCTTCTAGTCCAAGAAAAATCATCGTGAAGTTTTACTCTGTTTGGACTCCATTTAGTATTCCTTTTCTGCGAAGCTCAAAAACAATGAAAAAACATAAACTGGTACTAGGCTCTAGGTTAATATATAAGTTAGTCCCAAAAATAATATAAAATAGCATATTAATGCATATAAAACATTCAAAATAGATAATATAATAGCATGGAACAAAAAAATTTATAGATACATTGGAGACGTATCAAGCACTCCCAAGCTTAATTCTTGCTCGTCCTTGAGTAGGCAAATGCTAAAAACAGAATTTTTGATGCGGAATGCTACCTAACATATTTATCCATGTAATTTTCTTTATTGTGGCATGAATGTTCAAATCCATAAGATTCAAAGTAAAAGTTTACTATTGACATAAAAACGATAATACTTCAAGCATACTAATAAAGCAATCATGTCTTCTCAAAATAACATGGCCAAAGAAAACTATCCCTACAAAATCATATAGTTTGGCTATGCTCCATCTTCATCACACAATATATTCAAATCATGCACAACCCCGAGGACAAGCCAATCAATTGTTTCATACTTTTGAGTTTCTCAAACCTTTTCAACTTTCACGCAATACATGAGCGTGAGCCATGGACATATCACTATAGGTGGAATAGAATATGGTGGTTGTGAAGAATACAAAAAGAAGGATATAGTCTCACATCAACTAGGCATATCAACAGCCTATGAAGATGCCCATCAACAGATATCAATGTGAGTGAGTAGGGATTGTCATGCACCAGATGCACTAGAGCTATAAGTTTATGAAAGCTAAAAAAGAAACTAAGTGGGTGTGCATCCAACTTGCTTGCTCATGAATACCTAGGGCAATCCGAGGACGCCCATCGTTGGAATATACAAGCCAAGTTCTATAATGAAAAATTCCCACTAGTATATGAAAGTGACAAAATAGGAGACTCTCTATGATGAAGATCATGGTGCTACTTTGAAGCACAAGTGTGGAAAAAGGATAGTAACATTGCCCCTTCTCTCTTTTCTCTCATTTCTTTTGTGGGTTTCTTTGGCCTCTTTTATTTTTATTTTTCGTCTGAAAACGCATCCCGACTTGTGGGGGAATCATATCTTCCATCATCCTTTCCTCACATGGTACAATTCTCTAATAATGATGATCATCACACTTTATTTACTTACAACTCGATACTTAGAACAAAATATGACTCTATATGAATGCCTCCGGCGGTGTACCGGGATGTGCAATGATTCAAGAATGACATGTATAAAAATTATGAATGGTGGCTTTGCCACAAATACTATGTCAACTACATGATCATGCAAAGCAATATGACAATGATGAAGCGTGTCATAATAAACGGAACGGTGGAAGTTGCATGACAATATATCTCGGTATGGCTATGGAAATGCCATGATAGGTAGGTATGGTGGTTGTTTTGAGGAAGGTATATGGTGGCTGTTTTGATGAAGGTATATGGTGGGTGTAATGCACAGGCGAAAGTTGTGCGGTACTAGAGAGGCTAGCAATGGTGGAAGGGTGAGAGTGCGTATAATCCATGGACTCAACATTAGTCATAAAGAACTCACATACTTATTGCAAAATTCTATTAGTCATTGAAATGAAGTACTACGCGCATGCTCCTAGGGGGATAGATTGGTAGGAAAAGACCATCGCTTGTCCCCGACCGCCACTCATATGGAAGACAATCAATAAATAAATCATGCTCCGACTTCATCACATCACGGTTCACCATACGTGCATGCTACGGGAATCACAAACTTTAACACAAGTATTTCTCAAATTCACAACTACTCAACTAGCATGACTCTAATATCACCATCTTCATATCTCAAAACAATCATAAAGAATCAAACTTCTCATAGTATTCAATGCACTTTATATGGAAGTTTTTATTATACCCATCTTGGATGCCCATCATATTAATTAGGACTAATTTAATAGCCAAAGCAAATTACCATGCTGTTCTAAAAGACTCTCAAAATAATATAAGTGAATCATGAGAGATCAATAATTTCTATAAAATAAAACCACCACTGTGCTCTAAAAAGATATAAGTGAAGCACTAGAGCAAAATTATCTAGCTCAAAAGATATAAGTGAACCACATAGAGTATTCTAATAAATTTTGATTCATGCGTGTATCTCCAAAAGGTGTGTACAGCAAGGATGATTGTGGTAAACTAAAGAGCAAATACTCAAATCATACAAGACGCTCCAGGCAAAACACATATCATGTGGTGAATAAAAATATAGCCTCAAGTAAAGTTACCGATAGACGAAGACGAAAGAGGGGATGCCTTCCGGGGCATCCCCAAGCTTAGGCTTTTGGGTATCCTTGAATATTACCTTGGGGTGCTTTGGGAATCCCCAAGCTTAGGCTCTTGCCACTCCTTATTCCATAGTCCATCAAATCCTTACCCAAAACTTGAAAACTTCACAACACAAAACTCAACAGAAAATCTCGTAAGCTCCGTTAGTATAAGAAGATAAAATCACCACTTTTGGTACTGTTGTGAACTCATTCTTTATTTATATTGGTGTAATATCTACTGTATTCCAACTTCTCCATGGTTCATACCCCTCGATACTACACATAGATTCATCAAAAATAAGCAAACAACACATATAAAACAAAATCTGTCAAAAATAGAACAGTCTGTAGAAATTTGTAAACTTCGAATACTTCTATAACTCAAAATATTCTGAAAAATTAGGAAATTAGAGGAAATTTGTATACAATTCTTGTGCAAAAAGAATGAGTATTTTATCACACTTGTGTTAAAAATGAAAAATATTTTTATGGGCGCAAAAGTTTCTGTTTTTCAGCAAGATCAAATCAACTATCACCGTAAGCCATCCCAAAGGTCTTACTTGGCACAAACACTAATTAAAGCACAAAAAACATCTAACCGGAGGCTAGATGAATTACTTATTGCAAAACAGAACCAAAAATGCAAAAACAAAAATAAATTGGGTTTCCTCCAAACAAGTGCTATTGTTTAACGCCCTAGGTAGGCATAAAACATAGATCTAGGTATTGCCATATTTGGTATGCAATTCTTCGATGGCACACTTATAATCCTTAGAGTATTCTTTGGTTCTATCAATGATTAAACTCCTAGGCAAGAAATCAAGAAATTCACTCGTGGCAATTGGTTCCTTAATAATATCGAGAAGGTTAGGGTGAACACTTATTGTTTTGAGATCTTCATTACCTATACTAGAAGTTTCACCCTTATTCTTAGGAACGTAAATAAACTTTCTAGACTTAGTAGGAGGAAAATCTTGAGTCGTTTAACAGAGGAAAAGGCAGAACCCAAGTTGGTAATAATATCTTCTAGTTTGCTAATTCTAGTAGAGTCTTGATCTATCTTTTCATTAACTATGGGTTCTTTTTCCCTAAGATTCTTTAAAGTAACTCCTATCTTAGATCCATATTGAGTAATTCTATTATGAATCCTTTTATCCAAAATTTCAATCAACTCTATGGTAGCAATTTTATTATCAATAATATCAAGGCTTTGCATCACATGTTCCAAGGTTAAAATAGTTCCATTGATCATAAGAGGTGGTGGGCCTAACAAATCTATCATAGCATTATAAGAATAAAAAGTATGGCTCCCCAAGAAGTTCCCCCCGGTAATGGTATCTAGAACATATCTATTCCAATGAGTAATGCCCACATAAAAAATTGCGAAGGAGAATGGCAGTCGATTGCTTTTGAGTAGATCTATTATGAGCATTGCAAATTCTATACCAAGCATCCTTTAAATTTTCTCCCTCCCTTTGCTTAAAATTAAGGACCTCATTATCGGGAGTGCTAACAATGAAGGGAGGACTAGCCATGAAAGCAAGACAAGCGACCTAACACATGGGAAAACAAAAGGCAAACGAAAAGACGAATGGAAGAAGGGGGAAGAAAAAGGTAAATCTTTTCGAAAATCATTTTAGAAGTGGGGGAGAAGAAAACGAGAGGGAACTGGCGAATAATGTAATGCAAGAGATGAGAGTTTTATGATGGGTACTTGGTAGGCTTGATGTATGTCGGTGTACAAACAAAGGGTGCATCTTTGTACCCCTTTACCTGTGCACGGGTAGTCAGAGCCGCGCCCACGGCCACACAAAGCAGAGCAGGGTAGGTGAACCAAGGTAAAACCGAAGCCCGAGGCAGCCAGAGCAACGCCAAGACCAAGACTACAAAGAAGCAGAGGGGCGGAGCAGTTTACCCCGGCAAGACCCTTGCCGGGGACGGCCTCAGCAGCCCCGGCAAGACCCTTGCCGGGGCAGCACGCCCAAACGCCAATAGAGCGAGCCACCCTTGAGTCCACATCCCCAACACCATCGACCACTTTGGGCCAAGGCTCGGGAGGCACCTCTGTGGTGGCATGCAGATCTTTGTGAAGACAAGGAATACTCAAGATCAGATGAGGATTAGAAGACAAAGACCCTCAGCAAGATCCTTGCCGAGGAAGGCCACTAGATCCCTGGCAAGGTCCTTGCCGGGGACGACAACGCGCCATGGCAAGACCCTTGCCGGGCCACCCGGCAAGGCCCTCACCAAGGACGCCAGCAGGGCCACCGCCAGGCCCGCGCCGACCGAGTTTCCACCGCCGTTCGCATGCAGCTGCCAACTCAACTATCTGAGAAGGCACCTGCATGGCAACATGGAGCTCTCGGGCCAACTCGTCAAGCGCCTGTGTGGTGGCATGCAGATCTTCGTGGAGGCTCCACCACCGCGCCACCTCAGCTGCCTGCCTGCCTACATGGCACCGCATGCCTCACTGGCCAGGGCGCGTGTCGAAATGAGGAGGAGCGGCGACGGACAGGATGAGCCTCGCCCCCGTCCCCGATAAAGCTAGGGGACACCTCAGCAGCGCATTAAATGCGTCTTGTCCTGTAATACGAGCGATAAGCTCGCAATACCATACGCCTTTCCACCTCCTGTATGCCACTGTGGCAGCCCCTTTCGACTATAAAAGGAGGCCCATGGTGTACTGGAGAGGGATTCGGCTCTTTGGGACCGCGCACCCCACCATAGCTAGTTCAAGAGCTCAAGAACTCTCTGAAATACACCCACCAAAGTAGGACTAGGGTTTTACGCATCCTCGCGGCCAGAACCTGGGTAAAGGATCCTTGTGCTGATTACTAATCCTGCCCTTCTCACAACCCCGCACCCCGGCAACCATAGTAGGGATTCTTGTGATCCCATAGGTGTCGTTCCACACCGACATCTTTGGCGCGCCAGGTAGGGGGCGCAATTGTGAGAATCTGGTCTAGTAGCTAGCCTAGCGATTCTTCATCGACATGGCTCCCAAGAAGGAAACGGCCAGGAGGAAAGAGCGCCGCCTGCGAATGCGAAGGACGCCAATGCGGCGACGGAAAATCTAAGTTATTCAGGACCTTGAGTTATTTCCTTTTATACATAAAGTTATTATCCTCAAAGATCTTGCCTATGTATGGGAAACCTGCACACGAAGGGGCCCTCCCGCGATTGGCAACGCCCTTGTTCTGTTTCGAGTCTGCTCAACAGCTCAGAGCGGCCGCCCTGAGAGTGGCGGGGTAGCCTTCTGCACTTGGTAACGCTCCCGACTCTGACTCGAGTCAAGCTCAATAGTTCGGGCGGCCGCGTTATGGGCGGTAAGGTGGTTCGCTCGGCAGCAAGCACACCTGGCAGGCCAATGGGGATCCATACCCAAGACGTCGCCCTGGGTTTACACGCCGGCAGGCCTACCCAGTCACGTAGGTTGGACATACAAGGAAAAATCGAACAGGAAAATAACGCGCATAATGTCAAAAGTGCTGCAGAGTCATACTACATCAAATTGTTGCTGCGGTTCTAACTATAGCAATTGTCTTGGTTGTGAACCTATAGCGGCGATAAGAAATGGGGTGCCTAATCCCGGCCCCGGCCCTCCACCCTCAGAACTCCACCGCCACGGCTGATGATGATCTTGATGCGCTCCCTGAGCAGCGCGAGGTCAGTACCCTCCGGCAAGCTCTCTAGCGCGGCGTCGAAGTCGAGGTCGGGGTGCCAGTGTGCCACCTTGGTGAGAACCTTGGTCACGGCGCCCTGGCAAAGCCTCCGGGCCTCGTCGGCCAGTGAGGCCGCCCGGTTGGCGTGAAGTTGCTCCAGGGCCCTGAGAACACACTCGAAGAACAAGGTCAGCTTGGCGTTGGTGGTCCCACTGCGCTCTGGGGCGTACCTCACGCTTGGCATCCCCATGGTAGCCAGCTGCGCAGTGATCCTGCTGGCGATGTCCTCAAGAAGGCCGATCCAGCGGTTCACGCCCTCCTTGAAATCCTTATGCTCGACGGCCTCATCCTTACGCAGCTGCTTCTCGGTCTCCAGCTCCTTGGCCAGGGTCCCCTCCCGGGCTTGGGCCTCCGTGAGCATCCCCTCGAGGCCCTCCAGCTTCAGTGTGAGGTCCTTGAGGGACTTATTGGCCTTGGAGAGCTGCCCGGCCTTGCTGATGGCTGTGCCCTGCACCTCCGTCAGGACGTTGTTCAACGTATACTTCTCCTTGGATAGCTTCAGGGCCTGCTCCTTCAGCCCGACTAGCTCCGCCTCCATCTCCTTCACCTTGTCGGCATGAACCTGGGCCTGGGCATCGAGTGCCTCTTTGTGCCTCTGCTCCAGCTCACTGGTCCACTGCAAGACAAGCTTCTACATCTCTTCATCCTTGCCGCAGAGCGTGGCGGCAAGCTTCTCCTCTCGCGCAACGAGGTCCTCCTCCTAGGAGTTCATTGTGGCCTGGTGCTGAGTCTGGGCGGCCTTGTCTGCCACGGCCAAGCCCTCCCCCGTCTCCTGGGCCTTCTCGATGTCGGCCAGCTTCATGGTGAGCTCCACATTGCGCTTGGTCAGCTCGCCCTGGGCGGCTTTCAGCTCGTCGCGGGCCTGGCGGAACCATTCCTGCGTCTCAGCAACGCGCTTCTGGAGGTCCGCCTCCGCCTTCACCACCGCCGTCCTGGACCTGACTTTTTCCAGGCAGGCACGATGGAGTGCCTGGAGCCTCCGGAAGTTGGCGCCCATGGCCTGGATCAACCGCTCCTCCTGGGAGCCGTCGCCGCTGACGCTCGGCTCGACGACGACCTGAAGCCCGGTGGTAGCAAGCACTTCATCGTCGAGCACCTCTCCCTCAACGGGTGTCCTGGTGCTCGACGCACCTGGAAGGTGGACGAACAAGTCGTCACTCACCCTCAGGTACTTGCCGGAGCCGGAAGCAGTGGAGGAGGAAGGCTGGTCATCAGCCACCTCCTCCTCCTCCTCGGCAACGGCCCAGCCGGCCTTCCCGGCAGGCCTCTTGCCGGCCTCCCCGACAGGCCCCTTGGCGGCGTCCTCAGCAGCGCCCTTGGCGGCCTCCTCGGCGGCGATCTTCTCGGCGGCCGCCTCGGCAGCCTTGGCGACGTCCTCGATGACGGCTTCCATGTCCTCTGGGTTCACCAAGGAGGGATCAGAAAGGAAAAGGAACAGGGACGAAAGGCGAGTGACTTACCAGCGCCAGTGCCAGGCTGGGAAAAAGAAGTCCCCTCCCCGCCAACATTTGGCGTCGAGGCAAGGCCACCAGCGCCCAAGTTCTCCTCCTCCTCCATGTGCATGGGCCCGGTGCTTGGCGCCCTTACCGGGGACGCCCCTTGAGGCAGCGCGGTCGATGGGGGCGGCGTGTTGGGGGTAGTCCTTGCGGCTCCTCCTGCTGCCGCTCTCCTTCTACATACCCAGCAAGGTCAGCACCAAAGGATCATACCTCTGACACATGTCGACGAGGGGAGGGTAATGAGCTAACGCTGGGGGCTGGGCTGGGGGCTGCTATCCGGGCAACTCAACACCACCAGTGGCGCCCTTGAAGTACCAGTCGGGGGCTGGCCGCCCGCCGAGGTCTTGGCCCTCTTCACTCTCCGGGCCAGCGTCTCCGCGTCCCTGCCAAGGTGGAAACAAGTCAAGACAAGTGACACAGATTGAAGAGGCAGAAATGGCGGGAAGGAGCCAGATACTTACTCGTCGTCCGCCTCCTCCTCTGCTGTTTTACTCTTCCTCCTCAGGCTGAGGGATCCGTAGTCGAAAGTGATCCCCGCGTCGGCGTCTGCCGGAGGAGGGGAGGAGGGCGGAGTCTGAGGGCGCGTGGACGAAGAAGAAGCAGATGCCTTCTTCCTCGCTGCCGCGGCCTTCACCACCTTCCTCACTGCCGCGGCCCTCGTCTGATGCACGACCTCCTGCGGGGATTTTGGCCGCCGTGCGGTCCTGACGGGCCGCACCGGATCGCCAAAAGCAGCCCGTCGCAGGACTCGCCCTCTCCCCGTGGCCGGAGGGTCAACGGCCCCGGCCTCCTCCTCCTCCGATGACTCGTCGGCCGCATCCTCAATCAGAGGAGCCTCGGTGCCAGCGTTGCTGGTCTCCCCAGCAGCCTCCGCCCACCTGGCGAGCTCTCCTCCTTCGTGGTCGTCGCGTCCTTGTCCTCCACACCACCGGCGCTGCCGGCCTCCTCGGCAAGCTTCGCCTCCATCGCCCTGGCGGCGATGTAGTCCAGCTCCGCTTGGGTGGTGTCGTGGACGAGCAGCCGCTCAGCGTCGGAGAACTGCTGCACCTCGGCGTCATCCGGCTTGGCCCAGCTCGGGTCAGGCCCATGCGCGTTGCAGTTCGGCATCATGGCGATGATGTCGGTCCGGCACGAATTGTTGCACAACGGGACCACTCCCGCCGGCAACTTGAACAAGGGCCCCTTGAAGACCTTAGCGGCCTTCGCGGCGGCCCTCGCGACCTTGCCGGTCCGCTCGACCTCGCCGTCATGGCCCACATCGAGCTGGAAAATTTGCTAGCAGAAATGGGCATGCCCCATCACCGTGAAGTTGTGGTCGAGGCCGGGGCGTAGCCGCATGATGTCGGCGGGGTTGGTAAAGAGCCAGGCTGGCGTCCCCTTGTTATGCAGTGGGGCGATCCGATGGCGGATGAAGTCCACCCGGATCATCTCGAGGGTGAGCCCCGGCCTCAGTGAGCCGAAGGATCCTGGTGGTGGCGACCATGAGCTTCTCGTCATCAGCATTGACGTCACTCCAATCGCTTCTGCGGACCGGCGGCGCCCGGTGAACTTTGCAGAACGCCGGCGGGTCCTTCTCCTCGATCCAGCACCACCGGCCCCGCCATTCTTCCCACCTCTCCTTCATGGCGACCTCCGGATACGCTCCCTTGGACCTTGAGATCCAGGCGATGCAACCGGAGATGGCGCCCCCTGGTTGGATCCGAGGGGAGAAGTAATGGCGAAAGAGCGCCGTGTTGGGGTGCACCCCGGCGAAGCCCTCGCAGAGGTGAGCGAAAAGGGCCATGCACGCCACCGCATTCAGGGTAAAATCCAGGAGGCAGAAGCCAAAGGTGTGCATGATGTCGTTGAAGAAATCGGAGAAGGGAGGACAGAGCCCGTAGGAAAAATAATCGACAAAGAAGGGGTACCGATTTGGGGCAGCCTCTGCGCAGTCAGCGGGGATGACGCGCGTGGCTGGATGCCCCGACTTATCTCCCCCCGTCTTCACCCCCCACAGGGGCCTGAAGGCTTCCCGAAGCTCGGACACGTCAACTGTCGAGGGGAAGAAGGCGGACTGCGTCCGCTGCACCGCCAGCGCACTCTCCGGTGTCCTTAGCCACCCCCTTGCCCTTGACGGATTTTGGCGCCATGGCAGCTGGGGAAGAAGGGCGAGGCAGAGGGCAGCAGAAACCCAACAGCGGCAAGAAGGGGCAAAGCTTGGAGAAGAAGATGAAGACGAGCAGAGGCTTTCGAGATTGGGATTGCGCGAAGGGTAAAAGGAACAGTGCGCTCGCGGTTATCCCTTTTTATGGGGAAGCCGCGGGTCGCGCTGCCCATTTACTACGATGTGACGCATGTGTGCGGGAAATGCGCCACGCATGCCGCCCACGTCACATGCACCCCTCCGCGCCGTGCCACGATGCACGCGGGTTGTGGGAGACGCAGCACGCGAAAAGTTTTACTGCGGTAAAAACCGCCCCGCCTGCCCTCGCACCATTTTGGGCCTGGCCCAACAATGTATCGCGCTTATGTGTGGCCCAGGCCCGGGGGCTCCTATCGGTGTACAAACAAAGGGCACAACTTTGTACCCCTTTACCTGTGCACGGGCAGTCAGAGCCACACCCACGGCCACACCAAGCAGAGCAGGGGAGGTGAACCAAGGTAAAACTGAAGCCTGAGGCAGCCAGAGCAACGCCAAGACCAAGACTACAAAGAAGCGGAGGGGCGGAGCAGTTTCCCCCGACAAGACCCTTGGCGGGGACGGCCTCAGCAGCCCCGGCAAGACCCTTGCCGGGGCAGCACGCCCAAACGCCAATAGAGCGAGCCACCCTTGAGTCCACATCCCCAACACGATCGACCACGTTGGGCCAGGGCTCGGGAGGCACCTCTGTGGTGGCATGCAGATCTTTGTGAAGACAAGGAATACTCAAGATCAGATGAGGATTAGAAGACGATGACCCTCGGCAAGATCCTTGCCGAGGAAGGCCACTAGATCCCCGGCAAGGTCCTTGCCGGGGATGACAGCACGCCACGGCAAGACCCTTTCCGGGCCACCCAACAAGGCCCTCACCAAGGAAGCCAGCAGGGCCACCGCCAGGCCCGCGCCGACCGAGTTTCCACAGCCATTCGCATGCAGTTGCCAGCTCAACCAGCTGAGCAGGCACCTGCATGGCAACATGCAGCTCCCGGGCCAACTCGTCAAGCGCCTGTGTGGCGGCTTGCAGATCTTCGTGGAGGCTCCACCACTGCGCCACCTCAGCTGCCTGCCTGCCTACATGGCACCGCATGCCTCACTGGCCAGGGCGTGTGTCGAAGCGAGGAGGAACGGCGACGGACGGGACGGGCCTCGCCCCCGTCCCCGATAAAGCTAGGGGACACCTCAGCAGCGCATTAAATGCGTCTTGTCATGTAATACGAGCGATAAGCTCGCAATACCGTTCGCCTTTCCACCTCCTGTATGCCACTGTGGCAGCCCCTTTCGACTATAAAAGGAGGCCCATGGCGTAATGGAGAGGGATTCGGCTCTTTGGGACCGCGCACCCCACCATAGTTAGTTCGAGAGCTCAAGAACTCTCTGAAATACACCCACCAAAGCAGGACTAGGGTTTTATGCATCCTCGCGGCCCGAACCTGGGTAAACGATCCTTGTGCTGATTACTAATCCTGCCCTTCTCACAACCCTGCGCCCCGGCAACCGTAGTAGGGATTCTTGTGATCCCATAGGTGTTGTTCCACACCGACAATGTAGATCTTGACTTGGCGTAGATCTCCCCGGCAATGCCGACCGAAATTCTTGAGCCTGTGTTGGTTTTCCCTTGAAGAGTAAAGGATGATGCAACACATTAGAGGTGCATATTTCCCTCAGTTAAGAACAAAGGTACCAATCCAGTAGGAGAAGAGTGCACAAATCACCAATATCCAGGTTCAAGGCATGGTACTTGCAATTTGGGTTTGTTGGACCAATGATACAATAGGGGGTTCCCTTACAGTGTTGCTATCAAAAAAATCACCAATACCTGCACAAACAATCAAACACTTGCACCCAACACGATAAAGGGGTTGTTAATCCCTTCATGTCACTTGCAAAGGTGAGATCTGATAGAGATAGATAAGTAAAAGATAAAATATTTTTGGGTTTTTTGGTTTATATATCTAAAAATAAAAGATTACAAAATAGTAGACCAGAAACTAATATGATGGAAAATAGACCTGGGGGCCACAGGTTTCACTAGAGGCTTCTCTCTTGAAGGCAGATAATATGGTGGGTGAACAAATTACTGTCGAGCTATTGATAGAAAAGCGCAAAGTTATGACGATATCCAAGGCAATGATTATGCAATATAGGCATCACGTTCGTGTCAAGTAGACCGACTCCTGCCTGCATCTACTACTATTACTCCACACATCGACTGCTATCCAACATGCATCTAGAGTATTAAGTTCATAAAGAACGGAGTAACGCCTGAAGTAAGATGACATGATGTAGAGGAATTAACTCAAGCAATATGACGAAAACCCCATCTTTTTATCCTGGATGGCAACAATACAATACGTGCATCGCTACCCCTACTATCACTAGGTGAGGACAACGCAAGATTGAACCCAAAGCTAAGCACTTCTCCCATTGCAAGAAAAACCAATCTAGTTGGCCAAACCAAACCGATAATTCGAAGAGAAATACAATGATACCTAATAATGCATAAAAGAATTCAGAGAAGATTCAAATAATATCCATAGATAAGTTAATCATAAATCCAAAATTCATCGGATCTCGACAAACACACTGCAAAAGAAGATTACATCGGATAGATCTCCAAGAACATCAAGGAGAACATGATATTGAGAATCAAAGAGAGAGAAGAGGCCATGTAGCTACTAGCTATGGACCCGTAGGTCTATGGTAAACTACTCACGCTTCATCGGAAGGGAAAAAGAGTTGATGTAGATGCCCTTCGTGATGGAATCCCCCTCCGACAGGTTGCCAAAAAGGCCCAAAGATGGGATCTCACAGGAACAGAAGGTTGTGACGGTGGAAAAGTGTTTTCGTGGATGCTTCTGGTGTTTCTGGAACATATGTGAATATATAGGAGGAAGAGCTAGGTTAGGGCATCACGAGGGGCCCACAAGGCAGGGGCGCCTCCTAGGGCACGCTCTCCACTCTTGCCGCCGCCTCGTGGCTCTTCTCACTTGTACTCCAAGTCCCCTAGGTGTCTTCTGGTCCAGGAAAAATCATCATGAAGTTTTATTTCGTTTGGACTCCGTTTAGTATTCCTTTTCTGCGAAGCTCAAAAACAATGAAAAAATAGAAATTGGCATTGGGCTCCATGTTAATAAGTTAGTCCCAAAAATAATATAAAATAGCATATTAATGCATATAAAACATCTAAAACAGATAATATAATAGCAAGGAACAATAAAAAAATTATAGATATGTTGGAGACGTATCACCAGAATAAGTATGTGGTGTTGTGCTCACCCTCCTTCAACCACGTGGCTCATGAACGCTGCAGCAATGTCGTCTCCTATCTATACAGAAGTTTGTCCAATTAGTTCATTTTTTGCTAGATCGCCGCACAATTGGCATCAGCAAGTTGTAGAGCATCCAACTTGGTCCGTAGCTTCTTAATGTCCTTCATTACATGTCCAAAGTTCTCCCTGATCCATGACCATAAATTATTCATCAATTCCTTAAGTTAATCAGAAACCTAACCAAGGTTCCATCAGGGTCGTTTCCTTGCCCCTAATGCCACAATTATCTCTTGCAAGGTCAGGTCACATTCCCGATAATCTCATAACAAAGAGGTGACCGGCAGCGCTGAGGCCCATCGTCAGCTAAGAAGTGCATCACAACTAGGCAGTGGTCCGAGCATGAGGTGGCATGATGAACCACCCTAGCAAATGGAAACAACTCCCTCTAAGCTTCATCAGCACATGCCCTTGATACGTCCATTTTGCATCAAGCTTTTATATCGATATTTATTGCATTATGGACTGTTATTTCACTTTATGTCACAATACTTATGGCTATTCTCTCTTATTTTACAAGGTTTACATAAGGAGGGAGAATGCCGGCAGCTGGAATTCTGGGCTGGAAAAGGAGCAAATATTAGAGACCTATTCTGCGCAACTCCAAAAGTGCCGAAACTCCACGGAACATCTTAAAATAAATAAAGAAAAATCCTCGCCAAAGATGAAGGCCAGGGGGCCCACACCATGCTCATGAGGGTGGGGGGCGCGCCCTAGGGAGCGCCCCCCTACCTCGTGGGCCCCCTAGTGGCTCTCCGACGTCCATCTTCTCCTATATGAAGTCTTTCGATGAGAAAAAAAATCAGAAGGAACCTTTCTGGACGAGACTCCACCGCCACGAGGCGGAAGCTTGGCGGAACCAATCTAGAGTTCCACAAGAGCTGTTCTGCCGGGGATACTTCCCTCTGGGAGGGGGAAATCATCAGCATCGTCATCACCAACGCTCCTCTCATCGGGAGAGGGCAATCTCCATCAACATCTTCACCAGCACCATCTCATCTCCAAACCCTAGTTCATCTCTTGTATCCAATTCTTGTCTCAAAGTCCGGGATTGGTGCTAGTAGGTTGCTAGTAGTGTTGATTACTCCTTGTAGTTGATGCTAGTTGGTTTATTTGGTGGAAGATCGTATGTTCAGATCCTATATGCATATTATTACCCCTCTGATTATGAACATGAATATGCTTTGTGAGTAATTACGTTTGTTCCCGAGGACAAGGGAGAAGTCTTGCTATTAGTAGTCATGTGAATTTGGTATTCGTTTGATATTTTGATAAGATGTATGTTGTCTAGCCTCTAGTGGTGTTATGTGAACTTCAACTACATAACACTTCACCATTATTTGGGCCTAGAGGAAGGAATTGGGAAGTAATAAGTAGATGATGGGTTGCTAGAGTGACAGAAGCTTAAACCCTAGTTTATGCGTTGCTTCATAAGGGGCTGATTTGGATCCACATGTTTCATGCTATGGTTAGGTTTACCTTAATACTTTTGTTGTAGTTGCGGATGCTTGCAATAGAGGTTAATCATAAGTGGGATGCTTGTTCAAGTAAGAACAGCACCCAAGCACCGGTCCACCCACATATCAAATTATCAAAGTATCGAACGCGAATCATATGAACGTGATGAAAACTAGCTTGACGATATTCCCATGTGTACTCGGGAGTGCTTTTCCTATTATAAGAGTTTGTTCCGGCTTGTCCTTTGCTACAAAAAGGATTGGGCCACCTTGCTGCACTTTATTTACTTTTGTTACTTGATTGCTCGTTACAATTTATCTTATCACAAAACTATCTGTTACCACTTATTTCAGTACTTGCAGAGAATACCTTGCTGAAAACCGCTTATCATTTCCTTCTGCTCCTCGTTAGGTTCGACACTCTTACTTATCGAAAGGACTACGATAGATCCCCTATACTTGTGGGTCATCAGCCCTGTCCAGCCACATGCGGATATTGTGGTCCCTTTGTTGTCCATTATCGTATGTGAATGGATCCCGTGAGAACCCAAGGTCCTCGAGTTCACACACCATCAAGCAATCCCAAAAGGCCCGACCTTTATCACGTAGTGATGTCGAAAAGTGTTCATGTTGCCAAAGTGCTTCATTGTAGCCACCACATACAACTGAAGGGTCCAGTGATACTACCCATAAGTTTACTAGGTGTTTCCACATCAGGTGACGATTCTCAACTCAGGGTTTCCCATAAACAAATGTTGTCCGCCAACTAAGATCATTACCAACATCCAACACATGCACATCAATAAATCTTGCACATTTATCAAGTATACCATGACCTGCAGGGGTTTGCCCCAAAAGAGTGCGAAACCCCCTCTATGGCGTCACTACAAACACCAAAAAGAACTTTCAAACCGAGCCTCCACATCAATTTTATCCATCTTTACTAAACTTTGTCTCATCTCGCAGAGGAAAACATGACTAGGGATATTGGCTTTTGAGAGGGCAAAAACCTCGTCTACTACTCGGCTCAAACCCCCGTAGTTCCAAAATAAGACTCATTGTTTCTGGTGGCACCGCCTCCCCTGAGGGAGTCCACTGAACTAGGTCCACTGGCGTCACCACTATTGTCTGTTTTACCTTGCTTGCTACTCGAGCTGTTACTAGTGGATTCATGCTTAGGAAGATCCTCCCCCTTCCCCTCAATTATTCCAACACAGTCGATTGGGCTCCAACCAAATCAAGAGCAACAATGTTTTCCCACCCTCCATGTTTATATGCTTTCCAATGCCCCTATCAATGTCCATGTTCTCACTCAAAAGTTTGTATAGGCTAGAAGTTGCATCATTGATATCTGGGTTAATCTTCTCCTGACTCTAGCTGCCACCCTTCCTGACAGGAGCATCGCGAGGACTAACGCCTGGAGTTCCACGACTTGTAGAGGGGCCTTTGTTGCCCCATGGGTTGGGTTCAAACTCATATTGAACCCTAGTCGGAGGATCAACATACAACCACTAGAAATTTCATGTCCCTCTCCTCATGAATGCATGCTCCACATTGTTTGTACTCATGGGCAACCGAACAACATACCATGTAGAATCTTGCCAATTTCCCATATCTCACCAAGTAAACTTTGCACACTTTGTCTCAAACAATGCTCAGGAACTTTGTCAGTGGCCGAGGACATCATGAGGTACATGCATACGGATATAGCCTTCGCCCGTATTGTCATTCAGACTCATCTCCAAGATTTTCCTGGCCTTATTCATCAACTTCTCCACCAATTCCCTGTTACAAAATCCATCTGGCAATTGGTGAATTTGACGCCAGATTGGCATAAGGAAGAATTGAATATTCTTTGCCTTGCTAAATCCATCGTTAGGGCACAACAAAACAACCCTCTTTTGAAATAGACATGATCCTTGTTCAGTCATCTGCTCCTAGTCATTGAGGTGGGAAGCTTGGACGACAAACAAGTTGGGGCCAACGGGGCGAAAGCAAATATCTTGTGTCGGGTTCCATGTTGCTCGTGTGTCACGATAGAAGGCAGCTTGGCTAGCAGAATTTTCCGTCTTAACACTAGCCAGGGACAACCATCTCATGCTCTTGTTAATCACTAGGTCATCTTCATCAATCACTAGGTTATCAAAGTCTTCATCACCCAGATCAAGCTGCTCGAAGAAGTCTCCATGATCAGGTTTGGCGATGCCCATAGCGCCCCAGCTTGTTGCCGACTGGGCGTCAGAAGAGGATGCCATAGGGGGCCAAGGGGGGGCCAGCGGAGGCTCTCGACAGTCCTGCCGATGGAAGGTTTGCTATGTGCGTGGAATCAACTGTGGTGGGAAACGCTGAGGAGGAGAGAAACCCTAGTCATTAGCGTAGGGAAAAATATATTCCTATAAGGCTAATGATTCCTATCAGCCAACCGGTCAAAAATCCGGCCAAAGCCCTCACTCGCGAGATGAACATGCTGGTGGAACCAGCCACCGCATCTTTCCTTCTTCCTCTATCTTTTCACTTTTCGCTTTCTTTGTATGTTGCCATGCATGCCCTTGAACTCACTCGCCCTCCTGTCTCCCACACATCCATGCCTTGCGCGTGCTTCTTGATCCCATGATTTGTGCCACCACGTACATCCGCCGCGCCGCGGCGTGACCGTGAGCCGGCATGATCGGAGCATCCTTCTTCCTCCTACTCTTAGGCAACCCTCACCTCTGGGGCACACACCCACTGCATCGGCACCGGGGTCTATGCTGCAATGGCCACAAATGGGTGTCGTGACCAACAACGAGCAGTAGCGCGTGGCTGGCGGAGGCAATGGTGGAACAACCACGTCTGTGTGCTGCAACCACTGACAAAAGGCTTCAACTCTATATGGAAAAATATTAAACTGGCTATAGAGAAATCGTCAACCGGCCACTGCCCATTTGGGAAAAGCTACAACTGTTGACACAAAATGCTTCAACCTGAGATGAAGAAAGCTTCAACTAGACGATAGGGAAAACTTCTAACCTGATGCTGCTAAAAAATGGAAAATCTACAACCGTTGACAGAAAAGCTTCGACCGTAGATGGGAAAATGTTCAACCGGCGAGAGAGAAGTCTCCAACCAGATACTGCACAACCATAAAAGATGCGACCGTTGATAAAGAAATCGTCAATCGTATATGGGAAAAGCTTCAACCGGCGACAGAGAAAAGCTACTATCGGTGATTGGGAGGTGGGCGAGACGAAGATGCTACATGTGATTTTTGCTGCAATAGGCGAGATGAAAAGCCACAACCAGAGAGTTGATTTGCTGGGGCCGGCGCCAGGTGATGGTGGTGAGCTTCGACGGTGGAGAGCTTCACCAACGGCGGTGGCGGAGCTACAACGGTCACCATGGCGAGTTTTGCGATGATCTTGCTACAACCGTGGTCGTGGGGGTTGCCGGGGACCAAGGTCGTGGGTGTTGCTGCAGCCGTGCCCCTCGTTTTTTTTGCTGGAAAGCACGGCTGACCTGGGAGCGAGGACGCGGTTCTACAAGGGCAGCTAGCCGGCAAACGACAGCGATCGTACGAGCTTCGAGACCGGCTGTATAGTTGGTCCATGGCGGGATCAGCGGCGCCCTTTCGTCACGCTCTCGTCCATGCGTCATAATGTGATTTGGGGGCAAAGCAAAAACAGGTGAGTGAGGACGAAGCACGGTCTGATCTGACATATTTGAGGCTACTTTTGGACTCACGTGGAGAAAAAGACTATCTTTGAAACCAATGAAACAAGGTCAAACCACATACGGAGTATTTGGTTTAAGCAGATGATACTGTATGAGTAATTAACCAACTAATGATTGACCCCGCAAAAAAAAAACTAATGACTGGTCTTTCCCCACAAAGAACTAGTAACTGAAACCTCTTTGGTGGGCCATTGGATCTCCATCCAAAGGCTCGTGTGATCACTTCCCCGCACAAAACCCAACGCAGCCCGATCGAGGCGGCAGACAGATTTGCACGGAGCGCTTGTCTCGGTCACTGACAGTAAACTGACGGAGATAAGCTTCGAGAAGGAAGGTCATGGCTGCCTCCGCCGCCGACGCCACCGCCCCCCCGCCGGAGACGCCGCTCACAGCGCCGCGCGGCCGCGGAAACGACGGCGTGGGTGGGAGGGTGGAGGAGCTGTGCTGCGTCTGCCGCCTCCCCGCCGATCCGGTCCGCAGGCTGGCCCCCCTGAGCGACGGCAATTTCGTCCACTACGACTGCCGCTGCGAGGTATCTCCATCCTTCCCCCCTCCCTCGCCTCCTCCACTAGCTAGGGTTTCCAGCAGCGGCCGTGCAGCGTGGCATGGATACTCCTCCGCCTGGGCTCTGTTCCGCCAGATCCATCTCGTTCACTACCGATTTCAGTCGGATCTAGATTCCAGCTGATGTTGCTGCCATGGATCTCGCTAGAAATTCCCCCTTCTGCGAGGCAACCATTTCGTGCCATCTTTTTCCTGCAGTGGTTGCACTTCATTGCTGCAGTCAGCCTGACTATTCCTTTTCCAGCTGATATGATGCCGATGCTGATCCCTTTCGAAAATTTCAGGTGTGCGAGCGCAAAGCCCTTAGGCTGTCCGTGTGGGAGTTCATGGCGGGCTTGCCAGGCAAGCTCACGAGCCTGCTGCTCCCCCTCTTCTTTGCCGTCTGTGTCCTCGGTGAAACAGTCATGCACCTCATCACCTTACAAACTTGGCGCCTCGTTTTCGCCAGCACCTTTGCTGAAGTGTACCATCTGGTCTCCCTCCGCCTCTCTGCCACCTCCATCATCGCTTTGGTATCGTTCTTTGCTGCATTTGCGAATAGGTTTGCACCGTTTGCCGTGGCTCCATTTGCGCGCTGGGTTAAACGCCTAGAAACCCGGTGTCAGGGATGGTGGGGATGGCTGGCAAGTCTTCCAGCTATTTACTGTTGAAGCCTGCTTGGTGGTATGCTTGTTTCTTCTCAACCAGTGTTCTCCGTCAGCCACTTTGTTTATTTTTTAATTTATATTCTATGGTGGGTGATAGACCATATATATTTGGTGCAATGCTGGGTTTTTATATTGTATTAAAGTGCTAAGTAGTGCAGTTTGTGTTCTGCAATTGGAAAGATTATCACATCTTGGCATGGTTCTCCTGATTGTTTTATAGTTGGTGATAGATCAATATGCCTCCACTTCAAAGTGTATCATCCTCGTTTAGTGCTTTAGTTGTTCTAGTATTTTCTGTTATCTTCTTAGGCTAGTCACTATAATTCATGAATATACAGATGAAAACACAAAAGTTACATGTGTTGGTATGTGTGAGATAGTATATAATAAATGTGAACCACCAAATTGAAACAGAAGTATTTGCTTATTTGGTACAGATTTGTTCAAGGAAGTAAGCATTCGTGAGTTTGATATCTCTTTCACTTGGATTGTATCTTGGGCACTAGTATCTCTTTTATCTCCAAATGTTCCTCAAACTTGAGATCCTTTGACATTGTTAAATGCACACATGCACAAGTTGACTTAACTAAGAAACAAAGCTGCATTCATAAAAGTTGAAAAAAAAAATCTTTACGAAATTCGCATCTTCATGGCCAAATGTTTTTGGGGTGACAAATCACAAATATGCACATTATTTTTTTAAATTTGCAAAAGTAGTTGGTAGTTCTTGTTTCTTTTGGTGTGGTATTCATCGTGGTGCCAAACCCACCCTTACTAGATTTTACTATTTTAAACAATATATTTTCCTTATGTTTTTTAATACCCAATCTTATAGGTCTTGGGACCGCCGCTAAGGCTAGTTCTACCCTGGGTGTATCTATAGGGTTATGGCTTAGTTGCATCCTTTTGGGCATGCAGGGAGTACCTCACATTTCTGGCGCTTATCATTTTGTACTTACTTCCAGAAAATTCTGACAATATGCTTCTCTAATCAGGTGTTAATAGCTGACATGGCTGTTGTTTGTATTTTTGGTTTACTCCCATTCTCACTTGGAAGGATAATTTTATGGTGCAAGCCGTCTTTCAATTTTAACAGTGTGGATGAAGTCGACTCCTATACTTCAACTTCAACAACTATTCTGGTTGGATATGGATATATCTTTTCTGTGGGCGTATTTTTTGTTGGGCTGAATACTTTTCGTGAATACTTGACCGGGGAGCGCCTTACGATTGCAATTCTCTTTAGAAAGCTTTCTGGTATATTCTTCAGAGGGATCTTGCGTTCAATCATTGGTGCCAATAGTGGTGTTAATCTTTTATACATATATATACTACACCCATTGTTCATTGATTGGTTGCTTGATATGTGCACTTCAAAATTGTTTGGTGCAACAATGTCTCAGAGGTTCAAATTTCTGATTGTGCCATCATTTTCTTCTATGGCTCTTCACTGGTTTACTGGACGCAACATTTTGAGTCTGCGCAACAGAGTCTTCGTATTTCTCCGCAAGGTATTTAGTATATTATATTATATTTGTCTCATGTCCATGATGTATGCAGTTTACAGTTCAGGGGTACAATGAGTGTTGTACTTTTTTGTGAGTAGGTATTGAAGCCAGGAATTAGGATTCGCTTTATCCGACATAATATTTATGAACCATTCTATATATTCTATTTCAAGAGGCTTCCTGGCCTTTTTGACGACATTACATTCATTGCTCTAGTAATCCTTGTTCCTACTAAAATTGCTGTCCAGTTGGAACCTGAGGAGTTCCCGCTAGACATCAAGTAAGTATATAATATTTGTTCTCCATCTGATGTATCTTCCAGCCTTTTGTAGTTAACCCATCTAATTTATATTTGTGGATCGTAGCTACTTCGATCGTCCTGCTGAGGGCACATCATTCTGGCAAGGGCCACGGTACTACGCAGAGGCACTTTCTGGTATTCTTTATCTCAGGTTTCTCACTGACAATACAGTTTTATACCTCGAGTGGTTAGTCTGGAGGGTAAGATGCTATTGGCTCTTCACTGCTGGAGATGCCCTGTGGAACATTGTCTCACCGAGGGAACATTATGATTGCAGCGATGAAGTTAACAATAGAAGGTAAGCACCAAATGCATAGTTTTGTTCATTCACGGAAAACTGCCGAATCTGCACTTTGAGTTTTACTTCGGTAGTCGGCACCCCCCCCCCCCCCCCCCCCCCCCCCCCCCCCCCCCCCCCCCACCCACCCACCCACCCAAAAAACGTTTACACAAATCTTAAAGTTACTTAAAAAGAGTATTCACGATCAATTAGTTCTAATCCCTATTCGGACTGGATTATATTAACTAGCCGGACTGGCTTGTTCACCAGGGACCGGATGCATGTTTGCAATCCAGTCACCTCTTTTTGGTCACCCCACGACAGGCCCGTCTCTTTCCAGGACACAAGCCGCGTGGGGGGTCCGGATCGGAGCTCGGGGGCCGCGGTCCATTCCGGATCGCGTGGCTCAGTGATGTAGAACCACCCGGATTGCCATCCCTTTAGGGTCTCCACGAAAGATCCCTCGAACCATAGGGCGTTGGCCATCTTGCCTGCCATAGCGCCTCCGCACTCCGCCTGGCTGCCGGGCACCACCTTGGGCTTGACGTTGAAAGTCTTGAGTCAGAGGCTGAAATGGGGGGGGGGGAACGCGGAGGAAAGCCTCGCACACGACGATAAACGCCAAGATGTTGAGGATGAAGTTCGGAGCCAGATCGTGGAAATCTAGGCCGTAGTAGAACATGAGCCCCCGGACGAATGGGTGGAGTGGAAAACCCAGTCCGCGGAGGAAGTGGAGGAGAAAAACCACCCTCTCATGGGGCCTTGGGGTAGGGATGAGCTGCCCCTCCTCGGGAAGCCGGTACGCGATGTCCTTGGACAGATACCCAGCCTTCCTTAGCTTCTTGATTTTTCCCTCCGTAACGGAGGAGACCATCCATTTGCCTCCCGCTCCGGACATTGCTGGAGAAGGTTGAGGTGGGAAGTGCGGGCTTGGGCGCTGGAGCTCGGGTGCGCGAGAGATGGATAGGCAAGGGAGGAAGAAGGTGTAGGTGAAAAAGGTGGATTCTTATCCCCTTATATAGGCGGATGCGGTTATGCGTCCCCACCTGCCTAATAAAACTCGCTTGCCTCCCGAGCGCCGTGATAAATGGCGCGGTTGGGTTACCCACGTCCGTATTGATGAGAATCCCGTAAAAAGGGTACACGATCTCTGTTTTGACAAGACGTGCCAAGGAAACCGCCTCGCAAAACATGCTGAGGTGGAAAAATAAAAACGATTCGAGTAAAGGACTTGGCTGAGTGTGATGGCGCACTGCAGGTTACGTCAGCAGATTTGATTTGTGCTAATATTATTCTCTTTATGGCAATATGTGGAAACTCATTTTACAGAGCCGGACACTACTCTTGGTGATTACAATCTTCTGTGAAGGACTGGGAGGAGGAACCCGCCTTGCAATGCCGAAGACAATTTGCGCGCCGGACTCGTCGTCATTGAAGTCTGGTTCAGGGGCTACTGAGGGAGTCCTGGATTAGGGGGTGTTCGGGTAGCCGGACTATACCTTCAGCCGGACTCCTGGATTATGAAGATACAAGATTGAAGACTTCGTCCCGTGTCCGGAGGGGACTTTCCTTGACGTGAAAGGCAAGCTTGGCGATGCGGATATTCAAGATCTCCTACCATTGTAACCGACTCTATGTAACCCTAACCCTATCCGGTGTCTATATAAACCGGAGGGTTGTAGTTCGTAGGACAGAATCAACCCCATACACAATCATAACATAGGCTAGCTTCTAGGGTTTACCCTCCTTGATCTCGTGGTAGATCTACTCTTGTACTACCCATATCATCAATATTAATCAAGCAGGAGTAGGGTTTTACCTCCATCAAGAGGGCCTGAACCTGGGTAAAACAAAGTGTCCCCAGTCTCCTGTTACCATCCGGCCTAGAGGCACAGTTCGGGACCCCCTACCCGAGATCCGCCGGTTTTGACACCGACACTCTGTGTCGTCACCTTTAGGCAGATCTTCGTGTTCGGCGGCATTGCACTGCGGGCTAATTCGCTTGGCCATCTGGAGCAGATTGAAAGCTACGCCCCTGGCCGTCATGTCAGATTTGGAAGTTTGAACTACACGGCTGACATCCGCGGAGACTTGATCTTCGATAGATCTGAGCCACAACCAAGCGCGCCGCACTATCATGATGGGCATGACTTAGCTCTACCTCTGAACAGTGCCCTGGAGGCCGCGCCCGCAATAGCTCCGACCCTTAGCTCGGAGCCAACTGCGCCGATCGAGGGCGGGTGGCTAGACACCGCCTCGGGGGTTGCAGTCTCAACGGCGATCGAGCCGAACACCAGCTTTATCCTCTGCGAAGCCTGTGACTCCAAGGTGCCGGACCCTGCTCCGGACTCCAAACCCTCCGCGCCCCGGCCAATCGAATCCGATTGGGCGCCGATTATGGAATTCACCGCCGCAGATATCTTTCAGCACTCTCCCTTCGACGACATTCTGAATTCACTAAGGTCTCTCTCTCTGTCAGAAGAGCTCTGGCCGGGTTATGGCCAACAGGATTGGGATGCGGACAACAAAGAAATTCGATGCCCACCCACCACCCACTTCGTAGCCACTGTTGACGATTTAACCGACATGCTTGACTTCGACTCCGAAGACATCGACGGCATGGACGACGATGTAGGAGGCAAACAGGAACCAGCACCCACAGGGTACTGGACAGCCACCCCATCCTACGATGTATACATGGTGGACACACCCAAAGGAAACGACGAGGATGAATGGGAGGACGCAATGAAGGGTCGTTCCTCCGAAAAGCAGTCAAAGCGGCGGTCATATAGACCCAGCCACAGAGCAGGGTGAGCCGGCGAATGATGAACATGGCATCGAGCAACCGTCCGAACAAGGAAATTTGGATAAACAAACCGCACAACCCGTCCCCAGCGAAGATAACAGTCCGAACGACCTCACGCCGGACAAGTTCCTGGAGCAGAAGAACCTCCACAAAAGGCTCGTCGCCACTGCGCGTAGCCTGAAAAAGCAGAAGTGGAAGCTCAAAACTGCGGAAGATGCACTCAGAATCAGGTGGAGCAAAGTACTCAACACCGCAGACAAATACGGCGACAGTCGCCACACAAAAAGCTATCCGAAGCGAAAGCTCCTGCCTGAATTTGATGAGGAGGCCTTAGAACCTCCGCAATCAACAAATAAGGAAGCCATCCGGTCGGATAAACGACCCCATGGCCAATATAGAGCGGCAAGAGGCGCCGCACACAAGCAGCACGCGACCCACTCAAGGATTCGCATCAAAAAGATGGCCCAGCCAGATCTATCTACGAGCCAAGAAAGAAAGCTTTAGTAAGCAATGCAACACAACAAACATCCGAACACTACGACACACCCAAATACAGGGGTGCCGCACACCCCCTATGTTTCACCGATGAGGTGCTGGACCATGAATTTCCAGCGGGATTCAAGCCCGTAAACATAGAGGCACTTGAGTTTGTTGTAGTAGTCGGCACCCCCCCCCCCCCACCCACCCAAAAAATGTTTACACAAATCTTAAAGTTACTTAAAAAGAGTATTCACGATCAATTAGTTCTAATCCCTATTCTCCCAATGGATCAAACAAGAGATCAGAACAGTCTAATCTTTTTGATTGAAGGTGTAACTTCTAATCTCCACCTTTAATCTGCATTAAAATCTGTAGACTTTTCTAGAGGGGTGTACCGAAGCAAAACACTCTGCACTTATTTTTGGCTTGACTACATATATGCTCGTTTTGTAATGTAATCTATCTTTGACCATTCAATGAACTAAAGCCTTTTGCTTGGCCACACAATTTTCGGTAGATGCTTACCTTTGTTGTACATTGTACCAGGAAATTTGTTGTTGTTCAAACAATGCCACAGGTGGTGCTATCATGGTTGGCAGTTGTGATATTCAAATCTGCTATGCTTTTATCTTCAATATCTATTGGCCGTACATTGGTATTTGCCGTCCCTCAGCTGATAGTACGAGCTCAAATGAGGTCCAATGGTAATTATTATTCATTGATGATTAGTGGGCTTCCTTCGTAAAGAAAAAAATAATTATTTTATTTGAGCTTACTTGTGTGTGCAACCTTTTCTGTTAGATCTGTTTGCTATTGCCACTGGATATGGCATAGTATCAATTGTTATTGCCGCCTCTAGAGATGCATTTGTTCACGTGGCTTATGGGGGTACACACCTTGTAGGTTTGGAGATGCATCTCATTTTCTTCATATGGGTGAGTAATTTAGTGGTCGCGCCTTCATTTGTATTCATCTTTTTGAGTATTTTATGCTACATCTCAGGAACTTCAACTGTCTGTTGCCAGATTGTGTTCATTCCTCTTTGGATCGGTTTGCTGGTTGATTTAACACTGCTTTCACCCTTCATCGGGCCTGGTAATGGTGTTCCAGTTCTAGACTTATTGTGCACTTGGGCCCTGGGGTGGATAACACAGATTTATGGGATAAGATTGGTGAGTTACAACTACCATTGTTGCTTTGCAGACCTTGAAACTTAAATTATTACCCTATATGTGTATCTAGGCATAATTAATTGTATTGGGTATAATTTCTCACCATTTGCTAGTTGCAAAAAATAAAAATAAAACCTCCTGAACTCAACTACCAGAATAGATGCATTCATGTTTTCCGTTTATTCAATCTAATTTTCGAAGTTATCATTCTAACCTTGGGGTCTTTTGTATCTAGCTAGTTCCCTTTCCCATTGTTGACTAATATGTTTTCCCTCACCCTTGCAACTGGCACACTTTTATGGCAGAATGCAGCTAATTCACGAATCACTCTACTTAGGTTATATATATATATATAGTCGGATAAAAGTAGGAAATATTCTAACAGACACATTTTTTTATTGTTGAAGGCTCGTTGGTACAAAGTCAGAGGCGGGCTCCCTTCCCTGGCTGATTCCATTGAGAACTATTGGACCGGAGACAAGCTGGAATCTCTTTCAAAGATGGGACCTTTTGCAACGAAGCTAGTCGTTGCTCTGCGTGTTCCTTATGTGCTCGCCAAGGGTGTCTTCCCAAGACTAGGCTACCCAGCTGCCGTAAACTCCATGGTCTACCATTTCGCGTGGTTGGGCTGCATCACCTTCTATGCGCTCTGCTATCTCACGAAGGTAGCCTTCACTATGCTCCATGATTCTATTAGGGGATCGTTATGGGCCGAGCAGACATACCGAGAGCATATATATCCATGCAGCTGTTAAATTCCTTGATCTGGTTTACTTATATAAATTCCCATTCTAATTAGACAGATGTCAGCCAGCCAGATTAACTTCTGGCCCAAACTTACTGTGGATGCAGCTCTCTAAGACATTGTTGAACTGATGTTTGTAACTTTCTGCTCATTTTACAAGCAAGATGAGCTGTTGGTTGGTTGCCTTGAACATGGTTGGCTTTATTTTTTGTGGTTCTGTGTTGTCTTAATTTTTTGCAATGTTTTCGGTGCCAGTTGTGCTTTGTCACTGTCATAAGGTATGTATACCGATGCTTTTTTATGTCGGTAGAGTAATCTAATGTTGAAGACAATCAACATGGAATTCCATGTGAGTTTGGGGAAATTCATTTTGTATATGCATCTACTTTCCAGGGCAAACTTGTGTGATAAAGTTTACGATTCCACTCTTTCCCTAATCTATAAATAGGCAGACTTTCTTAAAATTGTATAATGAATAGGTAGACGATTCGCTCATGGTGATTAAAATAATATATCTTTTGTGGTGGATGGTGACGGCGTAGCAGGCGGTGGCCATTGGCCGCAGCATGGTCAGCAAAGTGCGCTAGCGCCACGACTGGTGAGTGCGACATCGAAGTGGGAGATAGCAGGTTTGGCGCCTTGTGGTGGTTCTTGGAGGCGGCGACGGAGTGGAAAGGGAGGAAGGACATATACTTGTGCACGAGGAGCAAGAAAACCATTCCGCATGTGTAAAGGCATTCGGTCAGGTGGGAATGCCATTTTAACCTGATTACACATCTTACCCTCTTTTTTTGCGTGAAAGCATTTTATCTATTTTTCAAAGTAATTTGGGTCATTTCAATAATCGCACGATATAGATGGATTCCAGTCCGCATTCTGAATTGCTCCTAGCTTTAGGGAGCAAATGCCCTGGAGCTATCTGATCTAGGTGATCCCCGGGAGAAGAGGAACCGAGAGAAAGGAAGAAGGTGAAGGGAGAGAAGAAAAAAAGAGACATGAAAGAACATCTTAGCTGTGAAAATGACAAGTGATTATGGGACTAATGGCAGTCGTAAATTAGATTTATATGATCGGGTATCAGTCCCATGTATATGAAATAGAGTTCATACATTTAAACAAAAAGAAAGACGAGCCTGGAGTTCGAGACTCATTTGTCTTGGGATTGTGGGGATCCTAAGACGGTTGGGCTTGCCTAGAAGCTTCAAAGGTTGTGGGTTTGCTCTGAGCATAGATTGTTTCTGGTAATCCCAAGTCTGAAGGATGGCTTTGAATCATTTTCATCTATCTATAATAACAATATACAAAGGAATAGTTGTGATCGAAACAATTTTAAACATACGAACTGAATCACTTCAATGTCTGACAAAATAAATTAGAACCTTGCACCTTATAATTGTATAGTTGCTCTCTTAACTTTTAATGTATAACCATCCTATGCATGCATATGTGAGATTCCGGCCTAGTCCTCATAACAAACTATAGCTCTATGGCACTGCACTAGGTATAAGTAGCTACTAGTGGCCCTAGAAGCGTTGTAGGTAAAACCAAGTTAGCAACCAACTAGTACACCAGTACAACACAAGCACATATTTGGATAAATTTTTAGTATAATATTGTGTTTCATAACCATATGGACCAACATAGGGCAGTGCCCGGCTATAATGAGGGATCAAAATTCTTTACATACTCACACCCCTTAGCTAATAAAAGAAACTATGTAAACTACCATTTGAATTTCCAGCCAAAAAGCCTGCCTTTGGAACCAATGAAAACGAAGATCAAACAATGTCCTTGCCACTTCTGTTCCATAACTCAAATCAAATTCGACGGCAAATATAGACCACTCTCCATCCAAGTTCACAGTTGCTCAGATCCAACTGAGTGAAAACACACTCCAACTTCTTTGGAAACATACGAAAACGAAATTCAACAAACCAAGAACCATGAGCAACATTAATGCACACCCCTCACCTCATCGGTCCAACCCAAGCCAAAGGCATATCTAGTCTGTCGAAATCATAGTTTGCCTCCAAGCTTGGCTAGCAAGCCCGTCGATCCACCTGCCCACTGCCTGCTACTCGGGTGGTTGATTCTGTGAAGCGATCTCGATGCCTCGACTCCTGCTAGTAGGTAAAGTTAGTTTTCTTCTTCTTGGAGGGGCAGCGTTCTGGCGGATGGCAGCGCTTCATCTTCGAGCTGGTCTTTCGGGCTCTGATCCTTCTCGAATTCGTCCATTTGGACAGAGTCGATGGAGCTCTGGCATAGATTTTTGTCATCTCCTTGAGGCGGCATGGTTAGGGTTTCTCGCCATATGTGCGCATCGGCGAGATTTCATGTGAGGCGCATTAGATTGATTTAAGGGTTAAATGGCAATGACTGCGGCTCTACGACACTATTCGTAAGAGGCGCGTGCCTGAAGACTTCTGGTTGTCATTAACAAGGTCAAACTGGTTCCGGTAGGGAGCGGCAATCGACGGCTCGTTTTGGCAGCGGTAGTGGTCGTTCAGCGGTTTAGGGTACTTGATGTAATTTGTATTATGCGTGGGGTGCTATATTCTTATGAACGTTTTTAATATATTTGGGTCCTTTTTGAAAAAAAAAACATAGTTCATGTGAGAAAGCTACATCCCGGTTCAATTAATAATCCCTTCCATTTACAGCTCAATTAGAAATCAGCGACAACCCTAGCCGGCAGCATTTGCCACTGCTTCCCTACACGTCTTCGCCTTGGCCCTCCTCTTTTCGGTCCGGCGGCCTCGTCGGCGGCAAAAAGGGTTGAGCGCCCATCCGTCTCGTATTATTTTACTTTGTTTTTTGATTCTAGAGCGACATCAACGAGCTAGTGGAGACAATGTCGTGTTGGAATAACGTCACTTCGCTCTCTCCCTACCTCGACGACGTCCAATTTGGCATAGGCGAAGGGCTTGTGCGTGCTTGTGTCCCCGGATCTATTGGTTCTTTCCAGATCTTGCCACTTCGACTTCATCTTCCATGTTGTTCTGTAGCTTAGCCCGGTTTCTCCAACCCTCTGAACTTTTGGTGAGCCATTGCAAGACTGTTCTGCACGGGGTGATGCTCCAGCCGATGTGGCTTTAAGGATTTATAGATTTCATCTCAAGGGATGAGTGGTTATATATTGCGGTCTTCAAAGTTTGGTATGGTGAGGGCGTTTGTAGGTGTCACTTTCTTTTACTGTTGGTTCAATGCAATTTCCAATCCTCGGTGGGTAGCATATGATTGGAGGAAGAGGAAGACTAGTATGCTTTTCAATGTAATTTTATTTTTTACTAGTCGTTCTAGGTCCAGATGTCTATCCATTGTAGTGGCTTTTATTTTCCTTGAGATTAATCAGATCTAAGTTCATCTTTATTTCAAAAAAGAATCTCTTCCATGCTTCAAAAAAATACCCCCTTCCCCTAGCTTAAAAAAATTATCTTCTTTTCCTGATTATAATTAATTAACAGTTGTTCTTTCACCATAAAAACAGTGGAGAATTTCTATTGGTCATGGGATCTCCATTGACGACCGATGATTGCTTAAAATCTTGCAATCGTGTAAATTTTGGACCACACAGGAAGTATCTGAAATTTGGAAATTCTTTCAGAATTCAATCTATCAAAATTCACTCAATGTTAATGATTGTTGGGCGAATTTGAGTTATGCTTGAAATTCGTTTGGGCTTGGCCCAAAATTTTGAGATACCCACCGAGATCTCACACACTTCGTTGAACTCGTGAGCACGGGTGTTGCAAACCCTTGGGCCCACATGACACATAACGCACGCGGCCCGAGGCAATAAAACCACGCACGGCGTGTGTCTCGGACAGCAGAGCAGACGCACTCAGACAGCAGACAGCAGACAACAGACAGAGAGTTCGAGTACCGCCTCCAATGGCCACCGCCGCCGCAGATCCCGCTCCGCCGGAGATGGCGCTCCCAGAGGAGGACCACCCTGAAGACATCGGCGACGACGCAGAGGAGGAGCTGTGCCGAATCTGCTTCTGCCCCGGAGTGGTGGGACGGCCGCTGCGCCACCCCTGCGCCTGCCAAGGCACTATGGGGCACGTCCACGACGAGTGCCAGCTCCAGTGGTTCGCCACCAGACACCAACGCCGCTGCCAGGTTTGGATGTATTTTTGGGCCCGGAGCGATGTAAAATAATTTTTTTCATATTAAACTTTTATACTTATTTTAAACTAAGTGTATCAATTATAGTTTTAATTAATATTTTTTATTAATTAGCCATATAATTTTTTCAAATAACATTTATATTATTAATTGGTATGCATCTGTAATGTATATAATTGAAATTTTCAATTCCACGAAATGAAATTTTTATGATGTACCAAAACTTTTCTTTATTGTTAAGACAATCTTTCATATTTATTTTTCTAATATTGCATAAACGATGTAGTGTATACACATTTGCATATACATGCGTGTGTTCATATATCTTTTAATATTATATTGAATATTATAATAGAGATTTGTAAGTTATAGACACACTAACAAATATTTTTATAGCGATTTCTAGTGTATATTAGGCGGTCATATTCATGGAAACTTCTAGGGCATAGAAAATGTGGCATGTTAGGTGTAGTAATTCGAAGAACCAAAAATGTTGTTAATTATACTTTTACGCATGATTCGATTACCTAATATGCTTGTCCAGATTCACTTGGTTTAGTTTGGTGCAAATAAGATGCCTAGACGTTTATCAAATTAAAAATTGTGCATTGCTTTAAACATTGAAATCGAGATATCATACTTTTCATTATGATACTAAGACATGCATCATAAAGAGAGACTAATGTATTTGAACTCAACTCCGCCAGTCGGGTTGGTTTGCCTAAGCGTGGTATAACTTATCAGTATGTGATGTGAACTTATGCTTCTGCAAGTTGAAGCTTTATTTTTTCCATTTAATAATCTTTTAGATGTAATGTATACTTAATAGATCTTACTAGTGTAAGTTTTAGTTGGGCTTCTCCCCTCTCGGGGCCCGGGGCGGTCGCCTCTTTTGCCCAGCCTAGGCCCTGCCCCCCCCCCCCCCCCCCCCCCCCCCCCCCCCCCCCCCCCCCCCCCCCCCCCCTTGTCTGCTCCCGTGGCTGCCCACGCCCTGATCCGTCCAGATCCGTCTTGTCTACTGCTGGTTTCAGTCAGATCTATGTGCGGTGTGATGTTTCCTGCCATGATCCCTTCTGAAATGGGAAAATTTCGTGTCATCTTGTTGCTGCAGTGCTTGTGCTTAATTGCTGTAGGTGTGACTATCCTTATTTTTCTTGTTGATGTGATGCCCATGCTGATGGATCGCATAATTGTTGCAGGTCTGCAGATACGAAATGACTACCCTCCCTCTCTTCGCCGAGGACGCCCCCGCAAGGCTGCCCTTGTCGGGGTTCATGGCGGGCTTGCCGGGCAAGCTCATGAGCCTGCTGCTCCCCGTTTTCCTCATCGCATGTGTCTGCCGCGAAACTGCCGACCACCTCACCAACTTCTCGTCATGGCATCTACTGCTCACCAGGAGCTTTCCTCAGCCGCGTGGTCTGCTCTCCATAAGCCTCTCTACCACCTCCATTGTCGCCCGGGCAGTGCTCTCGGTTGTGCTTGCGCAGATGTGTGTGCCATTCGCTGTAGCGCCATTCACGCGCTGGGTTGAACGTCTGGGAAATCGGCCTCAAGGGATTAGGGGGATTGATGCATTGCACACCCTTGCGCTACTTATTGTTCAAGCTTGCTGGGTGGTATGCCTTTTTCTTCTCAACCAATTCCTTTTGCCTGCCACTTTATTTATTTCATTTCTATATATGCTACAATGGATGACTATTAGACCATATTACTGGAGTGGTGCCCCACCAGTTTTGAAAATTGTATGTGCTAGATATATATACTAAACGTGAACCACCAAGTTTTTTACAGAAGGAAGCATTTGCTTAGTTAGTAGATACTTGTTCAAGGAAGAAAGTATTCATGGGTTTGATATCTCTTGCTACAATTCGTTTTCTGTCATTTTGCACCTTTCCCATTTTCTTTCGCTTGCATTATACTTTCTGACACCAGTATTTGTTTTTTCTTTATCATCCTCAACTTTAGATCCTTTCACACTATAAAATGCACGCAAGCACAAGTTCACCTGACTGAGAAACAAAAGTGAATTCATAAAATTTGAAAGAAAAATACAAGTATACGTTTTATAGCTCGTTGTGTACATGCAGTTATTTTTTGTAAGAAAATTGCATCTCCGCGGCCAATTACTTTTGGACAAACCTCAAATATGCCCATTCTTTTATGAAATTTGCAGAAGTCGTAGTTGGAGATTATTTCTTTTAACATGGGCGTGCATGGTGGTGCCAAAACCTGCTCTTTTGAAGATTTTACTCTTTCAAACAATATGTTTGCTTTATTATTTTCGTAATACCAATCTTCAAAATATTGGGCCTGCTACTGAGGCTAGTTCTACCATGGGTGTATCTATAGGGTTGTGGCTTAGTTGAACTTTTAGGCAGCGAGTACCCAGTGGCGGACATGCATATTGTTCTATTAGATCACTGTTTACTTGCTGTTAAAACCTTGTATTTCTATTGTCTGGTCCTCCCCAACATGGATTAACAGCACTCGCCCCCCACTTCCATGTATTTTTCTGGCTCCGCCACTGCGAGTACCTAACATTTCTTGTGCTTGTCTTTTGGTACTTAGTTCCAGAAAATCCTGACTATGTGCTTGTCTAATCAGGTGTTAATAGCTGACATGGCCATTGCTTGCATTTTCGGTTTTCTCCCATTCTCACTTGGAAGGATAAATTTATGGTGCATGTCGCCTTTCAATATTGCCAATGTGGGTGAAGTCAACCCCTATATTTCGACAGCTTCTACTATTTTGGTTGGATATATATTTCTCTTTACTACGGGCGTATCTTATGTTGGGCTGATTACTTTTCAGCAATACTTAGGTGGCAAGCCCCTTATGATCGCAATTTTCTGTAGAAGACTGTCTGGTATATTCTTCAGTGAGATCACAATTTTGTTTCCAAGGTTGCCTCGTATATTCTTCGGAGGGGTATTAAATCTAATCACTGTTGCCAATATTGGTGTTAATCTTTTATACACATTTATACTACACCCACTGTTCATTGGTTGGTTGCTTGATATCTGTACTTCAAAAATGTTTGGTGCAACAATAATGTCTCAGAGGTTAAAACTTCTGATTGCATCATCGTCTGCTACTACTACTGTTCATTGGTTTATTGGACACACCTTTTTGAGTCTGCGCCCCAGATTTTTCACAATTATTCAAAAGGTATTTATTATATTATATCTGTATCATGCCAATAATA
>NC_053022.1:571680274-571855634 GCF_003073215.2 Triticum urartu | reverse complement strand
GCTTATTTTGATGAATCTATGACTAGTAAAATACTCCCTCCGTCCCAAAATATAAGAACGTTTTTCATACTACACTAGTATGAAAAACGTTCTTATATTTTGGGACAGAGGGAGTAGTTTATAAACCATAGAGAAGTTGGAATACAGTAGGTTTAACACCAATATAAATAAAGAATGAGTTCATTACATTACCTTGAAGTGGTGTTTTTTTTTCTTTCGCTAACGGAGATCACGAGTTTTCTGTTAAGTTTTGTGTTGTGAAGTTTTCAAGTTTTGGGTAAAGATTCACTGGACCACGGAATAAGGAGTGGCAAGAGCCAAAGCTTGGGGGTGCCCAAGGCACCCCAAGGTAATATTCAAGGATAACCAAGCATCTAAGCTTGGGGATGCCCCGGAAGGCATCCCCTCTTTCGTCTTCGTTCATCGGTAACTTTACTTGGAGCTATATTTTTATTCAGCACATGATTTGTGTTTTGCTTGGAGCGTCTTTTATGATTTGAGTCTTTGATTTTTAGTTTACCACAATCATCCGTGCTGAACACACCTTTTGAGAGAGCCATACATGATTTGGAAATTATTAGAATACTCTATGTGCTTCACTTATATCTTTTGAGTTATATAGTTTTGTTCTAGTACTTCACTTATATCTTTTAGAGCACGGTGGTGGATTTGTTTTAAAGAAACTATTGATCTCTCATGCTTCACTTAGATTATTTTGAGAGTCTTAAATAGCATGGTAATTTGCTTGAATAATCTTAATATGCTAGGTATACAAAAATAGTAAAAGCTTTCTTATAAGTGTGTTGGATACTAAGAAAAGTTTGATGCTTGATGATTGTTTTGAGATATGGAGGTGATGATATCAAAGTCGTTCTAGTTGAGTAGTTGTGAATTTGAGAAATGCTTGTGTTGAAGTTTGCAAGTCCCGTAGCATGCACGTATGGAAAACATTATGTAACAAATTTGAAACATGAGGTGTTCTTTGATTGTCCTCCTTATGAGTGGCGGTCGGGGACGAGCGATGGTCTTTTCCTACCAATCTACCCCCTAGGAGCATGCGCGTAGTGCTTGATTTTTGATGGCTTGTAGATTTTTGCAATAAGTATGTGAGTTCTTTATGACTAATGTTGAGTCCATGGATTATACGCACTCTCACCCTTCCATCATTGCTAGCCTCTTCGGTACCGTGCATTGCCCTTTCTCACATTGAGAGTTGGTGCAAACTTCGCCGGTGCATCCAAACCCCGTGATATGATACGCTGTTTCACACATAAACCTCCTTATATCTTCCTCAAAACAGCCACCATACCTACCTATTATGGCATTTCCATAGCCATTCCGAGATATATTGCCATGCAACTTTCCACCATTCCGTTTATCATGACACATTCATCATTGTCATATTGCTTAGCATGATCATGTAGTTGACATAGTATTTGTGGCAAAGCCACCGTTCATAATTCTTTCATACATGTCACTCTTGATTCATTGCATATCCCGGTACACCGCCGGAGGCATTCATATAGAGTCATACTTTGTTCTAGTATCGAGTTGTAATCATTGAGTTGTGAATAAATAGAAGTGTGATGATCATCATTTAATAGAGCATTGTTCCAAAAAAAAGAGAAAGGCAAAAAAAAAGAAGGCCAAAAAAAAAGAAATAAAAAGGGGCAATGCTACTATCCTTTTTTTCCCACACTTCTGCTTCAAAGTAGCACCGTGATCTTCATGATAGAGAGTCTCTCGTTTTGTCACTTTCATATACTAGTGGGAATTTTTCATTATAGAACTTGGCTTGTATATTCCAACAATGGGCCTCCTCAAGTGCCCTAGGTCTTCGTGAGCAAGCAAGTTGGATGCACACCCACTTAGTTTCTTTTGTTGAGCTTTCATACATTTATAGCTCTAGTGCATCCGTTGCATGGCAATCCCTACTCCTTGCATTAACATCAATTGATGGGCATCTCCATAGCTCATTGATTAGCCTCGTTGATGTGAGACGGTCTCCTTTTTTGTCTTCTCCACATAACCCCCATCATCATATTCTATTCCACCCATAGTGCTATATCCATGGCTCACGCTCATGTATTGCGTGAAGGTTTATGAAGTTTGAGATTACTAAAGTATGAAACAATTGCTTGGCTTGTCATCGGGGTTGTGCATGATGAGAGCATTCTTGTGTGACGAAAATGGAGCATGACTAAACTATATGATTTTGTAGGGATGAACTTTCTTTGGCCATGTTATTTTAAGAAGACATAATTACTTAGTTAGTATGCTTGAAGTATTATTATTTTTATGTCAATATGAACTTTTATCTTGAATCTTTCGGATCTGAATATTCATACCACAATTAATAAGATTACATTCAAATTATGCCAAGTAGCACTCCGCATCAAAAATTCTATTTTTATCATTTACCTACTCGAGGACGAGCAGGAATTAAGCTTGGGGATGCCTGATACGTCTCCAACGTATCTATAATTTTTGATTGCTCCAGGCTATATTATCTACTGTTTTGGACAACATTGGGCTTTATTACTTTTATATTATTTTTTGGACTAACCTATTAACCGGAGGCCCAACCCAGAATTGCTGTTTTTTTGCCTATTTCAGAGTTTTGCAGAAAAAATATCAAACGGAGTCCAAACAGAATGAAACCTTCGGGAACGTGATTTTCTCACCGAACGTGATCCAGGAGACTATTGGGGAACGTAGCATAAATTCAAAATTTTCCTACGTGTCACCAAGATCTATCTATGGAGTCATCTAGCAACGAGGGAGGAGTGGATCTACATACCCTTGTAGATCGCGCGCGGAAGCGTTCAAGAGAACGGGGTTGATGGAGTCGTACTCGTCGTGATCCAAATCACCGATGATCCTAGCGCCGAACGGACGGCACCTCCGCGTTCAACACACGTACGGAGCAGCAACGTCTCCTCCTTCTTGATCCAGCAAGGGGGAAGGAGAGGTTGATGGAGATCCAGTAGCACGACGGCGTGGTGGTGGAAGTAGCAGGATTCCAACAGGGCTTCGCCAAGCGCTGTGGGAGGAGGGAGATGTGTCATGGGAGGGAGAGGGAGGCGCTAGGGCTTAGGTTTGGTTGCCCTCCCTTCCCCCCACTATATATAGGGCCAAGGGAGAGGGGGAAGGCGCAGCCTTGGCCCTTCCTCCAAGGAAGGGTGCGGCCAGGGAGGAGTCCCTCCTCCCCAAGGCACCTCGGAGGTGCCTTCCTCCTTTAGGACTCTTCCTTTCCCTTGATTCTTGGCGCATGGGCCTCTTGGGGCTGGTGCCCTTGGCCCATATAGGCCAAGGCGAACCCCCTACAGCCCATGTGGCCCCCGGGGCAGGTGGCCCCACCCGGTGGACCCCCGGGACCCTTCCGGTGGTCCCGGTACAATACCGGTGACCCCGAAACTTGTCCCGATGGCCGAAATAGCACTTCCTATATATAATTCTTTACCTCCGGACCATTCCGGAACTCCTCGTGACGTCCGGGATCTCATCTGGGACTCCGAACAACTTTCGGGTTACCGCATACTAATATCTCTATAACCCTAGCGTCACCGAACCTTAAGTGTGTAGACCCTACGGGTTCGGGAGACATGCAGACATGACCGAGATGACTCTCCGGTCAATAACCAATAGCGGGATCTGGATACCCATGTTGGCTCCCACATGTTCCACGATGATCTCATCGGATAAACCACGATGTCAAGGACTTAATCAATCCCGTATACAATTCCCTTTGTCTAGCGGTACGATACTTGCCCGAGATTCGATCGTCGGTATCCCGATACCTTGTTCAATCTCGTTACCGGCAAGTCTCTTTACTCGTTTCGTAACACATCATCCCGTGATCAACTCCTTGATCACATTGTGCACATTATGATGATGTCCTACCGAGTGGGCCCAGAGATACCTCTCCGTTTACACGGAGTGACAAATCCCAGTTTCGATTCGTGTCAACCCAACAAACACTTTCGGAGATACCTGTAGTGTACCTTTATAGCCACCCAGTTACGTTGTGACTTTGGCACACCCAAAGCACTCCTACGGTATCCGGGAGTTGCACAATCTCATGGTCTAAGGAAATGATACTTGACATTAGAAAAGCTTTAGCATACGAACTACATGATCTTGTGCTAGGCTTAGGATTGGGTCTTTGTCCATCACATCATTCTCCTAATGATGTGATCCCGTTATCAATGACATCCAATGTCCATGGTCAGGAAACCGTAACCATCTATTGATCAACGAGCTAGTCAACTAGAGGCTTACTAGGGACATGGTATTGTCTATGTATCCACACATGTATCTGAGTTTCCTATCAATACAATTCTAGCATGGATAATAAACGATTATCATGAACAAGGAAATATAATAATAACTAATTTATTATTGCCTCTAGGGCATATTTCCAACAGCTCCCACTTGCACTAGAGTCAATAATCCAGTTCACATCGACATGTGATTAACACTCAAGGTCACATCCCCATGTGACTAACACCCAAAGAGTTTACTAGAGTCAATAATCTAGTTCACATTACCACGTGATTAACACTAGATGAGTTTTGGGTTTGATCATGTTATGCTTGTGAGAGATGTTATAGTCAACGGGTCTGAATCTTTCAGATCCATATGTACTTCGCAAATCTCTATGTCATCTTGTAGATGCAGCTACTACGCTATATTTGGAGCTATTTCAAATAATTGTTCTACTACACGAATCCAGTTTACTACTCAGAATAATCCGGATTAGTGTCAAAGTTTGCATCGGCGTAACCCTTTACGACGAACCCTTTTACCACCTCCATAATCGAGAAAATTCCTTAGTCCACTAGTTACTAAGGATAACTTTGACCGCTGTCCTGTGATCCATTCTTAGATCACTCTTGTACCCCTTTACTGACTCATGGCAAGGCACATTTCAGGTGCGGTACACAGCATAGCATACTGTAGAGCCTATGTCTTAAGCATAGGGTACAAACTTCGTCCTTTCTCTCTATTCTGCCGTGGTCGAGCTTTAAGTCTTAACTTCATACCTTACAACTCAGGCAAGAACTCCTTCTTTGACTGATCCATCTTGAACACCTTCAAGATCATGTCAAGGTATGTGCTCATTTGAAAGTACCATTAAGCGTTTTGATCTATCCTTATAGATCTTGATGCTCAATGTTCAAGTAGCTTAATCCAGGCTTTCCATTGAAAAACACTTTCCAAATAACCCTATATGCTTTCCAGAAATTCTACATCATTTCTAATCCATAATATGTCAACAAATATACTCATCAGAAATTCTATAGTGCTCCCACTCACTTCTTTGGAAATACAAGTTTCTCATAAACTTTGTATAAACCCAAAATCTTTGATCATCATCAAAGCATACATTCCAACTCCGAGATGCTTACTCCAGTCCCTAGAAGGATTGCTGGAGCTTTGCATACTTATTAGCATCTTTCAGGATTGACAAAACCTTCCGGTTTGTATCACATACAACCTTTCCTCAAAAAAACGTCGAGGGAACAATGTTTTGACATCCTATCTGCAAGATTTCATAAATAATGCAGTAATCGCTAATATAATTCCAACAGACTCTTAGCATCGCTACGAGTGAGAAAGTCTCATCGTAGTCAACTCCTTGAACTTGTCGGAAAACATCTTAACGACAAGTCGAGCTTTCTTAATGGTGACATTTACCGTCATTGTCCGTCTTCCTTTTAAAATCCATCTGTACTCAACAGCCTCACGACCATCGAACTGTTCTGTCAAAGTCTACACTTTGTTTCCATACATGGATCCTCTCTCGGATTTTATGGCCTCGAGCCATTTATCGGAATCCGGGCCCACCATAGCTTCTCCATAGCTCGTAGGTTCATTGTTGTCTAGCAACATGACTTCTAAGACAGGATTACGTACCACTCTGAAGTAGTACGCATCCTTGTCATCCCACAAGGTTTGGTAGTGACTTGATCTGAAGTTTCATGATCACTATCATAAGCTTCCACTTCAATTGGTGTAGGTGCCACAGGAACAACTCCCTGTGCCTTGCCACACACTAGTTGAAGAGACGGTTCAATAACCTCATCAAGTCTCCACCATCCTCCCACTCAATTCTTTCGAGAGAAACTTTTCCTCGAGAAAGGACCCGATTCTAGAAACAATCCCTTATTGCTTTCGAATCTGAGACAGGAGGTACCCAACTGTTTTGGGTGTCCTATGAAGATGCATTTATCCGCTTTGGGTTCGAGCTTATCAGCCTGAAACTTTTTCACATAAGCGTCGCATCCCCAAACTTTTAAGGAATGACAGCTTAGGTTTCCCTAAACCATAGTTCACACGGTGTCATCTCATCGGAATTACGTGGTGCCCCTTTTAAAGTGAATGTGGTTGTCTCTAATGCCTAACCCATAAACTATTGTGGTAATTCGATAAGAGACATCATGGTATGCATCATATCCAATAGGGTGCAGTTATGATGTTTGGACACATCATCACGCTACGGTGTTCCAGGCTGTATTAGTTGTGAAAAAATTTCCACAATGTCTTAATTATGTGCCAAACTCATAATTCAGATATTCATCTCTATGATCATATCATAGATCTTTTATCCTCTTGTCACGACGATCTTTCAACTTCACCCTGAAATTACTTGAACCTTTCAATAATTCAGACTCGTGATTCATCAAGTAAACTACTCAAATCATCTGTGAAGTAAGAACATAACGATATCCACTACACGCCTCAGCACTCATTGGACTGCACACATCAAAATGTATTACTTCCAACAAGTTGCTTTCTAGTTCCATTTTACTGAAAACGAGGCTTTCAGTCATCTTGCCCATGTGGTATGATTTGCATGTCTCAAGTGATTCAGAATCAAGTGAGTCCAAACGGTCCATTTGCATGGAGTTTCTTCATGCATATACACCAATAGACATGGTCCACATGCCTCAAACTTTTCAAAAACGAGTGAGCCCAAAGATCCATCAACATGGAGCTTCTTCATGCGTTTTATACCGATATGACTTACGTGGCAGTGCCACAAGTAGGTGGTACTATCATTACTATCTTTTGGCATGAACATGTGTATCACTACGATCGAGATTCAATAAACCATTCATTTTAGGTGCAAGACCATTGAAGGTATTATTCAAATAAACAGAGTAACCGTTATTCTCCTTAAATGAATAACCGTATTGCGATAGACATAATCCAATCATGTCTATGCTCAACGCAAACACCAATCTCAATGGTAGAGGGAGCGTGCGATGCTTGATCATATCAACATTGGAAACACTTCCAACACATATCGTCAGCTCACCTTTAGCTAGTCTCCGTTTATTCCGTAGCTATTATTTCGAGTTACTAACACTTAGCAACTGAACCGGTATCTAATACCCTGGTGCTACTAGGAGTACTAGTAAAGTACACATCAACACAATGTATATCCAATATACTTCTATCGACCTTGCCAGCCTTCTTATCTACCAAGTATCTAGGGTAATTCTGCTCCAGTGGCTATTCCCCTTATTACAGAAGCACTTAGTCTCGGGTTTGGGTTCAACCTTGGGTTTCTTCACTAGAGCAGCAGCTGAATTGCCGTTTCATGAAGTATCCCTTCGTGCCCTTGCCCTTCTTGAAACTAGTGGTTTCACCAACCATCAACAATTGATGCTCCTTCTTGATTTCTACTTTTGTGGTGTCAAACATCGCGAATATCTCTAGGATCATCATATATGTCCCTGATATATTATAGTTCATCACGAAGCTCAAGCAGCTTGGTGGTAATGACTTCGGAGAACCATCACTATTTCATCTGGAAGATCAACTCCCACTCGATTCAAGCGATTGTTGTACTCAGACAATCTGAGCACAAGCTCAACAATTAAGCTTTTCTCCTTAGTTTGTAGGCTAAGAAAATTGTCGGAGGTCTTATACCTCTTGACGTGGGCACGAGCCTGAAATCCCAATTTCAGCCCTCGAAACATCTCATATGTTTCGCGACGTTTCAAAACGTCTTCGGTGCCTCAACTCTAAACCGTTTAACTGAACTACCACGTAGTTATCAAAATGTGTATGTCAGATGTTCACAACATCCACATACAACGTTCGAGGTTCAGCACACTGAGCGGTGCATTAAGGACATAAGCCTTCTATGAAGCAATGAGGACAATCCTCAGTTTACGGACCTAGTCCGCATAATTGCTACTATCAACTTTCAACTAAATTTTTCTCTAGGAACATATCTAAACAGTAGAACTGAAGCGCGAGCTACGACATAATTTGCGAAGACCTTCTGACTATGTTCAAGATAATTAAGTTCATCTTATGAACTCCCACTCAGATAGACATCCCTCTAGTCATCTAAGTGATTACATGATCCGTGTCAACTAGGCCGTGTCCGATCATCACGTGAGACGGACTAGTCAACATCGGTGAACATCTTCATGTTGATCGTATCTTCCATACGACTCATGCTCGACCTTTCGGTCTCTTGTGTTCCGAGGCCATGTCTGTACATGGTAGGCTCGTCAAGTCAACCTAAGTGTTTTGCATGTGTTCCGAGGCCATGTCTGTACATGCTAGGCTCGTCAACACCCGTTGTATTCGAACGTAAGAATCTATCACACCCGATCATCACGTGGTGCTTCGAAACGACGAACTTTCGCAACCGTGCACAGTTAGGGGGAACACTTTCTTGAAATTATTATGAGGGATCATCTTATTTACTACTGTCGTTCTAAGTAAACAAGATGCATAAACATGATAAACATCACATGCAATCAAATAGTGACATGATATGGCCATCATCACTTTGCTCCTCTTGATCTCCATCTTCGGGGCTCCATGATCATCATCGTCACCGGCATGACACCATGGTCTCCATCATCATGATCTCCATCATTGTGTCTCCATGAAGTTGTCTCGCCAACTTATTACTTCTACTACTACAGCTAACGGTTAGCAATAAAGTAAAGTAATTACATGACGTTTATGTTGACACGCAGGTCATAAATAAATTAAGACAACTCCTATGGCTCCTGCCGGTTGTCATACTCATCGACATGCAAGTCGTGATTCCTATTACAAGAACATGATCAATCTCATACATCACATATATCATGTTGGGGAACGTAGCAGAAATTCAAAATTTTCCTACGTGTCACCAAGACCTATCTATGGAGAGACTAGCAACTAGGGAAGGAGAGTGCATCTACATACCCTTGTAGATCGCTAAGCGGAAGCGTTCAAGTGAACGGGGTTGATGGAGTCGTACTCGTCGTGATTCAAATCACTGATGATCAAGTGCCGAACGCACGGCACCTCCGCGTTCAACACACGTACAGCCCGGTGGCGTCTCCCATGCCTTGATCCAGCAAGGAGAGAGGGAGAGGTTGATGGAGATCCAACAGCACGACGGCGTGGTGGAAGTAGCGGGATTCCAACAGGGCTTCGTTAAGCGCTGCGGGAGGAGGAAGATGTGTCACGGGAGGGAGAGGGAGGCGCCATGCCTTAGATTGGTTTGCTCCTCCTTTTTCCCCACTATATATAGGGCCAAGGGAGAGGGGAAGGCGCAGCCCTTGCCCCTTCCTCCAAGGAAGGGTGCGGCCAAGGGTGGGGAGGAGTCCATCCTCCCCAAGGCACCTCGGAGGTGCCTTCCCCTTTTAGGACTCTCCCCTTTTTCCCATCTCTTGGCGCATGGGCCTCTTGGGGCTGGTTCCCTTGGCCCATATAGGCCAAGGCACAACCCCTACAGCCCATGTGGCCCCCCGGGGCAGGTGGCCCCACCCGGTGGACCCCCGGGACCCTTCCGGTGGTCCCGGTACAATACCGATGACCCCGAAACTTGTCCCGATGGCCGAAATAGCACTTCCTATATATAATTCTTTATCTCCGGACCATTCTGGAACTCCTCGTGACGTCCAGGATCTCATCCGGGACTCCGAACAACATTCGGGTTACCGCATACTAATATCTCTATAACCCTAGCGTCACCGAACCTTAAGTGTGTAGACCCTACGGGTTCGGGAGACATGCAGACATGACCGAGATGACTCTCCGGTCAATAACCAACAGCGGGATCTGGATACCCATGTTGGCTCCCACATGTTCCACGATGATCTCATCGGATGAACCACGATGTCAAGGACTTAATCAATCCCGTATACAATTCTCTTTGTCTAGCGGTACGATACTTGCCCGAGATTCGATCGTCGGTATCCCGATACCTTGTTCAATCTTGTTACCGGCAAGTCTCTTTACTCGTTTCGTAACACATCATCCCATGATCAACTCCTTGATCACATTGTGCACATTATGATGATGTCCTACCGAGTGGGCCCAGAGATACCTCTCCGTTTACACGGAGTGACAAATCCCAGTCTCGATTCGTGCCAACCCAACAGACACTTTCGGAGATACCCGTAGTGCACCTTTATAGTCACCCAGTTACTTTGTGACGTTTGGCACACCCAAAGCACTCCTACGGTATCCGGGAGTTGCACAATCTCATGGTCTAAGGAAATGATACTTGACATTAGAAAAGCTTCAGCATACAAACTACATGATCTTGTGCTAGGCTTAGGATTGGGTCTTTGTCCATCACATCATTCTCCTAATGATGTGATCCCGTTATCAATGACATCCAATGTCCATGGTCAGGAAACCGTAACCATCTATTGATCAACGAGCTAGTCAACTAGAGGCTTACTAGAGACATGGTGTTGTCTATGTATCCACACATGTATCTGAGTTTCCTATCAATACAATTATAGCATGGATAATAAACGATTATCATGAACAAGGAAATATAATAATAACTAATTTATTATTGCCTCTAGGGCATATTTCCAACAAGTCTCCCACTTGCACTAGAGTCAATAATCTAGTTACATTGTGATGAATCGAACACCCATGGAATTCTGGTGTTGATCATGTTTTGCCCTAGGGAGAGGTTTAGTCAACGGATCTGCTATATTCAGGTCCGTATGTACTTTACAAATCTCTATGTCTCCATCTTGAACATTTTCACGAATGGAGTTGAAGCGACGCTTGATGTGCCTTGTCTTCCTTGTGAAACCTGGGCTCCTTGGCAAGTGCAATAGCTCCAGTGTTGTCACAAAAGAGTTTGATTGGCCCCGACGCATTGGGTATGACTCCTAGGTCGGTGATGAACTCCTTCACCCATATTGCTTCATGTGCTGCCTCCGAGGCTGCCATGTACTCCGCTTCACATGTAGATCCCGCCACGACGCTCTGTTTGCAGCTGCACCAGCTCACTGCTCCACCATTCAACATATACACGTATCCGGTTTGTGACTTAGAGTCATCCAGATCTGTGTCGAAGCTAGCGTCGACGTAACCCTTTACGACGAGCTCTTCGTCACCTCCATAAACGAGAAACATTTCCTTAGTCCTTTTCAGGTACTTCAGGATATTCTTGACCGCTGTCCAGTGTTCCTTGCCGGGATTACTTTGGTACCTTCCTACCAAACTTACGGCAAGGTTTACATCAGGTCTGGTACACAGCATGGCATACATAATAGAACCTATGGGTGAGGCATAGGGGATGACACTCATCTCTTCTATATCTTCTGCCGTGGTCGGGCATTGAGCCGAGCTCAATCTCACACCTTGCAAAACAGGCAAGAACCCTTTCTTGGACTGATCCATTTTGAACTTCTTCAAAATCTTATCAAGGTATGTGCTTTGTGAAAGACCTATGAGGCGTCTTGATCTATCTCTATAGATCTTGATGCCTAATATATAAGCAGCTTCTCCAAGGTCCTTCATTGAAAAACTCTTATTCAAGTAGGCCTTGATGCTGTCCAAGAGTTCTATATCATTTCCCATCAAGAGTATGTCATCTACATATAGTATGAGAAATGCTACAGAGCTCCCACTCACTTTCTTGTAAACGCAGGCTTCTCCATAAGTCTGCGTAAACCCAAACGCTTTGATCATCTCATCAAAGCGAATGTTCCAACTCCGAGATGCTTGCACCAGCCCATAAATCGAGCGTTGGAGCTTGCACACCTTGTTAGCATTCTTAGGATCGACAAAACCTTCCGGCTGCATCATATACAATTCTTCCTTAAGGAAACCATTAAGGAATGCCGTTTTGACGTCCATTTGCCATATCTCATAATCGTAGAATGCGGCAATTGCCAACATGATTCGGACGGACTTTAGCTTCGCTACCGGTGAGAAAGTCTCATCGTAGTCAACCCCTTGAACTTGTCGATAACCCTTAGCGACAAGCCTAGCTTTATAGATGGTCACATTACCATCCGCGTCTGTCTTCTTCTTAAAGATCCATTTATTTTCTATGGCTCGCCATTCAACGGGCAAGTCAGTCAAAGTCCATACTTCGTTTTCATACATGGATCCTATCTCGGATTTCATGGCTTCTAGCCATTTGTTGGAATCCGGGCCCGCCATCGCTTCTTCATAGTTCGAAGGTTCACCGTTGTCTAACAACATGATTTCCAAGACAGGGTTGCCGTACCACTCTGGTGCGGAACGTGTCCTTGTGGACCTTCGAATTTCAGTAGGAGCTTGATCAGAAGTATCTTGATCATCATGAATAACTTCCTCTCTAGTCGGTGCAAGCACCTCAGGAACATTTTCTTGAGTTGCGCCATTTACCGGTTCAAGAGGCAATACTTCATCAAGTTCTACTTTCCTCCCACTTACTTCTTTCGAGAGAAACTCTTTCTCTAGAAAGGATCCATTCCTGGCAACAAAGATCTTGCCTTCGGATCTGAGGTAGAAGGTATACCCAGCAGTTTCTTTAGGGTATCCTATGAAGACGCATTTTTCCAACTTGGGTTCGAGCTTTTCAGGTTGAAGTTTCTTGACATAAGCATCGCATCCCCAAACTTTTAGAAACGACAGCTTAGGTTTCTTCCCAAACCATAATTCATACGGTGTCGTCTCAACAGATTTCGACGGAGCCCTATTTAAAGTGAATGCGGCAGTCTCTAAAGCATAGCCCCAAAAAGATAGCGGTAAATCGGTAAGAGACATCATAGATCGCACCATATCTAATAGAGTGCGATTATGACGTTCAGACACACCATTACGCTGAGGTGTTCCAGGCGGCGTGAGTTGTGAAACTATTCCACATTTTCCTAAGTGTGTGCCAAATTCGTGACTCAAGTATTCTCCTCCACGATCTGATCGTAGAAACTTGATTTTCCTGTCATGTTGATTCTCAACCTCACTCTGAAATTCTTTAAACTTTTCAAAGGTTTCAGACTTGTGTTTCATTAAGTAGACATACCCATATCTACTCAAGTCATCAGTGAGGGTGAGAACATAACGATAGCCACCGCGAGCCTCAACACTCATTGGACCACACACATCAGTATGTATGATTTCCAATAAGTTGGTTGCTCGCTCCATTGTTCCTGAGAACGGAGTCTTGGTCATTTTTCCCATGAGGCATGGTTCGCACGTGTCAAATGATTCATAATCAAGAGACTCTAAAAATCCATCTGAATGGAGCTTCTTCATGCGTTTGACACCTATGTGACCAAGGCGGCAGTGCCACAAGTATGTGGGACTATCATTATCAACCTTACATCTTTTGGTACTCACACTATGAACATGTGTAGTAATACGCTCGAGATTCATTAAGAATAAACCATTGACTATCGGAGCATGACCATAAAACATATCTCTCATATAAATAGAACAACCATTATTCTCGGATTTAAATGAGTAGCCATCTCGTATTAAACGAGATCCTGATACAATGTTCATGCTCAAACATGGCACTAAATAACAATTATTGAGGTTTATAACTAATCCCGTAGGTAAATGTAGAGGTAGCGTGCCGACGGCGATCACATCGACCTTGGAACCATTCCCGACGCGCATCATCACCTCGTCCTTCGCCAGTTTCCGTTTATTCCGCAGCTCCTGCGGTGAGTTACAAATATGAGCAACGGCACCGGTATCAAATACCCAGGAGTTACTACGAGTACTGGTAAGGTACACATCAATTACATGTATATCAAATATACCTTTGGTGTTGCCGGCCTTCTTGTCCGCTAAGTATTTGGGGCAGTTCCGCTTCCAGTGACCCTTCCCTTTGCAATAAAAGCACTCTGTCTCAGGCTTGGGTCCATTCTTTGACTTCTTCCCGACAGCTTGCTTGCCGGGCGCAGCAACTTCCTTGTCGTTCTTCTTGAAGTTCTTTTTACCCTTGCCCTTCTTGAACTTAGTGGTTTTATTCATCATTAACACTTGATGTTCCTTCTTGACTTCTACCTCTGCTGATTTCAGCATAGCAAATACTTCAGGAATGGTCTTTACCATCCCCTGCATATTGAAGTTCATCACAAAGCTCTTGTAGCTTGGTGGAAGCGACTGGAGGATTCTGTCAATGACCGCGTCATCCGGGAGATTAACTCCCAGCTGAGTCAAGCGGTTATGTAACCCAGACATAGTGAGTATGTGCTCACTGACAGAACTATTTTCCTCCATCTTAGAGCTGAAGAACTTATCGGAGACTTCATATCTCTCGATCCGGGCATGAGCTTGAAAAACCATTTTCAGCTCTTCGAACATCTCATATGCTCCATGTCTCTCAAAACGCTTTTGGAGCCCCGGCTCTAAGCTGTAAAGCATGCTGCACTGAACGAGGGAGTAGTCATCAGTACGTGTCCGCCAAGCGTTCATAGCGTCTTGGTTCTGTGGGACGGGTGGATCACCTAGTGGTGCTTGTAGGACATAATCTTTCTTGGCAGCTATGAGGATGATCCTCAGGTTCTGGACCCAGTCCGTATAGTTGTTGCCATCGTCTTTCAGCTTGGTTTTCTCTAGGAACGCGTTGAAATTGAATACAACGTTGGCCATTTGATCTACAAGACATATTGTAAAGATTTTAGACTAAGTTCATGATAATTAAGTTCATCTAATCAAATTATTAATGAATTCCCACTCAGATTAGACATCCCTCTAGTCATCTAAGTGTTACACGATCCGAGTCGACTAGGCCGTGTCCGATTAACACGTGAGACGGACTAGTCATCGTCGGTGAACATCTTCATGTTGATCGTATCTTCCATACGACTCGTGTTCGACCTTTCGGTCTCTGTGTTCCGAGGCCATGTCTGTACATGCTAGGCTCGTCAAGTTAACCCTAAGTGTTTTTGCATGTGTAAAACTGTCTTACACCCGTTGTATGTGAACGTAAGGATCTATCACACCCGATTAACACGTGGTGCTTCGAAACGATGAACTGTAGCAACGGTGCACAGTTAGGGGAGAACACTTCTTGAAATTGTTGTAAGGGATCATCTTATTTACTACCGTCGTTCTAAGTAAACAATATGCAAAACATGATAAACATCACATGCAATCAAATAATAATAGTGACATGATATGGCCAATATCACATAGCTCCTTTGATCTCCATCTTGGGGCTCCATGATCATCCTATCACCGTCATACTCATCGACATGTAAGTTGTGATTCCTTGTATAATAGCATGAACATCTCATACATCACATATAGATCATTCATCATTCATCACAACTTTGGCCATATCATATCACAAAGCACTTGCTGCAAAAACAAGTTAGACGTCCTCTAATTGTTGTTGCAGGTTTTACGTGGCTGAAGTAGGGTTCTAACAAGAACGTTTTCTTACCTACGTGAAAGCCACAACGTGATTTGTCAACTTCTATTTACCCTTCATAAGGACCCTGTTCATCGAATCTGCTACAACTAAAGTAGGAGAGACAGACACCCGCCAGCCACCTTATGCAACTTGTGCATGTTAGGCGGTGGAACCGGTCTCACGTAAGCATACGTGTAAGGTTGGTCCGGGCCGCTTCATCCCACAATACCATTGAAGCAAGATAAGACTAGTAGCAGCAAGAAAGTTGACAACATCTACGCCCACAACAAATTGTGTTCTACTCGCGCAAGAGAACTACGCATAGACCTAGCTCATGATGCCACTGTTGGGGAACGTTGCAGAAAACAAAAAATTTCCTACGGTTTCACCAAGATCCATCTAGGAGTTCATCTAGCAACGAGTGATCGGATGCATCTACGTACCTTGTAGATCGCGAGCGGAAGCGTTCAAAGAACGGGGATGATGTAGTTGAACACGACGTGATTCAAATCACCGGAGATCCTAGCACCGAACGGACGGTGCCTCCGCGTTCAACACACGTACGGAGCGGATGACGTCTCCTCCTTTCTTGATCCAGCAAGGGGGGAGGATATGTTGATGAAGATCCAGTAGCACGACGGCGAGGTGGTGGATGCAGGGCGTCACAGTAGCAGGGCTTCGCCTATACTACAAGAGAGAGAGACGTAATGGGGAGAGAGGGAGGCGCCAGGGGCTGGTCTATCAAGTCCCTCCTCTCCCCCACTATATATAGGAGGGCCAAGGGGGGGTGGTGCGCCAGCCTAGGAGATCCAATCTCCTAGGTGCGGCAGCCAAGGGGAGGTTTCCCTTCCCCCCCAAGGCACCTAGAGGTGCCTTCCACCATTGGGACTCTTCCCTTAAGTGGAACCCTAGGCGCATGGGCTTTTGGGGCTGGTGCCCTTGGCCCATATAGGCCAAGGCGCACCCCCTACAGCCCATGTGGCCCCCCGGGACAGGTGGCCCCACCCGGTGGGCCCCCGGGACCCCTCCGGTGGTCCCGGTACAATACCGATAACCCCGAAACTTGTCCCGATGGCCGAAACAAGACTTCCTATATATAATTCTTTACCTCCGGACCATTCCGGAACTCCTCGTGACGTCCGGGATCTCATCCGGGACTCCGAACAACATTCGGGTTACTGCATATACATATCTTCACAACCCTAGCGTCACCGAACCTTAAGTGTGTAGACCCTACGGGTTCGGGAGACATGCAGACATGACCGGGACGACTCCCCGGTCAATAACCAACAGCGGGATCTGGATACCCATGTTAGCTCCCACATGCTCCATGATGATCTCATCGGATGAACCACGATGTCGAGGATTTAATCAACCCCGTATACAATTCCCTTTGTCAATCGGTATGTTACTTGCCCGAGACTCGATCGTTGGTATCCCAATACCTTGTTCAGTCTCGTTACCGGCAAGTCACTTTACTCGTACCGTAATGCATGATCCCGTGATCAACCACTTGGTCACCTTGAGCTCATAATGATGATGCATTACCGAGTGGGCCCAGTGATACCTCTCCGTTATATGGAGTGACAAATCCCAGTCTCGATCCGTGTCAACCCAACAGATACTTTCGGAAATACCTGTAGTGCACCTTTATAGTCACCCAGTTACGTTGTGACGTTTGATACACCCAAAGCATTCTTACGGTATCCGGGAGTTACACGATAAAGGAAAAGATACTTGACATTGGAAAAGCTCTAGCAAACGAACTACACGATCTTGTGCTATGCTTAGGATTAGGTCTTGTCCATCACATCATTCTCCTAATGATGTGATCCCGTTATCAATGACATCTAATGTCCATAGCCAGGAAACCATGACTATCTGTTGATCAACGAGCTAGTCAACTAGAGGCTTACTAGGGACATATTATGGTCTATGTATTCACACGTGTATTACGATTTCCGGATAATACAGTTATAGCATGAATAAGACAATTATCATGAACAAGGAAATATAATAATAATGCTTTTATTATTGCCTCTAGGGCATATTTCCAACAGTTGTCCTTGTGGAACTCAGTCTCTGAATTGCTAGAGGCAATAATAATTGGTTATATATTTCCTTGTTCATGATAATCGTTTATTATCCATGCTATAATTGTATTGATAGGAAACTCAGATACATGTGTGGATACATAGACAACACCATGTCCCTAGTAAGCCTCTAGTTGACTAGCTCGTTGATCAATAGATGGTTTTCCTGACCATGGACATTGGATGTCATTGATAACGGGATCACATCATTAGGAGAATGATGTGATGGACAAGACCCAATCCTAAGCCTAGCACAAAGATCGTGTAGTTCGTATGCTAAAGCTTTTCTAATGTCAAGTATCATTTCCTTAGACCATGAGATTGTGCAACTCCCGGATACCGTAGGAATGCTTTGGGTGTGCCAAACGTCACAACGTAACTGGGTGGCTATAAAGGTACACTAAGTATCTCCGAAAGTGTCTGTTGGGTTGGCACGAATCGAGACTGGGATTTGTCACTCCGTGTAAACGGAGAGGTATCTCTGGGCCCACTCGGTAGGACATCATCATAATGTGCACAATGTGATCAAGGAGTTGATCACGGGATGATGTGTTACGGAACGAGTACGGTATTGTACCGGGACCACCGGAAGGGTCCCGGGGGTCCACCGGGTGGGGCCACCTGCCCCGGGGGGCCACATGGGCTGTAGGGGTTGTGCCTTGGCCTATATGGGCCAAGGGAACCAGCCCCAAGAGGCCCATGCGCCAAGAGATGGGAAAAAGGGGAGAGTCCTAAAAGGGGAAGGCACCTCCGAGGTGCCTTGGGGAGGATGGACTCCTCCCCACCCTTGGCCGCACCCTTCCTTGGAGGAAGGGGCAAGGGCTGCGCCTTCCCCTCTCCCTTGGCCCTATATATAGTGGGGAAAAAGGAGGAGCAAACCAATCTAAGGCATGGCGCCTCCCTCTCCCTCCCGTGACACATCTTCCTCCTCCCGCAGCGCTTAACGAAGCCCTGTTGGAATCCCGCTACTTCCACCACGCCGTCGTGCTGTTGGATCTCCATCAACCTCTCCCTCTCTCCTTGCTGGATCAAGGCATGGGAGACGCCACCGGGCTGTACGTGTGTTGAACGCGGAGGTGCCGTGCGTTCGGCACTTGATCATCAGTGATTTGAATCACGACGAGTACGAAAAGAGACTTGCCGGTAACGAGATTGAACAAGGTATCGGGATACCGACGATCGAATCTCGGGCAAGTATCGTACCGCTAGACAAAGGGAATTGTATACGGGATTGCTTAAGTCCTTGACATCGTGGTTCATCCGATGAGATCATCGTGGAACATGTGGGAGCCAACATGGGTATCCAGATCCCGCTATTGGTTATTGACCGGAGAGTCATCTCGGTCATGTCTGCATGTCTCCCGAACCCGTAGGGTCTACACACTTAAGGTTCGGTGACGCTAGGGTTATAGAGATATTAGTATGCGGTAAACCGAAAGTTGTTCGGAGTCCCGGATGAGATCCCGGACTTCACGAGGAGTTCCGGAATGGTCCGGAGGTAAAGAATTATATATAGGAAGTGCTATTTCGGCCATCGGGACAAGTTTCGGGGTCACCGGTATTGTACCGGGACCACCGGAAGGGTCCCGGGGGTCCACCGGGTGGGGCCACCTGCCCCGGGGGCCACATGGGCTGTAGGGGGTGCGCCTTGGCCTATATGGGCCAAGGGCACCAGCCCCAAGAGGCCCATGCGCCAAGAATCAAGGGAAAGGAAGAGTCCTAAAGGGGGAAGGCACCTCCGAGGTGCCTTGGGGAGGAGGGACTCCTCCCTGGCCGCACCCTTCCTTGGAGGAAGGGCCAAGGCTGCGCCTTCCCCCTCTCCCTTGGCCCTATATATAGTGGGGGGAAGGGAGGGCAACCAAACCTAAGCCCTGGCGCCTCCCTCTCCCTCCCATGACACATCTCCCTCCTCCCACAGCGCTTGGCGAAGCCCTGTTGGAATCCTGCTACTTCCACCACCACGCCGTCGTGCTGCTGGATCTCCATCAACCTCTCCTTCCCCCTTGCTGGATCAAGAAGGAGGAGACGTCGCTTCTCCGTACGTGTGTTGAACGCGGAGATGCCGTCCGTTCGGGGCTAGGATCATCGGTGATTTGGATCACGACGAGTACGACTCCATCAACCCCGTTCTCTTGAACGCTTCCGCGCGCGATCTACAAGGGTATGTAGATCCACTCCTCCCTCGTTGCTAGATGACTCCATAGATAGATCTTGGTGACACGTAGGAAAATTTTGAATTTATGCTACATTCCCCAATAGTGGCTTCAGAGCTAGGTCTATGCGTAGTTACTATGCACGAGTAGAACACAAAGTAGTTGTGGGCGTCGATATTGTCAATTATCTTGTCGTTGCTAGCATTATCTTGATTCGGCGGCATCGTGGGATGAAGCGGCCCGGACCGACCTTACACGTACTCTTACGTGAGACTGGTTCCACCGACTGACATGCACTAGTTGCATAAGGTGGCTGGCGGGTGTCTGTCTCTCCCACTTTAGTCGGATCGGATTCGATGAAAAGGGTCCTTATGAAGGGTAAATAGCAATTGGCATATCACGTTGTGGTCTTTGCGTAGGTAAGAAACGTTCTTGCTAGAAACCCATAGCAGCCACGTAAAACATGCAAACAACAATTAGAGGACGTCTAACTTGTTTTTGCAGGGTATGCTGATATATGTGATGTATGAGATTGATCATGTTCTTGTAATAGGAATCACGACTTGCATGTCGATGAGTATGACAACCGGCAGGAGCCATAGGAGTTGTCTTAATTTATTTATGACCTGCGTGTCAACATAAACGTCATGTAATTACTTTACTTTATTGCTAATCGTTAGCTGTAGTAGTAGAAGTAATAGATGACGTGACAACTTCATGGAGACACGATGATGGAGATCATGATGATGGAGATCATGGTGTCATGCCGGTGACAAGATGATCATGGAGCCCCAAGATGGAGATCAAAGGAGCTATATGATATTGGCCATATCATGTCACTATTTGATTGCATGTGATGTTTATCATGTTTTTGCGTCTTGTTTACTTAGAACGACGGTAGTAAATAAGATGATCCCTCATTAAAATTTCAAGAAAGTGTTCCCCCTAACAGTGCACCATTGCGAAAGTTCGTCGTTTCGAAGCACCACGTGATGATCGGGTGTGATAGATTCTTACGTTCACATACAACGGGTGTAAGCCAGATTTACACACGCAAAACACTTAGGTTGACTTGACGAGCCTAGCATGTACAGACATGGCCTCGGAACACAAGAGACCGAAAGGTCGAGCATGAGTCGTATGGCAGATACAATCAACATGAAGATGTTCACCGATGTTGACTAGTCCGTCTCACGTGATGATCGGACACGGCCTAGTTGACTCGGATCATGTAATCACTTAGATGACTATAGGGATGTCTATCTGAGTGGGAGTTCATAAGATGAACTTAATTATCCTGAACATAGTCAAAAGGTCTTCGCAAATTATGTCGTAGCTCGCGCTTCAGTTCTACTGTTTAGATATGTTCCTAGAGAAAATTTAGTTGAAAGATGATAGTAGCAATTATGCGGACTAGGTCCGTAAACTGAGGATTGTCCTCATTGCTTCATAGAAGGCTTATGTCCTTAATGCACCGCTCAGTGTGCTGAACCTCGAACGTTGTCTATGGATGTTGCGAACATCTGACATACACATTTTGATAACTACATGATAGTTCAGTTAAACGGCTTAGAGTTTAGGCACCAAAGACGGTTTTGAAACGTCACGAAACATATGAGATGTTTCGAGGGCTGAAATTGGGATTTCAGGCTCGTGCCCACGTCAAGAGGTATAAGACCTCCGGCGATTTTCTTAGCCTGCAAACTAAGGGAGAAAAGCTCAATTGTTGAACTTGTGCTCAGATTGTCTGAGTACAACAATCGCTTGAATCGAGTGGAAGTTGATCTTCCAGATGAAATAGTGATGGTTCTCCGAAGTCATTACCACCAAGCTGCTTGAGCTTCGTGATGAACTATAATATATCAGGGACATATATGATGATCCTTGAGATATTCGCGATGTTTGACACCACAAAAGTAGAAATCAAGAAGGAGCATCAATTGTTGATGGTTGGTGAAACCACTAGTTTCAAGAAGGGCAAGGGCAAGAAGGGATACTTCATGAAACGGCAAATCAGCTGCTGCTCTAGTGAAGAAACCCAAGGTTGAACCCAAACCCGAGACTAAGTGCTTCTGTAATAAGGGGAACAGCCACTAGAGCAGAATTACCCTAGATACTTGGTAGATGAGGAGGCTGGCAAGGTCGATAGAAGTATATTGGATATACATTATGTTAATGTGTACTTTACTAGTACTCCTAGTAGCACCAGGGTATTAGATACCGGTTCGGTTGCTAAGTATTAGTAACTCGAAATAAAAGCTACGGAATAAACGGAGACTAGCTAAAGGTGAGCTGACGATATGTGTTGGAAGTGTTTCCAATGTTGATATGATCAAATATCGTACGCTCCCTCTACCATCGAGATTGGTGTTTGCGTTGAGCATAGACATGATGGGATTATGTCTATCACAATACGGTAATTCATTTAAAGAGAATAATGGTTACTCTGTTTATTTGAATAATACCTTCAATGGTCTTACACCTAAAATGAATGGTTTATTGAATCTCGATCGTAGTGATACACATGTTCATGCCAAAAGATAGTAATGATAGTACCACCTACTTGTGGCACTGCCACGTAAGTCATATCGGTATAAAACGCATGAAGAAGCTCCATGTTGATGGATCTTTTGGCTCACTCGTTTTTGAAAAGTTTGAGACATGCGAACCATGTCTATTGGTGTATATGCATGAAGAAACTCCATGCAAATGGACCGTTTGGACTCACTTGATTTTGAATCACTTGAGACATGCAAATCATACCACATGGGCAAGATGACTGAAAGCCTCGTTTTCAGTAAAATGGAACTAGAAAGCAACTTGTTGGAAGAAATACATTTTGATGTGTGCAGTCCAATGAGTGCTGAGGCATGTACTGGATATCATTATGTTCTTACTTCACAGATGATTTGAGTAGATGTTGAGTATATTTACTTGATAAATCACGAGTCTGAATTATTGAAAGGTTCAAGTAATTTCAGGGTGAAGTTGAAAGATCGTCGTGACAAGAGGATAAAATATCTATGATACGATCATAGAGATGAATATCTAAATTACGAGTTTGGCACATAATTAAGACATTGTGGAAGTTTTTTCACAACTAATACAGCCTGGAACACCGTAGTGTGATGGTGTGTCCGAACATCATAACATCATAACTGCACCCTATTGGATATGATGCATACCATGATGTCTCTTATCGAATTACCACGATAGTTTATGGGTTGGGCATTAGAGACAACCACATTCACTTTAAATAGGGCACCATGTAATTCCGATGAGATGACACCATATGAACTATGGTTTAGAGAAACCTAAGCTGTCATTTCTTATAAGTTTGGGGCTGCGACGCTTATGTGAAAAAGTTTCAGGCTGATAAGCTCGAACCCAAAGCGGATAAATGCATCTTCATAGGACACCCAAAACAGTTGGGTATACCTCCTGTCTCAGATCCGAAAGCAATAAGGGATTGTTTCTAGAATCGGGTCCTTTCTCGAGGAAAAGTTTCTCTCGAAAGAATTGAGTGGGAGGATGGTGGAGACTTGATGAGGTTATTGAACCGTCTCTTCAACTAGTGTGTGGCAGGGCACAGGAAGTTGTTCCTGTGGCACCTACACCAATTGAAGTGGAAGCTTATGATAGTGATCATGAAACTTCAGATCAAGTCACTACCAAACCTCGTAGGATGACAAGGATGCGTACTACTTCAGAGTGGTACGTAATCCTGTCTTGGAAGTCATGTTGCTAGACAACAATGAACCTACGAGCTATGGAGAAGCGATGGTGGGCCCGGATTCCGATAAATGGCTCGAGGCCATAAAATCCGAGAGAGGATCCATGTATAAAAACAAAGTGTAGACTTTGGCAGAACGGCTCGATGGTCGTAATGCTATTGAGTACAGATGGATTTTAAAAGGAAGACGGACAATGATGGTAAATGTCACCATTAAGAAAGCTCGACTTGTTGTTAAGATGTTTTCCGACAAGTTCAAAGAGTTGACTACGATGAGACTTTCTCACTCGTAGCGATGCTAAGAGTCTGTTGGAATTATATTAGCGATTACTGCATTATTTATGAAATCTTGCAGATAGGATGTCAAAACATTGTTTCCTCGACGATTTTCTTGAGGAAAGGTTGTATGTGATACAAACCGGAAGGTTTTGTCAATCCTGAAAGAAGCTAATAAGTATGCAAAGCTCCAGCAATCCTTCTAAGGACTGGAGTAAGCATCTCGGAGTTGGAGTGTATGCTTTGATGAGATGATCAAAGATTTTGGGTTTATACAAAGTTTATGAGAAACTTGTATTTCCAAAGAAGTGAGTGGGAGCACTATAGAATTTCTGATAAATATATGTTGACATATTGTTGATCAGAAATGACGTAGAATTTCTGGAAAGCATATAGGGTTATTTGGAAAGTGTTTTTCAATGGAAAACCTGGATCAAGCTACTTGAACATTGAGCATCAAGATCTATAAGGATAGATCAAAACGCTTAATGGTACTTTCAAATGAGCACATACCTTGACATGATCTTGAAGGTGTTCAAGATGGATCAGTCAAAGAAGGAGTTCTTGCCTGAGTTGTAAGGTATGAAGTTAAGACTTAAAGCTCGACCACGGCAGAATAGAGAGAAAGGACGAAGGTCGTCCCCTATGCTTAAGACATAGGCTCTACAGTACGCTATGCTGTGTACCGCACCTGAAATGTGCCTTGCCATGAGTCAGTCAAGGGGTACAAGAGTGATCTAAGAATGGATCACAAGACAACGGTCAAAGTTATCCTTAGTAACTACTGGACTAAGGAATTTTCTCGATTATGGAGGTGGTAAAAGAGTTCGTCGTAAAGGGTTACGCCGATGCAAACTTTGACACTAATCCAGATTATTCTGAGTAGTAAACTGGATTCGTATAGTAGAACAGTTATTTGGAATAGCTCCAAATGTAGCGTAGTAGTTGCATCTACAAGATGACATAGAAATTTGCGAAGTACATACAGATCTGAAAGATTCAGACCCGTTGACTATAACATCTCTCACAAGCATAACATGATCAAACCCAGAACTCGAGTGTTAATCACATGGTAATGTGAACTAGATTATTGACTCTAGTAAACTCTTTGGGTGTTAGTCACATGGGGATGTGACCTTGAGTGTTAATCACATGGCGATGTGAACTAGATTATTGACTCTAGTGCAAGTGGGAGACTGTTGGAAATATGCCCTAGAGGCAATAATAAATTGGTTATTATTATATTTCCTTGTTCATGATAATCGTTTATTATCCATGCTATAATTGTATTTAGGAAACTCAGATACATGTGTGGATACATAGACAACACCATGTCCCTAGTAAGCCTCTAGTTGACTAGCTCGTTGATCAATAGATGGTTACGGTTTCCTGACCATGGACATTGGATGTCATTGATAACGGGATCACATCATTAGGAGAATGATGTGATGGACAAAGACCCAATCCTAAGCCTAGCACAAGATCATGTAGTTCGTATGCTGAAGCTTTTCTAATGTCAAGTATCATTTCCTTAGACCATGAGATTGTGCAACTCCCGGATACCGTAGGAGTGCTTTGGGTGTGCCAAACGTCACAAAGTAACTGGGTGACTATAAAGGTGCACTACGGGTATCTCCGGAAGTGTCTGTTGGGTTGGCACGAATCGAGACTGGGATTTGTCACTCCGTGTAAACGGAGAGGTATCTCTGGGCCCACTCGGTAGGACATCATCATAATGTGCACAATGTGATCAAGGAGTTGATCATGGGATGATGTGTTATGAAACGAGTAAAGAGACTTGCCGGTAACAAGATTGAACAAGGTATCGGGATACCGACGATCGAATCTCGGGCAAGTATCGTACCGCTAGACAAAGAGAATTGTATACGGGATTGATTAAGTCCTTGACATCGTGGTTCATCCGATGAGATCATCGTGGAACATGTGGGAGCCAACATGGGTATCCAGATCCCGCTGTTGGTTATTGACCGGAGAGTCATCTCGGTCATGTCTGCATGTCTCCCGAACCCGTAGGGTCTACACACTTAAGGTTCGGTGACGCTAGGGTTATAGAGATATTAGTATGCGGTAACCCGAATGTTGTTCGGAGTCCCGGATGAGATCCCGGACGTCACGAGGAGTTCCGGAATGGTCCGGAGATAAAGAATTATATATAGGAAGTGCTATTTCGGCCATCGGGACAAGTTTCGGGGTCACCGGTATTGTACCGGGACCATCGGAAGGGTCCCGGGGGTCCACCGGGTGGGGCCACCTGCCCCGGGGGGCCACATGGGCTGTAGGGGGTGCGCCTTGGCCCATATGGGCCAAGGGCACCAGCCCCAAGAGGCCCATGCGCCAAGAGATAAGGGAAAGGAAGAGTCCTAAAAGGGGAAGGCACCTTCGAGGTGCCTTGGGGAGGATGGACTCCTCCCTGGCCGCACCCTTCCTTGGAGGAAGGGCCAAGGCTGCCCCCCCCTCTTCCTTGGCCCTATATATAGTGGGGGAAGGGAGGGCAGCAACACCTAAGCCCTGGCGCCTCCCTCTCCCTCCCATGACACATCTCCCTCCTCCCGCAGCGCTTGGCGAAGCCCTGTTGGAATCCCGCTACTTCCACCACCACGCCGTCGTGCTGCTGGATCTCCATCAAGCTCTCCTCCCCCCTTGCTGGATCAAGAAGGAGGATACGTCGCTGCTCCGTACGTGTGTTGAACGCGGAGGTGCCGTCCGTTCGGCGCTAGGATCATCGGTGATTTGGATCACGACGAGTACGACTCGATCAACCCCGTTCTCTTGAACGCTTCCGCGCGCGATCTACAAGGGTATGTAGATCCACTCCTCCCTCATTGCTAGATGACTCCATAGATTGATCTTGGTGACACGTAGGAAAATTTTGAATTATTGCTACGTTCCCCAACACTCTTAACGTCAAACTCTTTATCACCTCCATAACCGAGAAATATTTCCTTATTCCTCTAAGGATAATTTTGACCACTGTCCATTTATCCACTCCTGGATCACCTTTGTACCCTCTTGTCAGACATGTGGCAAGGCACAAATCAGGTGCGGTACTCAGCATGGCATACCGTATAGAGCCTATGAAAAAAGCATAGGGGACGACCTTCGTCCTTCCTCTTTCTTCTGCCGTGGTCAAGCTTTGAGTCTTACTCAACTTCACACCTTACAACTCAGGTAAGAATCCCTTCTTTGACTGATCTATTTTGAACTCCTTCAAAATCATGTCAAGGTGTGCGTTCTTAAAGTATCATCAGGCGCCTTGATCTATCTCTATAGATCTTGATGCCCAATATGTAAGCAGCTTTATCTAGGTCTTCCTTTGAAAATCACTCTTCAAACAACCGTTTATGCTTTCCAGAAATTCTACATTATTTCGGATCAACAATATGTCATCCACATATACTTATCAGAAATGTTGTAGTGCTCCCACTCACTTTCTTGTAAATACAAGTTTCTAGCAAACATTGTATAAACCTAAAAGCTTTGATCACTCCATCAAAGCATATATTCCGACTCCGAGATGCTTGCTCTAGTCCATAGAAGGATTGCTGGAGCCAGCATACCTTTTAGCATCCTTAGGATCGACAAAACCTTTTATTGTATCACATACAACTTTTTCTCACGAAAACTGGTAAGAAAACTTATTTTGACATCCATCTGTCAGATTTCATGATCGAAAAATACAGCTAATGCTAACATGATTCCGACGGACTTAAACATCGCTACGGGTGAGAAAATCTCATCATAGTCAACTCCTTGAACTTGTGAAAAGACTCTTTGCCACAAGTCGAGCTTCATAGACAGTAACATTACCGTCCACGTCCGTCTTCTTCTTAAGATCCATTTATCTTAATGGCTTGCCGATCACCGGGCAAGTCCACCAAAGTCCATGCTTTGTTCTGATACATGGATCCTATCTCGGATTTCATGGATTCTAACCATTTGTCGAAATATGGGCCCACCATCACTTCTCCATAGCTCATAGGTTCATTGTTGTCCAGCAATATATCTAAGACAGGATCACCGTACCACTCAGGAGTAGTACATATCCTTGTCGACCTACGAGGTTTGATAGCAACTTGATCCGAAGCTTCATGATCACTATCATTAACTTCCTCTTCAACCGACGTAGGCACCACAAAAACATCTTTCTGTGTTGCACCACTTTCTGGTTGAAGTAGAGGTTCAACAACCTCATCAAGTTCTATCTTCCTCCCACTCAATTCTTTCGAGATAAACTCCTTCTCGAGAAAGGACCCGTTCTTAGCGACAAACACTTTGCCCTCGAATATGAGATAGAAGGTATACGCAACTATTACCTTTGGGTATCCTATGAAGATGTATTTGTCCGCTTTGGGTTCGAGCTTTTTCGGCTGAAGCCTTAAGCATCGCAGCACCAAATATTAAGAAACGACAACTTTGGTTTCTTGCCAAACCAATGTCCATACGACGTCGTCTCAACGGACTTAGATGGTGCCCTATCTAAAGTGAATGCAGCTGTCTCTAACACATAACCTCAAAATGATAGCGGTAGATCGGTAAGATACATCATAGATCGCACCATATCTCATAAGGTTCGTTTACGACGTCCGGACATGCCATTACGCTGTGGTGTTCCAGGTGGTGTCAACTGTGAAACAATTTCACAATGTGTTAAGTGATTGCCAAACTCATAACTCAGAAATTTTCCATCGATCAGATCGTAGGAATTTGATCTACTTGTTATGATGGTTCTTAACTTCACTCTGAAATTCCTTGAACTTTTCAAACATTTTAGACTTGTGCTTCATTAAGTAAATATACCCATATATACTCAAATCGTCAGTGAAGATGAGAAAATAGCGATGTCTACCGCACGCCTCAATTCTTATTGGATCACACACATCAGCATGTACGATTTCCAACAAGTCACTTGCCCGTTTCATTGTACCTGAAAACGGGTCTTAGTCATCCTGCCCATGAGGCATAGCTCGCATGTGTCAAGCGATTCAAAATCAAGTGACTCCAAACATCCATCGACATGGAGTTTCTTCATGCATCTTACGCCAATATGACCTAAGCGGCAGTGCCACAAGAAAGTGGTACTATCATTATTAACTCTACATCTTTTGGCGTGAACATGTGTATTACCACTACCGAGATTCAATGAACCATTCACATAGGGTGCATGACCATGAAAGGTATTATTCATGTAAACAGAATAACCATTATTCTCTAACTTAAATGAATAACCATATTGCAATGAACATTATCTAATCATATTCATGCTCAACGTAGACACCTGATAACATTTATCTAGGTTCAATACTAATCCCGAAGGCAGATGGAGCATGCGATGGTGATCTCATCAACTTTGGAAACACTTCCAACACACATCGTCACCTCGCCCTTAGCCAGTCTCCGTTTAGTCCGTAGCTTTTGCTTCAAGTCACCAATAATACCAACTGAACCGGTACCCAATACCCAGGTGCTACCAGGAGTACTAGTAAGTTACACATTAATAACACATATATACTTTGTTGAAGTTGCCAGCCTTCTTATCTACCATGCATTTGGGGTAGTTCTGATACCAGTGACCGTTCCCCTTATAATAGAAGCACTTAGTCTCGGGTTTGGGTTCAACCTTGGGTTCCTTCACTGGAGCGGCAACTGGTTTGCCATTCATGAAGTTTCCCTTCTAGCCCTTGCCCTTCTTGAAACCAGTGGTCTTGTTAAACCATCAATACTTGATGCTCCTTCTTGATTTCTACTTTTTGCGGTCTTAAGCACCGCGAACAGCTCCGAGATCATCTCCATCCCATGTCATAGTTCATCACGAAGATCTAGTAGCTTAGTGATAGTGACTAGAGAACTCTATCAATCACTATCTTATCTGGAAGTTTAACTCCCACTTGATTTAAGTGATTGTAGCACCCAGACATTCTGAGCACATGCTCACTAGCTGAGCTATTCTCCTCCATCTTGTACGCAAAGAACTTGTCAGAGGTCTCATACCTCTCAACACGGGCATGAGCCTGAAATCCCAATTTCAGCTCTTGGAACATCTCATATGTTCTATGGCGTTCAAAACGTCATTGGAATCCCGATTCTAAGCCGTAAAGTATGGTGCACTTAACTATCAAGTAGTCATCAGGACGTATCTGTCAGATGTTCATAACATCCACAGACGACGCTGGAGGGGTTGGCACACCGAGCGGTGCATCAAATACATAAGCCTTCTGTGTAGCAGTGAGGACACTCCTCAGGCGACAGACCTAGTCCGCATCATTGCTTACAATATCTTTCAACTTAATCTTTCTCTAGGAACGTATTGAAACAGGGAGCTACAACGCGAGCTATTGATCTACAACCTTTTTGCAAAGACAACTTAGACTATTGTTCATGATAATTAAGTTCATCTAATCAAATTATTTAATGAACTCCCACTCAGATAGACATCCCTCTAGTCATCTAAGTGATACATGATCCGAGTCAACTAGGTCGTGTCCGATCATCACGTGAGACGGACTAGTCATCATCGGTGAACATCTTCATGTTGATCGTATCTTCTATACGACTCATGTTCGACCTTTCGGTCTTCTGTGTTCTGAGGCCATGTCTGTACATGCTAGGCTCGTCAAGTCAACCTAAGTGTATTGCGTGTGTAAATCTGGCTTACACTCGTTGTATTCGAACGTTAGAATCTATCACACCCGATCTTCACATGGTGCTTCGAAACAACGAACCTTAGCAACGGTGCATAGTTAGGGGGAACACTTTCTTGAAATTATTGCGAGGGATCATCTTATTTAAGCTACCGTCGTTCTAAGCAAATAAGATGTAAAACATGATAAACATCACATGCAATCAAATAGTGACATGATATGTCCAATATCATTTTGCTCCTTTTGATCTCCATCTTTGGGGCGCCATGATCATCATCGTCACCGGCATGACACCATGATCTCCATCATCATGATCTCCATCATCGTGTCTTCGTGAAGTTGTCTCACCAACTATTACTTCTACTACTACGGCTAATGGTTAGCAATAAAGTAAAGTAATTACATGACGTTTATGTTGACACGCAGGTCATAAATAAATTAATACAACTCCTATGGCTCCTGCCGGTTGTCATACTCATCGACATGCAAGTCGTGATTCCTATTACAAGAACATGATCAATCTCATACATCACATATATCATTCATCACATCCTTTTGGCCATATCACATCACACGACATATGCTGCAAAAACAAGTAAGACGTCCTCTAATTGTTGTTGCAAATTTTACGTGGCTGCTATAGGTTTCTTAGCAAGAACGTTTCTTACCTACGCCAAAACCACAACGTGATATGCCAATTTCTATTTACCCTTCATAAGGACCCTTTTCGTCGAATTCGATCCGACTAAAGTGGGAGAGACAGCCACCCGCTAGCCACCTTATGCAACTAGTGCATGTCAGTCGGTGGAACCTGTCTCACGTAAGAGTACGTGTAAGGTCGGTCCGGGCCGCTTCATCCCACGATGCCGCCGAATCAAGATAAGACTAGTAACGGCAAGTAAATTGACAAAATCGACGCCCACAACAACTTGTGTTCTACTCATGCATAGAAACTACGCATAGACCTAGCTCATGATGCCACTGTTGGGGATCATAGCAGAAATTTAAAATTTTCTACGCATCATCAAGATCTATCTATGGAGTAATCTAGCAACGAGGGGAAGGGGAGTGCATCTACATACCCTTGTAGATCGCTAAGCGGAAGCGTTGCAAGAACGCGGATGAGGTAGTCGTACTCGTGGCGATTCAGATCGCGGTCGATTCCGATCTAAGCGTCGAACAACGGCGCCTCCGCGTTCAACACACGTGCAGCCCGGTGACGTCTCCCATGCCTTGATCCAGCAAGGAGAGAGGGAGAGGTTAGGGAAGACTCCGTCCAGCAGCAGCACGACGGCGTGGTGGTGGTGGAGGAGCGCGGTACTCCAGCAGGGCTTCGCCAAGCACTACGAGAGACGAGGAGGGAGAGAGGTAGGGCTGCGCCTTGGGAGAGAGAGACTCGTGTGTTGGGCAGCCCCAAAACCTCCACTATATATAGGGGCAAAGGGGAGGGGAGGCGCCCTAGGGTTTCCCCTAGGGGGGCGGCGGCCAGGGCAGATGGGATCTCCCCTTTGGGTGACTTGGCCCCCAAGCCAGGAGGTGGGAACCCTAGATGGGGCGCCCCAAACCCCCTGGTCACGTGGGAATAGGTGTGGGGGGGCGCACAACCCCTTAGTGGGCTGGTTTGCCAACTTCCCTTGGCCCATGCATGAAGCCCCCAACACTTGCCGGGGCTCCCGAAATACCTTTTGGTCATGCTGGTCATCACCCGGTGCCTCCGGAACACTTCCGGACTCCAAAACCCTTCGTCCAATATATCAATCTTCACCTCCGGACCATTTCAGAAGTCCTCGTGACGTCCAGGATCTCATCCGGGACTCCGAACAACATTCGGTAACTGCGTACATACCTTCCCTATAACCCTAGCGTCATCGAACCTTAAGTGTGTAGACCCTACGGGTTCGGGAATCATGCAGACATGACCGAGACATCTCTCTGGTCAATAACCAAGAGTGGGATCTGGATACCCATGTTGGCTCCCACATGTTCCACGATGATCTCATCGGATGAACCACGATGTCAAGGATTCAATCAATCCCGTATACAATTCCCTTTGTCTACTGGTATGATACTTGCCCGAGATTCGATCGTCGGTATCCCGATACCTTGTTCAATCTCGTTACCGGCAAGTCTCTTTACTCGTTCCGTAACATATCATCCCGTGATCAACTCCTTGGTCACATTGTGCACATTATGATGATGTCCTACCGAGTGGGCCCAGAGATACCTCTCCATCACACGGAGTGACAAATCCCAGTCTCGATTCGTGCCAACCCAACAGACACTTTCGGAGATACCCGTAGTGCACCTTTATAGCCACCCAGTTACGTTGTGACGTTTGGTACACCCAAAGCATTCCTACGGTATCCGGGAGTTTCACAATCTCATGGTCTAAGGAAATGATACTTGACATTAGAAAAGCTTTAGCATACGAACTACACGATCTTGTGCTAGGCTTAGGATTGGGTCTTGTCCATCACATCATTCTCCTAATGATGTGATCCCGTTATCAACGACATCCAATGTCCATGGTCAGGAAACCGTAACCATCTATTGATCAACGAGCTAGTCAACTAGAGGCTTACTAGGGACATGGTGTTGTCTATGTATCCACACATGTATCTGAGTTTCCTATCAATACAATTCTAGCATGGATAATAAACGATTATCATGAACAAGAAAATATAATAATAATAATAACTAATTTATTATTGCCTCTAGGGCATATTTCCAACAACAACAACAACAACAACAACAACAACAACAAACAAACAAACAAACAAACAAACAAACAAACAAACAAACAAGGCTCTCCATACTAAGGCTCGATGAGCAATGCCGACAGCACCAAGAAATACGTCAGCACCCAGACTGCTCGCCCGAATGCTTGTTCCTCGGTAGCCAGTAATGCTCACAACCGACCCTGCGGCTCCACCGACCGGCACCCAAGTGCTCCACGACCGCCACCTCCGCTTACACACGTGTCTGCTGCGGCGGCTACTCCTCCTCGTCCCTGAAGGAGCCGGACGATCTGGAGATCGAGGGCTCCGGAGGGCGACGACAACCGCGCCAAGATCCAATCCAGAGCCGCCGCTTGCCGGTGGCGCAGAGAAACATGACTTCAACACAGTGTGTTGTGGTGTGGCCGACACCGGAGCGGGGAGGATCTGGGAGGCGGTAAGTGGAGAGGATCTGAGAGGCTGTGAGAGGAGAGTGGTGTGCTATTGACGGGTCGGAGAGCCATGCTTAAATAGGAGCGACCAGGTGAACGGACGGGAAGCCGACTTTAATGCGGTGCACCGGCCAAATAGGCTTCTCGGTCGCCGCATCAGTATTGACGTGGCACCGCCTGCTCGTCCCTTCGCATCGCTCTGACCGGCATCAATGTCGTGGAATCACGTTCGCTCCGGAGCGGCACTGACTGGCATGAATGCGTGGCAACCGCTTCACAGTTCATGCAGAGCGGAACCGATTTTTCATGGAACCGTTTTTTTTCCTTAACAAATTCCACGTCTCTTTGAGTGCTAGCCCTGGCTCAGCCTCGTGTACTGCACCACGAACAAGCCAGTGCCTAGCGCACCCAGCCAGGGAAATTCCTATTTGCCGCTCTCTGCGACAAACTGTCGCTAATTTGCACAGAGCTACCGACTAGCGAACAAGATGGGCCGGCCCAATTACGAGGTAATACTCCCGCTACAGAGTTTCTGGTTTTGGGAACCTCTTCCTGATCGGTTTTGGGAAGCTTCTACAAGATTCATGAACCAGTTTTTCATGGTTTTGGGTTTTTTATTTGTGGTTTTTCCCTTTTCCTTTTCCTTTTCTTCCTTTTTCTTTTTTTCCCGTTTCATACTTTCCTTTTATTTTTTCTCTTTTTTTCTATTTCCTTTGTAATTCCTTTTCTATTCATTCTATTTTTATTTTTCTGAATTTCAAAATATGATTGAAATTTCGAAAAATGTTTGGAATTTCAAAAAATGTTACTGTTTTTTACATTTTTGTTCAGAAGTTCCAAAATTCATGATTTTTAAAAAATATTTGTATATTTGCAAAAAATCGCCTTTCAGAAAATGTCCATAAGTTTGAAAAATGTTCATGTCTCCAGTTTTGTTCACAAATTCAAAAATTGTTCTAGATTTTTAAAAAAAATTCACATATTTGAAGAACTGTTGCCTTTCAAAATGTGTTCATAAGTTCAAAAAATGTTCCTATCTCAAGTTTTGTTCACACATTCAATAAATGTCCATAATGTCCGTGTTTTAAACATTTTGTTCAGAGTTTCAAATTATGTTCACAGATGCAAAAAATGTTCCCTTGTGTCCAAAATGTTCATGTTTTCAAAAAAAAATTCCTTTTTTTCCAACATTTGTTCATAATTTTTTTAAAAATAATGTTTTTTAATTTCTTCACAAATTTAAAAAATATTTGTGTTTGTCCAAAAAATTAAAATTGGAAAATTGTTCCCATTTTAAAATTTGTTCACAAATTCATACATTCTTTCCGTTTTAAAATTTGGTCACAAATCCAAAATTTGGGATTTTTTTTCAGTACTTGTTCGTGTTTCTTTGAAAATTGTTCAGATTTTTTTGAAAGAGTATTAATAATTTTCTTTAAATGTTTGAAAAAAAAGGAAAATAATTGGATCTGCTAGTATAGGTAGTTCTAATGGCTTTCGCGCTGTATGTTTAACACTAGCGCTGATCAGCTCTAGTGATTGGGTACCTGTCACTACTAGCAAGGAATCGCGAGTTTGAATCCTGGCCGAAGCAGCTCTTTTTTACGTAGTTTTTACACTAGTGGCTGCTCCTGCGTGGGCCGGCCCAGGCGAAGATTTCCCTGTGCGAATCCCCGCCAGTCTGCCGCAAAATGCAGCGGATAGGAGCCCCCCTAGCCAGCGCACAACCGACGGCAAGTACCAGCCGGCCACGCAAGGGCCAGCCCGTGTCGCCCTTCAGCAACCACTTCCCTTGGGCCACCAGTGCCCTGCCAGGATCCGGCACGCCTTGTCGCCGAACATATGTTGCTCGCCTAGGGTACACACATGAGACCCATCCAACCGATCGAATCGATTTACGATGCCACCGCCGTACGCATCTCGAGAGGACGGATTAAAATTATCGCTTCGGTTACATTGATTTACAGTCATCGTTGCTTTGCGTACATACTAATCTCATCCCGGAGCAGCCAGCATCATGGCGAAGCTTATTGCTTCACGCGATTAGCTTCCATGAATGAGTTGGTTCGCTCCCGCAGATTCAACCTACAATAATCCATACTCTAGATCAATTTCCACAACCTAGCTCGTAATATCACTTGTTAGAATAATTTAAGGCCGTAGTCAATCCATCGAGGACAAGCAATTACAGCACTGGCATTGATATTTGCTAACAAGATTCATCAACATGACTACATCCTCACCGGGACCACAAAATTAATCTCATATACGAGCACAACTACAAAAAGTGTATCAGGAAAAATTAAATAAAACATCACATTGTATGTCTATGATGGATTTCAAAACGATTATCTCTGAAATAGTTAACATCATGGATCAGAAAAAGAGGTGCAACTTGCATTGAAAAAGGAATTACTTAATGGACCGGGCCAAAACACGTGAGCGCCTCCTTATCGAGCAATAAAATCAGGCTGCCTACAAACGGTGCGTAGACAGACAAATGAATAAGGGAATAACAGATTGAGGTATGTAGAGAAGATGCACAGAGAAACAAATTACGCGCACCACTACAAAAAGTGTATCCAGAAACAATAAGGCATTATATTGTCGCTCACATTGGTCCTCACTGAAAAAATATTTAGATTATTTGGAAACGAAATACTTCAACAACATGGCGCGTATTAGTTGCTTCCAGGTAAGTCCATCATCCAGCATGGTGTATACGCAAAAGAAATCTCTTCCATTGAATAGTGACAGCGGGGCCTCATCTTGCCCAGGCATCTTACCCTTGAGTTGCTTAAATGATAGGCTACCGTTGAACAAGAGCACACCCCTCTTTCATTAAACAAGACAATTTCTTTATAGGGATGGAAACCAATACAGTCAGGACCATCAATGGAAGTGTCACACTTTTTAGGCCAATCTGTAATGCTAACAAGATCTTCATCGTCAGAGTCCCAATCAAAACCATCTCTGGCTAGTGCTTCGTTGTATTCATCTACGAGCTTAGGGTTGACATCACTCTTCAACAACAACAGTATCTGCTCAGGCGACTGTGGGATCCATGGTCCAGGGTGCCAATCTTGTTTACTAAATGCTGGCTGAAGGTTGATTTCATTCTTGAAAACCCAGTCCGCCACACCAGACGATTCATGAAGAAACCAAACTCGAAACGTGCATCGCACATTAGTATTCACTACACAATAGACCCCTTTTTTCAATTTGCCTAGACGAAAATGTGATCCTACTCGTCCTTTTGGCAACTTAATTACCTGATACTTGTGACTCGACAAGTTTATTCTGTAAAAGGATAATCAAGATTAATTGCCAAAATTATTCATTTTTACATAAATAATACTAAGAAGAATAAATCAAAGTGCCTGAGTGTGAGTAATACCTCAAAAGAATTACTCAAATTATATTGATAAAAGTAAAACTAAAGTAACAATTGTGGAGTGTGTGAGTGTGAGAGTAATACATACATACGTATACATACCTGAAGAGGAAATCATCTTTTACGTGTGGGGAAGGAACGTAGAGTGATCCTTGCCAATACGCGGCGTAGTACATATGCTCATCACGGTCGCGGCGATAGGAGTTTACATCGTCAACGGTTCCAGCAACGGCAGCAGCCTCAGCTTCTCGAACAAATGACGTCTCCTTCCAACGGTTTGTCGTTGACGAGAAGACATGCATGACATACGGCGTAGGCGGCCACTCGGTCATGTCAGCTGGTGGAACACGAGGGATGTAGAGCACCTGGTAGTGTGGTGAGACGGTGGGGTCATAGACGAGGTAGCGGTTGTTGTGGCAGCGCCCGCACATGGGGCCGGCCATGAGCACGCGCACGGCAGTAGGGGCAGCGGCGCCCACTGCCGCGTGGCGGGATTGACCACCTTGGCCCTGCGTTGCCGGCTCTTGCTGCGGACCAGGAAAAGGCCGTTGCAATGATCCTGTACGCCGGGAACGTCTAACCGGCTCTCCGCGACGTATTCAAGCTCGCCGGGGATGTGGCGCGCGGCGGAGCGGCGCCCAAAGAGCCTCGGTGGATAGATGTTGAGTTCGTCGTAGACGGCGGCGTCAACGGAAAGCGGGAGAAGGTCGGCGCGCAGGAGGCGGTCGTGGTCGACAGCTGCGCGCCAGGCCGTGCAGACGCAGCGGGAGACGGCGAGGCTGCGCGGGGGCAGGCGGCGGAGTATGTCCAGCAGGAGGTCGATGTGCACCGTATCCATGTCCCACCGTTGAGTAGGCTTTGAGAGGAGACGGACGAGGCCTAGCTAATTCCGATCGAGGAGGACTTGTTTTCGTGAGGGAAATTAAAGGATCGATGATGGATTAGTTATAAAAAAGTAGCTAGCTAGCTAGGTCCTGCGTGCGTGTTGGGGAAGGCATGAGAACTTTGATATGACCCGGCTAACTTGATGCCCCGTTTAGGCCAACTCCATCGCGCGACTCTAAACGGACGTCCGTTTTGTCCGGTTTTTGTCCCTTTGGATAGGGATTTGGGGTCGTGTCCGGGCCTGTCCTGGGATGCGGTGGCCGTGCGCCCAGCGCGCGGACGCATCCCGGCCGCATCCTGTCCGCGTATTATTTCTTTGCAAGTTCTTCACTTTATTTCATCATTTATTTTTGGTACATGAAAAATACATCATCACATTTTGACTAGTAAAGCAAGACCAAAGAAAACAAGAACCACAAGAATACATTTTAGAAGATACCCAACTTCCATAACTACTCCCTTGAGTTGGGTTAGGGCCTTCTCGATGCACTCGTTGTTGATCTGTGGAGGAGGAGGCTCGATCTGACATCCTCCTTTCTTCTTCAAGCCAGAAGTCGATGTTGCTTCCTCCTCATACCTAGTCTCGTGTCTAGCCTCTAATCTAGCTGCCTCCATCTTGCGTGTTTCTTTCTTCTTCTTCGAGCCTAAAGAAGTAGAGGTTGCTTCCTCGCATCTAGTCTCGTATCTAGCCTCTAATTTAGCAACAAATGCACTTGTCTCATCTACAGCCTCTATGCTAGCTAAAAGTGCATGAACATCTATTAAATTGCGCTCTATCAATATATCGATGCACTCTTCTTCCCAATACCAAAACTTGCATCCATTCTACACAACAAAATTTGAAGTTAGCACAACTAGTTAAATCTAGAGCACAAACCGAAACTAAAAAATCGCATACCCCATCGTTTAAGCACTTGATGAACACCCATCCGGGATGTTCCGGCGTTGTAGACACGCGGCGCACGACCATCCTTGGGCAGTGGTCGCACTTAATGAGTGGCAACGGTGCGCCGGCAAGCTTTTGGGAAAGCACCGAGCCCGGCCGACCGCCATTCGTGTATCTGCCGGCGGACCACCGACGGTGCAGATCCGAGCGGCTAGAGGAGGAGCCACTGCCTGCATGTGGCCTTGCGGCCCTGCCAGGGCCTTCCGGCGAGGTGCCCGGCCAGTCCATGGCGCGGCCCGGCCTCCCACAGCCGGCCAAGCTCAAGACCGACCGGATCCGCCCCAAAACCGGCCGGCGGGTGCGCAAACCAGGTGGCCGTGGTTGCGTCCGAGCCCGGCGCCGAGGGAAAGGGGTTGGGCGAGCTCGCGTCCGAACTGCACGGCTGCAATGGCAGCGGCGGCGGCGGCAGCGACGGGAAGAGTGGGGAAGAGTGGAGGGGGTGTGGCCGGAGGGAGGGAGGGGGGCGGATAGAAAAAGGCCCATCTTGTGCCACCGACGGGCGGGCCAGGGGAGGACACGCGCAGACGACCCGCGTGTCCGCGCGGTGTCCGTTTCACCCCAAAAGCGGCGCAAGTTTGGGCCAGGAATGGGTCGAAAGCGGACACAAAGCGGACAAAAGTCCGTTTGCTCCCGCGCGCTGGGCCGTCTTTTTTGTCCCTTTTACCCCAAACGGACGGGTCCGGACAGGATAGGGTCGCGCGGTGGAGTTGGCCTTAAATCGATGCGTGCTCGCAACGCCGCATATGTGTCATGACTTTATATACGTACGTGCGCATCGGACTCGATCGCTAGTTTAGTTAGGCGTGACATCACATGCACGGCCGCATATATATGCACGCACGTTCCACCGCGCGCGGGCGCTCTCTTTTTCTTCCTTTGGAACCAAAGAATTGACGGATTTGTTGCTATTTCTCATGTGCCTCAAATTTTTCCTCGCGCTAGTCACATTTTTCTCTTCTTCCTTCCCTCTTCTTTTTTCTTCCCTCTTGGCCGGATCTCGGCGGAGAAAAACTAGCCGCACCATCTATCTTAGGGTGAAATCACGGCCAGTTGTTTTCTGGTGCAGCTGAGCTTAGATGGGTGGCCAGGGTGGCGGCCTACATGATGGTGGGGGGAGGTAGAGGGGGAGGGCGGGGCGGCGCTAGCCGCCGGCCGCGGGGAGCAGAGGCATGCGGTTAGGTCTGGGCAGGCCGCCGGCTGTGCGAGGAAGAACGGCTGGAGGTACCCACTTGAGAAATAAAAATGTTTTTTCTTTCGAGCTGGCTTGGTTTGAGAGAAAAGGTTTCTTGGATCTCGTAGCCAGAGAATGGGCTAAGGATGCAGGAGGTCGGTCTGCGCTCGAGCTCTGGTAGAATAAAATTAGGCATTTGAGAAGCTTCCTACGTGGGTGGGCTAAGCATCTCAGTGGGATTTATAAGGTTGAAAAGGAACAGCTCCTTGCGCTTATTCAGTCCCTTGATGTAAAGGCCGAAACCATGATCCTGCCAGACTCGGAGCTTCATGCCAAGCTTGATGCAGAGATGAGGCTGAAAGAGCTCCTTCGTGAGGAAGAACTAAAGTGGGCGCTTCGGGCTAAGGTCAGTACAGTCGTTCAGGGGGACGCGAACACTCAATTTTTTCACTTGATCGCCAATGGTAAGCATAGAAAGAAGATGATCTTTCAGCTTGAACAAGACGAGGGAACGATTATTGGTCAGGAAAACTTAAAGCAATATATTACTGGGTTTTACAAGAAGCTATTTGGGCCTCCAGAGGACAACTGTGTGTCGCTGGATGAGTCGAGGATTGAGGATGTACCTCAACTTACGGCTGTTGAGAATGATATTTTAGTAGCTCCTTTCTCTGAGAAAGAGGTGTTTGAGGCCATTTCACAGGTAAAGAATAATAAGGCTCCTGGCCCGGATGGTTTCCCGGCAGAGTTCTACAAGAAGTGTTGGCACATTATTAAAGGAGATCTCTTGCCATTGTTCAATGATTTATTCTCTGGCCAGCTTCACCTTTTTCAGCTGAATTTTGGCACGATAACCTTACTTCCAAAGAAGACCGAGGCAGTGCGGATTGAGAAATTCCGGCCTATCTGTCTTCTCAATGTTAGTTTCAAAAATTTTACCAAGGTCGGCACGAATAGGCTCACACAGATTGCGCATATATACTGTGGTGCAGCCTACTCAGTCTGCTTTCATGCCGGACAGGAACATCCTCGAAGGGGTTGTGGTCTTGCATGAAACGCTCCATGAGATTCACATGAAAAAACTTGATGGCGTGGTTTTCAAGGTGGATTTCGAGAAAGCGTACGACAAAGTCAAATGGCCTTTCCTTCAACAGGCACTACACATGAAGGGTTTTGATGAAGTTTGGAGACGACAAGTCGAATCCTTCACACAAAAAGGGAGTGTTGGAATTAAAGTGAATGACGATATAGGTCATTATTTCCAGACACATAAGGGCCTGAGACAAGGTGATCCAATGTCTCCTATTTTGTTCAACATTGTCGTTGACATGTTGGCAATCCTGATAGGTAGGGCAAAGGAGACCGGCCAGGTAGGTGGCTTGGTGCCTCATCTAGTTGATGGTGGTGTGTCCATCCTGCAGTACGCTGATAATACGATCATCTTTATGGAGCATGACTTGGCAAAAGCGAGAAATATGAAACTGGTGTTGTGCCTGTTTGAGCAATTGACCGGTTTGAAGATTAACTTCCATAAAAGCGAGTTGTTCTGTTTTGGGAGAGCCAAAGAGGAACAAGATGCATATAAGCAATTGTTTGGTTGTGAATTGGGAGCACTTCCGTTCACTTACCTAGGTATTCCCATTCATCATCGTAAGCTGACAAACAGTGAATGGAAGTGTATCGAGGATCGGTTTGAGAAGAAACTGAGCTGCTGGAAGGGCAAACTCATGTCGTATGGAGGCCGGTTGATTCTTATTAATTCGGTGCTCACGAGTCTGCCTATGTTCCTTTTGTCCTTTTTTGAGGTACCAGTTGGAGTTAGGAAAAGTCTGGACTTCTATCGGTCCCGTTTCTTCTGGCAGAGTGATGAACTTAAGAGAAAGTATCGTTTAGCCAAATGGGACGTCATCTGCCGACCGAAGGACCAAGGGGGTCTTGGTGTTGAAAATCTTGAGGTCAAGAACAGATGTCTTCTCAGTAAGTGGCTATACAAGTTAGCTGCTGAGACTGAAGCTACTTGGGCAGAGATTCTGCGTAACAAGTACCTCCACTCTAAGACTTTGTCGCAGGTTACAGTCAGACCGACTGATTCGCCTTTCTGGAAAGGGCTAATGAAAGTCAAAGCTACTTTCTTTAATAGAACAAAGTTTATTGTTGGTGATGGCAACAATACTCGCTTCTGGGAGGATACTTGGCTAGGGGAAGCGCCGTTGGCGCTTCAGTATCCTTCGCTATATCGTATTGTGCAGCGTCGTGATGCTCTGGTTGCAACGAGTTTGCAGCCCACTCCCCTTAATATTCAGTTTAGGAGGGTGCTTGTTGGAGACCGGTGGAAGCCTGGCTTCATCTGTGAGTAGACTGATGGAGGTTCAGCTTACGCATCAGCCCGATCAGTTGTGTTGGAAGCTTACTAGATCTGGGGAATTCACAGTCAAGTCGATGTATATTGATGTCATCAATTCTAGTGTGATTCCTACTTCCAAACATGTTTGGAAAGTTATGGTTCCTCTGAAAATCAAAGTGTTTATGTGGTTTGTACATAAACAAGTCATCTTAACGAAAGATAATTTGGTTAAGCGAAAGTGGACAGGATCTACTAGGTGTAGTTTCTGTGATCGGGATGAAAATATCAAGCACCTCTTCTTTGATTGCCCGTTGGCGAAGGTCTTATGGCGCTCGGTGCAAGTTGCCTTTAACATTACTCCTCCGAATTCGGTCAGGTCGTTATTTGGAACGTGGCTTGTTGGGATAGAGTCCGAAACAGCTAGACAAATTCGCGTAGGAGCGTGTGCGTTGTTATGAGCAATTTGGAACTGCAGAAATGATTTGGCTTTTAACAAAACAACAACTATTCATTTTTTGCAGGTTTTATTTCGGGCTACTGCGCTAATCCGTATGTGGGCCTTACTCACTCCGACGGAGGCCAGGGAGCATTTGGTTACTGGATCTCTCCGGTGAGAGATGGTAGCGCGGGATATCTTCAACTGGTTTGGATGGCGGTCATGTAATAGGATAGACGACTAGTTTACCTATCTATCTTATGCCAGCCGGTTGTGGCTTTTGGGCCTTATTTGCTTTTGTTGCTCTTTGTGAGCCAGTTTCTCTTTTTGGAGCATACTACAAGACTCTGTTGAACTTGTTTATTTATTTTTAAATCTGGCCGTATGCATCTTTCTGATGCAGAGGCAGGGGAGTCCCCCATTTTCGAAAAAAAAAGAAGATGAACAGTAACATGATCTGTTTTCGACCGTAATTGGATGAAGATCTAAGAGCTTTGGATCAAAGTGACTGATGCAGTTTTATTTTCAGTAAACTCAGGCATAGGCAGTCCCAAGAATTGAGCCTTTCCTCAACTCGACGACGCTCCTTTTCCTCGCTCGTTTTTGTTTTGACGCTTCCGCCCGTTTGGTTCTTTTTCAAATTCCCAGTGGCTAGCAAGCTCCTGGGAGCAGGTCATCGCCATGCATGGCCGGGACAAAAACAGAGCCTGCTCCTCCTCCTCCTTTACACTGTTGGTTTCGCCACGCGCCGTCGCTCACCCAGGCTGTTCGCTCAAATTCTCCATATATATAATGCCTCACTAGACATGATGTTGGGTGCAAGACTGGTAGAACAAGTAGCCGGTGAAATATATCGAGCGTCACAAGGGTGGAGACCACGGGTGCAAAGACTTGGTGGCTGATCAGGCGCTATGACAAAGCTGGAGGAAATCTTCTACTGCAGCTTGATAGTTGGCGGCTGTTGCCTAGTTTGTTTGTCCCCTGTTTTGTTCTTCGCTACTTTCTGTCTGAACTTGTTATCGTAGTAGTTTCGCTGCCTCTTTTTGGGTATCTGTAATAGACTTTGGTTATGCTATACATAGTTGATCAGTAGAACTAGACTTACGCCGCTGGATGTAGCCCTTTAAGACATGATGGTTTCCTTATATGAAATCAGAGGGGTACCTCTCTTTTGTCACAAAAAAAAATGTGCCTCGCTAGACGCTATGGACGGCCATCCCTCCTCCCTCCCTGGTGGCGATCTCTGTGCCGCCGTCGAACAAACACGCAGCCTCCCAGGTAGTCGATGGCCACGTATGGCCAGCCAGCGCGTGGCAAGGAGAAGGAGAGGGAGAGGGGACAATGGATGCTAGTTGTGGTGTCCCGCGCGGTGACTAGGAAGCCATGAAGGAGAAGGCCAACATCTACTTGTTGGGAGCAAGTGGTCGCCCAGAAGACACCACCCTCAATCCACCACTCTCCAATCCTTTGCGGCCTCAAACCCAGACCAAGACCAGAGCGAGCCAGGGATCGGATCGACCCTGACACGCTCCACAGCGGAAGGTGATCCAGGATCAAGGAAGACACATCTATATATACTCCCTCCCTTTAGTGAAAAATATACATATAGAAATTTTAAAACAAATTATGGAGTGGACAGTGAAATAAAAAATGCATTGAAAATGTGCAAGCCATCATCTCTCTCCTCTTTACTTACCTAACCCCCAATAAACTAAGTGCATGTAAAATTATGATGGCACACGTGGAAAGAACGAAACGAAAGGATCTTCAGACATAGCTCATCCTCAGCGGCTCAAGTTCTTAGCAAGATCATCAGCGACCTGGAACTATGGTTTGCCGCAAAACGTCAATGCATCTTCAGGCTCATCCATAGACCCCCTAGAGCCGGACTAATCTACTGTGGTGCCGTTGCCGCATGGGGTGTGGGCGCAAGTTGCAACCTGTCGTTGCTCCTTCCACCACATTTCTTTCTTTCTTTTTAGTTTGGCCTAGGCCAGTAACAAACCTTCCCCTACCATTCAATGAAAAGCTGCCCTGCACAGCATTTTCGTTCAAAAAAACTGCACTCCAACTAGCAGCATGGTGCGTGCGTGCCAAGCAAGAAAGGCATGCACGCGCGTACGTTCGGTCACGGGGAAAATCCATTTCTCCACCCGAGCTCATCTGCATCTGCGCCCGATGAAACAAATTAAAACAAATACTTGAAAATTCAAAAAATTCCAATTTTTTTTGTGTGGTAGACTATTTGATGCGTGAGGTCCGCTCCAATTTTCAAATCATTTGGACATCCTAGGAGCTCTCGGCAAAAAAAAAGACAAATTGAGGGCCTGTAAAAATGTTTACTGTTTATGTATTGTTTTGGTCTGATTTGTCTTTTTTGCTGAGAGCTGCTCGGATGTCCAAATGACTTGAAATTTAAAGCGGGCCTCACGCATCAAATTTTCTACCATCCAAAAAAAATTGGAATTTTTTATTTTTTTACGAATTTTTTCCTAACCTGGTGCAGATGAGCCTGGGCACCGAATGCCCTACTCGTTGTCGCGGTATGTTTAATTTGTAGTAAGGCATCTCCAATACTGACCTACTTCCGATCGCATTGTCCAGAGTGTTATGTCATCCAACACGGGTCTGTATTAGTTCACTGAGCGGTCCAGACGTGTTTTTTCCGACAAAACAAAGAAAAATATGGAGGGCTTTGCGGGTGTCCGGACCACTGTTACGTCCTCATCCGCCCGCCCTGGCCCACCCAAACCTCATTCATCGCCCACGCGCGCTTCTCGCCCGAAACTGTCAGCGCTGTTTCAGAGCGTCAGTCTCGCATTCATGCCCGGTCAGCTGGGACGCGACCTTTCACTGGCGCCGGTATTGAAGCAGCGCGCCGGCCGAGAGAGCGTCGCTTCCCGGTGTAGGCAACTGCTTCGCGTTCAAACGACATGACGGCCGTTCGTCCGTCCGTCCGTCTGCCGCCCCACATTAATGACACACGCTTGCCAAGACGGCTACTCCCGCGCCACCTGTCCGTCCATCTGCCGTCCACCATTGCTATATAAACTGTCACCCCAGTCATAGCCTCAGTCATCCACCTATGTTCCCTTTCTCCTCTCTGCACCGCTTCCACCCTGACTTCCTCGCGCTCTAAAGCTCTCTTGAACGGGCTTACGACAGACCAGAATGATATGGTCGCCATTGCTACAGGCCGGATGGCTGGTAGGCAGCCGGAGGATGATGACGTCCCAATGGAGGTCGCGGCCGACGACGAACCGGCACCACCCTCCTCGCCCGCGCCACCCTTCTCGCCCGCGCCACCCTTGCCGGTACATTGCACTACGACCATCGGCGAGGCCCGTGCCCATTACATGGACATGGTGTGGGAGAAGCGTGAGGAGCAGTTTCGGGAGGCGCAAGCCGACACCGCCTACAACCACCAGCTCCTCTAGGAGCACCAATAGGCGGAGGAGTAGCTCGCCGTCGGGAGGGCTATCACGCTGGACGTGAACCTGGAGGAGAAGGCGGCGTTGCTCGAGTGTTGCCGCTCCGCCCGCAAGATCCGTCTCGCCTGCTGGCGGTACCGCCAACGCCATTTGGAACTGGAGGCTGCCTACAAGGAGTTCGACAAGGCGTCGGACGAGGTGCGGGGCAAGACCGACGACGAGGCGGGCGACATCGCCGGCTCCGCCGAGGCCGTGCCCCGACGCCACGACCACAAAACCGGCACGTCCGCAGGCATCGCCGGCAATGAGGAAGGGTAGAGTACGGTAGGTCGCCGCCACTGGGGTCCCAAGAAGGCCACCACTCCTCTCCTGCCGTTGAAGCCAAGCTAGGTGGGCTCAACATTGTCGGCCGATTAGCCGCTTGGCAGTGACGTGGTGGCAGACAGTTTCACTTTCCGAGGCTCCGGAGGCAGAGCGCTGAGGCGGAATTGTAGAAGGCGAAGTTTCAGTTCTCGGGCTCATGGCCGGACACTGGGAACGGGCGGTGGGATTAAAAATTAGGTTAATTAATTATACCTCCACGGATGGATGACTACTGTTTTTAGTTGAAATATGTCTAAAATGTAATTAAATCCATCGTGTTTGTATGAAATCCGGCCGTGTTTGAATGAATTTTGTTTGGTATTATTCAAATATATGCGGACAATGTTAGATGACCGCCTTCCACATCTATGTCTGTGGACTGGTCCCTGTCATATACAAAAGAAAATTTGTGGGTCGCTATTGGACTAGATGCGCTCAGCTACTAGTTAGATGGCTTATGTACAGGCCCTCCAAGGGAGTATCTTCATCGACCTATCTATTGCTGGCCCGGTGCCGTTGCGGCCGTCATCGTGCGTATGTAGCACCACATCTACGTGCATGAGCATGAACACCGAGAGTGGTGTTTTGGCATATGGAAGCGCGCTCTTGGTTTTCAAAATGTGTTTTAAACATATTTTGAAATGTTAAAAAATTTCAAACAAAAACTTAGCGCATACATTTCGATATTATACATATGCTCACAAAGTCGTTTTCTGAAAAACCAACAACTTATATGTCGCGTGTGAAAAATATAAAACTCGGTGTTAAAAATGGTTTTCACAAGACATTTTTTTGTTTTTTTACACAAGCCACAAAAAATATCGATTTTCTCCGAAATTTGAAGTGCACACAAATAATGTCGAGATGTATGCACCAAATTTTTTTTTGAAATTTTTCTACACTTTGAAATGTTTTTCCGCGTGCAGGAGCACACGCTCCCGGAAGCACCGACGGATTTCCGCATGAACACCACCCTTCTTTGGATCGCCGTTGACGAAGAACAATTTCAAGGAGCATGCATGTAGATAACGAGCTATAGGCACTACTTGCCACTCATGGCCGTAAGTCGGTCGGACAAGGAGAGCAGCACCAGGTTCATTGGGACCTGTGAGGCCGTGTGGAGGCTAGCATGAAGATATGTCAGGCACCTAGCCGACCAGATGGTGATTTTTTGTTAGAAACACCAATTAAAAAGTAATTGAACACTCACAACACCATACTCACGCACTCACATAGTGCCTACTGAAGGCCAAAGGAGTGAAATCCAAAAAACCACTACAATAGCGGTGTGATTAGCGATAACCACCACTTTATAAACCGCGACAAAAAAAACACCGCATTGAAACATTGACAGCGGCAAAATAACACTAATCACTTCCTTTTTCTTGTTTTGACGTGGTAAATTGCCCACATGCCGACATAGGTGATGGCGCGGCTAACGGCCATTAATAGCCGATCGGGACCGCTTGGTTGGAACGTTTCCCTTTAGTGAAACAACCAACGCATGCGCCTTACTCTCTGCTCTACACTCACTCATTCTCGCACTCGCTCTCACCTCGGCGCCGCCTCACTCTACTTTCTACTCACTCATTCTCGTACTCGCTCTCACCTCGGTGCTGCCTCCTACACTACTCCCCTTCGGCGCCGGCAAGCAATGCCTTCATGGAAAGACGGAGAGAAGAGCAACAAGGACGACCTCGAGTACACTAGCATGGACATGGAATCCTGGGTAAGTGTTTCGACGGGTTTGGGTTAGGATTAGGGTTTGGATTTGGGGATTTTTTTTACTTCAGGTCTCATTTGAGCCTTGCTGGAAAGATTTACTGGTTAATCAAGATCTTTTCAATGTAGGAGAACCGTGAGACAATTGTTCATGCTTCTTTCTGTGGCACAGTGGTTGATTCGTCCATCAAATGCAAGCTTCATCTTGTTAGAACCAAGAAATTTGTGGCATTTGATGGCATACACACTCGAAGGAGATTTTATGGCTATGTGGCGCACGTAATTTATCATTGCCTTTGTAAGGGCATTTTTATCTCTTAGTTGGTTTTGGTGATTGATGATAATACTTTTGCGGACTAATCATGTGCATCGAATATTTCAGATATATACTGACTAGGCACGAGATGATTTGGTTCCCCTCGAAGGCTATGGAAGACGGCGTTTCTCTTCGTTTCTTTTCGGTGGTATTGAGTCGTAGGGAAGCCGTACTATTAAGAGGGGGTCCGCGTTGGAAAGGTTGGGTGGATTCATCACGTATACATGTTCCTTTGCACCTCCCTTCTTCTAGCCTTTGGAGCATCATATGTTTTCCTTGTCTATGCAAATATTGCTCTTGCTTGCTGAACTAGGGTGTGCGGTAGTACTGCTCCTTAGAGCGGTAGTACCACAGGCCCTTGCGGTAGTACCGCCCGGTGGCGCGGTAGTACCGCAGGGGCCCACGGTAGTACCGCTCCTAGGAAGCGGTAGTACTGTGGCCGTAGTCCAGATGTTGTCACCCTCTCCCTAGTGGGTGGCACACATCACGGTAGTACTGCGCACAGGGCGCGGTAGTACCATAGTATCTGGCCTAGTTCCGCAAGTACGCGGCAGTAAGGGGCGGATGTAATTTTTTACATCTGCGCCTCGCGCGGTAGTACCGCTGCTGGCTTACGGTACTACCGCGTCGGGTTTTTGCATCGACTCCAACTCTGCGGAAGTAGCCACGGATGTAATTTTTTATATCTGTGCCTTCCCATCTCTGGACAGCCCCTGCCTTGCGGTAGTACCGCAAGGGGGCGCGGTAGTACCGCGCCAGCAGTACTACCGCCCTTTGCTTTAGTGCACTCTGGGTTGTTCTGGTCTCTACTGCGGGGGCGGTAGTACCGCGGGGCCCTGCGGTAGTATCGCGTGCCCCTGCGGTAGTACCGCGCCTCAGGTACGGTAGTACTGCGTTGCGCAGGCTGAGTTGGTGGATAACGGTTGGATTTGTTCTTCCACTATATAAGGGGTGTCTTCTTCCTCTAGTTGACCACCTCTTCCACCTCTAAGCTCCATTATTGCTCCAAGCTCCATTTTCGCCCGATCTCTCTCCCTAGCCAATCAAACTTGTTGATTTTCTAGGGATTGGTTGAGAAGGCCCCGATCTACACTTCCACCAAGAGAAATTTGAATCCCCCCACTAATCCCTTGTGGATCTTATTACTCTTGGCTATTTGAGCACCCTAGACGGTTGAGGTCACCGCGGAGCCATGGTCCATTGTGGTGAAGCTTCGTGGTGTTGTTGGGAGCCTCCAAAGTTGTGGAGATTGCCCCAACCTTGTTTGTGAAGGTTCGGTCGCCTCCTCCAAGGGCACCAATAGTGGAATCACGACATCTCGCATTGTGTGAGGGCGTGAGGAGAATACGGTGGCCCTAGTGGCTTCTTGGGGAGCATTGTGCCTCCACACCACTCCAACGGAGACGTACTTCCCTTCAAAGGGAAGGAACTTCGGTAACACATCCTCGTCTTCACCAGCTCCACTCTTGGTTATCTCATGCCTTTACTTGTGCAAACTTTTTGTGTTATATCTCTTGCTTGTATGTGTGCATGTTGTTGTTGCATCATATAGGTTGCTCACCTAGTTGCATATCTAGACAACCTACTTTGATGCAAAGTTTAAATTCGTAAAGAAAAGCTAAAAATTGTTAGTTTCCTATTCACCCCCTCTCTAGTCAACTATATTGATCCTTTCAGCCTTCCAGTTTTAGCTTAGCACTTTGTTGTCTGACTGAATCCTTGTTGGATTAGGTGTCCAGAACTGAATTTAGTGGAGGAGATTTTAGGTAGTGTGAACTGAATTTACTTGTTAAGTTTAACAAGTAAACTGAATTTTACTACTTAGGTGAATTTAGTTGTTAACTGAATTTAACTAGTGTGAACTGAACTTAGTTATTAACTCAATTTAACTAGTTAAAAGAATTTAGTTTAACTAGTTAACTGAATTTAACTAGTATTAACTGAAATGAATTTAACTACTTCACTGATTTTAACTAGTGTGAACTGAATTTAGTTGTTAACTCGATTTAACTAGTTATCTAAATTCAGTTTAATCAGTTAATTGAATTTAACATGTGTTAACTGAACTGGATTTTACTACTTAACTGGACTTTACCAATTTACTAAATTTAACTAGTTAACTAAATTCAGTTAGGGTACTAAATTCAATTTAACTTGTTAACCAAATTTGACAACGTAACTGAAAATTTAACAAGTTACCTGAATTTAATTTAACTAGTTAATATAATTTAACTACTTATTAACTGAATTTAACAAGTTAGTTGAATTCAATTTAACTAGTTAATTGGATTTAACTGCTTAATTGAATTCAATTTAACTAGTTAACTACATTTAACTGCTTAGCTAAATTTAACTAGTTAGTTGAATTCTATTTCACTAGTTAACTAGATTTAACTAATTAGCTGAATTTAACTAGTTATGCTTAAGAAGCAGAATGAGTTCCTGTGCAAGAAGTATAGTGCTCTAGTTGAAAATGTTGGCAAGCTATTTGACTGGCAAGATGCAAAGGAGCAGCAGATGGACTATGAGAATTCAACAAAGTGTTGGGGAACACAGTAATTTCAAAAAAAATCCTACGCACACACAAGATCTATCATGGTCAAGATGCAAAGGAGAAGCAGATGGACTATGAGAATTCAACAAAGGATGTTGAAGATATGAAGAAAAAGACGAAAGAGGTAGAGGAGTAGTGTAAGATGGACAAGCTAAAGTTGGCCAAGGAGCGACATCATTTCTTCTCAGGTCGATATCATCTGGAACACTAGCAAGGTCATGAAGGAGATCAAGGAGGATAGTGATGTTCTTTAAGAAGAGAAAAAATAAGCTTGAGAGTATGATTGGTGAACTGCTGAAAGCTGAACATGGTAGCAAGAAGAAGCTGGAGAAGATCAAGTCCATCCTAGAGGAATGAAGTGGAATCTCTAGAGGTTAAGTATATATTTGAACCGATGGGTCATTTGAAAACTCTAGTGGGTAGGGTGCATGATTAGATCAGCTGACCGTCATCATGAAATTCTACACTTTGGTTTGCCCGATGCATATTGTGAATGAATCACCAGCCAACCAGTCCTCAACATACCTAAGTGTGGCCAAAAGGCTTCAAGAACGAAAGAAACAAAGAAAGAAAGAAAGAAGTAGAAACAACACCACTAAGAGGAAAAGGGAAGGTGGTGAAAAAAGGCATTTGGTACTACAAGGCATAGGTATGGTGGACAAGAGCGAGATTCGCACAAAATTGGTAGATTTTATTTCTAACTGACAATTAGTGATTTTGGTTCTTTTAAAACAAAGAACCGAATTAATAGGAGCAACTTGCATACTAATGTGGACTATCTACCAATATTCGTACGAGTCAGTCCACATGCATGCCCATTAAATTTACACTTTCTGTTTCACCATAAATACTGTGTGGCAATGGAGAAGATGGGAACATTCTTGCTCGGCTTCAGAACCATGCTGAATGGCATCGCTAGCCTGATCACGGTAACCGTGCGCCGTCAAACTACTAGCTAAAGTTGTTTTCACTAATTAAAATTCAATGAGACCTTTAGTTCCTCACCTGTCTTAGAGTCACATAATTTTCAACAGCAATGCAAATTGAAGCATGTATTTTTCAGGTCTAACAACGTATTAGCAGCAGTAATAGTAATCCACCTTGCTCAGAAGCATGCATGATGCATGGTTGTGGGGTTGTATCCAGTGTAGAACTGGGTCTTGTACTCGAAGCCGGAGTTGGGGCCTTCGACATCACAACAATCAAGAGCAGAGTAGAAGATTCAATGACAAACTACTCGTTGAGACCATGAAGTGCGTGCACTCCAGAATTATCTATTTGATTACATCTAGACTTGATAGTCTAATACTCCAAAAAATATTTGGAAAGTTATTTTTAAGAATAATATAATCTACCATTTTTTGTAGATATTTGAGGATAATGAGAAAAGATACATACAAATACACTTCTCTAGACTAATATCATAATATTAGTTTGCATAGAAATGGTGAACCAACCTAATAAAATGGTTTCTTAAATATCCAAACAAAATAGAGGGCAAGTTTTCACAAAACAAAATGAAGTTCAATTTTTTAATGGTAAATGTAGGAACTTTATAATAAATTTGTATCATAATATACTTGTTGGTATGTTTATAATCTAATGCTTCTAGTTATACCTACAAGTAGTATGTAACATGTTACATAAAAATTGTATCAATAAGACGAATAAACATTTAGCAACAAGCTAAGTTACAACAAAATATAAAAAATTAGTATAAAAAATTGTGCTAACCGACAAAAATCTTCAAGAGAGAACGAAGCATACAACCTATCGATAAGAGAAGAGAAAGAATTTGGAGAAAAAACCCAGTGTGGTCAAACGTATTCCTCATCCGGTACCAACCCCCATATTCAATCGGCTCGGCCCTTCCTGGGCCTCCCCATATTTCCCTACCGCCAAAATCAACAACACCACACTACAGATACCTCATCTGGCCTTAATGTCCTATCACCTAGTATAATCATCTCCAACAGTTTGTGAACAATGGCGATGTTGTCCAGATAGGTATAGTCTTTGCAATTAGTGATCCAACACGAGGAGCCTTCCTGACCGTGCAGGCATGTGAAATAAACTTGATTGTCAATGTGGATTCACTAGAGTACAACCAGGGAGCAGTTGATTTCCTCAAAAACCAAAACCATGACTTGCCGAAACACAAGAATCTTGGCATCCTTCCTCACTGGATCATGGTTGGCTTGCTTTGACATCTGTCATTTGGTGACAACAAATCATATGGCTAGCGTACCATGGAGATAAAAATATGGCATTTTTGCTTGGGTTAATTCAGGGCGTTACCAAGGGCATTCAACTTCCTACAAGTTTGAGCGTATTCATTCGTTAATTCACCCATACGTTCCCTATCTACTACGATGTCAAGGTGTTGGGCCAGCTTGTAAAGGAAGGGCTTCAAGGAAAACTGAAAGAGCTTGTTGGCGATGAGTACCTCGGTTTGAAGAAAAGCATTGAGCATCACGTTGGCTCTGATGCGCTCCTCACAGTCAGATGCTTTATGGAAATCTTACGCCGTTCGAGCAAGAAGAACCGAGGAGTTTTTGCTCGGAAAAGGTTGTTGCCCGACGCTGAAGATCTGACGTTGTGCATCTGATGTGTCCGACATGTTATTGATGTTGACATAAAGGTCGTGGAGGTAAACAGGAGCAATTTTGAACAGAAAATGCTTCACTTCAGCCAGGCAGTTGAGAACAATTTTAACATCGTTGCTGTTCAGGTGTGACAACCTCCTTCCCCTCCCCTCTTCATTGTTTCAATTGCACAAGGAATTTTAATGCTTTCCCAAGTTTCCTGAAGTCATAGATGGATTGAATCATTGAACTATACTGCTTAAATGTTATCAGTGCAAGGGAACCTGTTCCTTCCATCTTGATCTAGGTGGTTATGTTTGAAGCCCATTGGTATTGTGTCATTTGAAAAAAAATCAATATCCGTCATGTGCTATAGCTTTCTCAACTTCCTTCAAGCTGTGTGTACATCCTAGGGCTGTAGCGACCAGACCTCAAACAGTCTGATCTCTGTGCATCAGTGTCATCCCTGGATCAGTAATGCTGACACGCACAGTACTTGAAGGATTTATAACAGAGTAGCAATCACACACTTATTACATCGAATGTCTCAAAAGAGAACTTATTACAATAAATATGGTTAAGGCCATCTAATAACGATAACAGCGGAAGGCTTGGAAGATAAGCGAGTCCATCAACTCCAACGGCATCACTGAGTATAGAACCACGACCTAAGGCACCTTACTCGTCGTCTGAAAAGTCTGCAACATGAACGTTGCAGCCCGAAAACGGGTCAGCACATGAAATATGCTGGCAATGTAACACATAGAGAGTAATGGAAGAATAAAGCTATACTACATGCATATAAGGCTGGTGGAAAAGCTCTATGGTTATAATGTTTTTACGAAAAGCCAATTTTTCCCTACTGCAAAGGAATATAATTTTATTTAACTATCATGGTGGTTGTTAAACATTGAGAATGGTTGACAGCATCCTCAATCCCAATTAAGCATCATCATTAAAACCCAACAATATTAATTAAAGTAACATGATGAGATTCACATGATAATCCAAGTACTAGATACTCAAAACGTCCATAACCGGGGACACGGCTAATCATGATTAAGTTGTACACTCTGCAGAGGTTTGCGCACTTTTCCCCACAAGACTCGATCTCCTCCGTTGGAATTCTCGCACTACATGGTGTTTGAGAAACGGATGACCGAGACATAGTCTTTTAGAAGCGCTAGCACCTTACGATGGGTAGACCGTTACACCTACTTTCCCCTACATCTGCTAGTCTACCACTGTAAGAGTTTGCACAACTTAATCAACTATGCTAGAGCCCATAATAGCTTGTGGCTGCACACGGAAGTTTCTAGTATGAATAATCTCATGATCCCTTTGAGCCTGGGTGGCGGTCCATAAATAAAAACAACAAGCAATCCTGGAATACCCAGGTACCTCAATCCACCCAGATGTGTGTTTAAGTTGCCACCTTAAATAAACCATTAATTAACAATCTCACATCTGTCATGGATATCACTCACCCAATCCACGTCTACTAGCATAGCATGGCATAATAGCAAACGTAGAAGTAACTCCCAAAGGTTTGATAATGAAACAGGTAATAGGTACTACCTCAACTACTTCCCATCCCGCAGTTTAATTAGATCCTAATCATGCAATTTTTGAGGATTGATCTAATGCAATAAAACTGGGTATGAAGGGATATGATCAAAGTGTTACTTGCCTTGCTGATAATCCGCGAAACCTAGAGATTCGAAGTAACAGGCGGCGCACTCTGGATACTCTATCACAAAAAAACAAACAAGCATACAATAAGTACTCATATAATGCACAGGTAAACTCAAATAAGAGATCTAACCATAAAGTTCCACTTAAGAACTCCGGTTTGCAAAAAGAATCAAATCGAACAAAGCAACAAAAGTCAAACGGCGAAAGAAACAAACTTCGTTTTACTAATCTGGACCTAAGTCAAATTTTACAAAAGCAAAAACTTGTTTAAGTTGGTTAATCGGAAAGAGGGTTTCGAGATGAAACTCCAGGCGCTTGAATCGCCTGATTCCGATAAACGAGCGAAAAGTTATACTAAAACGAAAATCGGATCGGAAATCGCGATCAGAAATAATCGTGAAAAATCCGAGAAAAAGAAAAACGATGAACAGATTAACAAACGAACATTCGTTATCTGGATCTAAACGATGAACGCATTCGTTAAAACGAACGAACGAGCAATGCTCGCTAATTAACCTAAACCGAAAAAAACCGATCTAATAAAAAACGAAAACTTAAAAAAACCGACAAAAACCGACGAAAAAACCGAACGGTTTTCCTAAAAAATGGTGGCGGGGCAGCGGCTACCTCCGGCGTCGGCGGCGTCGGCGTCGCGGGGCGGGGCGGCGGCGGCAGCGCGGGGCGACGCGCGGCAGCGGCGGCGGGGTCGGGCTAGGGTTTGGGGGCGCGGGGCGGCGGGTGGGCTGAGGCGGCCCGGGTGGCGCGTTATAAAAAGCCCCGGCCAGGCGGAGTCCTAGCCGGTTACGGCCCATAGTCGGTTCGCATTTTTTTTAATAAATACGCTCAGAAAAAAAACAAAAGGAATACTAAACGGACTCCAAAAATCCCGAAATAAATTTTCCCCGACTTCTAAAATCAGGCCGGACAAAGTGAACATTTATTTGGGGTCTAAATGCAATTTTGAGAAACGCACATTTTTCCTAAATTCAAATAAAATAGCGAAAAACTCCAAAATAAAATCTTATTTGATTTTATTATTAAATCCTCAGTATTTCTTTATTTTGGGAAAGTCATTTTATTCCCTCTCTCATATTTTTATAATAGAAATAATTGAAGATAAAATAATTAAAATCAAGTGATCATATTCTCAAAATTTGAGAAAACTCAAATATGAAAATAACGAAATCCCCAACTCTCTCCGTGGGTCCTTGAGTTGCGTAGAATTTCTAGGATCAAAGCAAAAGCAAAAATAAAATATGATATGCAATGATGATCTAATGTATAACATTCCAAATTGAAAATTTGGGATGTTACAAACCTACCCCCCTTAAGATGAATCTCGCCCTCGAGATTCGGGTTGGCTAGAAAATAGGTGAGGGTGGTCTTTCAACAAATCTTCCTCTCGCTCCCAGGTGGCTTCATCCTCGGTGTGGTGGCTCCACTGAACTTTGCAAAACTTGATAACCTTCCTGCGGGTGACTCGGCTGGCATACTCAAGAATCATAACTGGTTTCTCTTCATAGGTCAAATCACTATCCAGCTGTATCGCTTCCAACGGCACTGTATCTCTTAGCGGTATATCAGCCATCTCCGCATGGCACTTCTTCAACTGGGAAACGTGGAACACATCGTGAACTCCTGTCAATCCTTTGGGCAATTCCAACTTGTAAGCTACTTCTCCCATATGCTCCAAAACTCGGTATGGTCCTACAAAACGTGGCGCTAAGTTTCCCTTAACTCCAAAGCGCTTAACTCCCCGAAGTGGAGATACTCGAAGATAAACTCAGTCTCCGACTTCGTAAACTGTCTCCTTGCGTTTAGAATCTGCGTAGCTCTTCTGCCTAGACTGGGCTACCTTGAGCCTATCACGAATCAACTTCACCTTCTGTTCAGACTCTTTAATCAAATCTGGTCCAAACAACTGGCGGTCTCCAACTTCGTCCCACGACAACGGGGTCCTGCACCTCCTTCCGTACAAGGCTTCGAAAGGGGCCATTTTCAAACTAGATTGATAGCTGCTGTTGTAAGAGAACTCTGCATATGGTAAATTGTCGTCCCAACTAGATCCATAATCTAGCACACAAGCTCTCAGCATATCCTCCAAAATCCGATTGACTCTCTTGGTATGTCCATCTGTCTGTGGATGAAAAGCTGTGCTGAACTCCAACATGGTACCCAAAGTTTCGTGTAACTGATTCCAGAACTTTGAGGTAAACTGGGTTCCTCTATCTGATACGATACTCCTCGGAACTCCATGAAGACATACTATCCTGGTCATGTATATCTTTGCCAACTTAGCACTGGTGTAAGTGGTCTTTACTGGGATGAAATGAGCTAGCTTCGTCAATCGATCGACTACAACCCAAATCAAGTCATAGCCTGAACGGGTCCTAGGCAATCCCGTAATAAAATCCATGCCTAACTTATCCCACTTCCATTCGGGTGTCGGCAATGGCTGTAGCAATCCTGCTGGCTTCTGATGCTCTGCATTTACTCTCTGACATACATCACAAACTGCTACATACTCCGCAATATCCTTCTTCATTCCGGTCCACCAGAAAGTATTCTTCAAATCCAAATACATCTTGGTATTTCCTGGGTGAATTGAATATGGTGAGTCATGGGCCTCTTGCAGAATTAGTTTCCTGATCTCCGGGTCATTTGGCACATAAACACGGTCTTCAAACCATAGGGTATTGTGCTCATCCTCACGAAATCCCGTAGCCTTTTCTTTGCTCATTTTCTCCTTTATAGAGGCAATCTCCTTGTCAGTCTTCTGAGCTTCTCTGATTTTATCCATCAAAGTTGACTGAATCTCCAATGCTGCTACATAGCCTCTCGGAACTATCTCCAAACATAGCTCACGAAGATCCTCGGCTAACTCCTTTGGTAAATCTCCCATCATTAATGTATTGACATGGCTCTTACGGCTCAGCGCATCGGCTACTACATTAGCCTTTCCGGGATGATAATGCAATCTCATATCATAATCCTTGATGAGCTCCAACCATCTCCTCTGCCTAAGGTTTAGCTCCTTCTGCGTGAAAATATACTTCAAACTCTTATGATCCGTGTATACTTCAGAATGGTTTCCAATGAGAAAATGTCTCCATGTCTTTAATGCATGCACTATGGCTGCTAACTCCAAGTCATGCGTGGCATAATTCAACTCGTGAGGTTTCAGTTGTCGTGAAGCATACGAAACAACTCTTCCCTCCTGCATAAGCACGGCTCCAAGTCCTCGACGTGAAGCGTTGCAATATACCTCATAATCCTTGTTCTGATCTGGCAGAATCAACACTGGTGAGGTAACCAAACGTTTCTTCAACTCCTGGAAACTGGCCTCACATTCCTCAGTCCATTTGAACTTGGTATCCTTCTTCAACAATTCCGTCATAGGTTTCGCAATTTTTGAGAAATTCTCAATAAATCTCCGGTAGTATCCTGTGAGTCCAAGAAAACTCCGGATCTCTCCAACTGTTGTTGGGGCTTCCCAATTTGTCACAGTGACGACCTTGGTGGGATCAACTGCTATTCCTTCTCCGGATATAACGTGTCCGAGGAATCCAACTTCCTTCAACCAAAACTCACATTTGCTGAATTTGGCATATAACTGATGTTCTCTGAGCTTCTCGAGTACCAATCGCAAATGTTCCTTATGCTCCTCTTCATTCTTCGAGTAAACCAGAATATCATCAATGAACACTACGACGAACTTGTCCAAAAAATCCATAAACACTTTGTTCATCATGTTCATAAAATAGGCAGGTGCGTTAGTCAGACCAAATGACATAACGGTATACTCATGCAGCCCATACCTGGTGGTAAAAGTTGTCTTAGGCATGTCCTGCTCTCGAATCTTCAACTGATGGTACCCTGATCGCAGATCGATTTTTGAAAACACCTTAGCTCCTTGCAATCGATCAAACAGATCATTGATCATCGGTAGTGGGTACTTGTTCTTGATTGTTACTTCATTCAATCCACGATAATCAACAACCATCCTTAATGATCCATCATTCTTCTCTACTAGAAGTACTGGCGATCCCCAAGGTGAAGAACCTGGGCGGATATAATCTTTATCCAATAACTCCTTAATCTGCTTCTTAATCTCTTCCAAATCTTTTGCGGGCATCCTGTATGGTCTCTTAGATATTGGCCCTGTGCCTGGCAAAAGCTCAATCAAAAACTCAATATCTCTATCCGGTGGCATGCCTGGCAACTCCTGTGGAAATACATCAGGGAAATCCTTTACCACTGGTACTTCCTCCTGCACAACTCCTGATAAGGAATTTACTTGAGTCCTCTTCGGCACATGCCAGGATACATACTTGATCCTTTTTCCTTCTGGCGTCGTAAGCAAAATCGACTTACTGGCGCAATCGATGTTTCCCCCATACATCGACAGCCAATCCATACCTAGAATCGCGTCCAAACCTTGTGATTCCAGAATGATTAAATCCGAAGGGAAAACATGCCTTCCAATACTCAATGGCACTTGAAAACGTCCTTGACTGGCCATATACTCCGCTCCTGGTGAGCTTACTAGCATAGGTGTTCTAAGAACCTTAGTGGGCAGGTTATACTTATTGACGTATCCCCTTGAGATGTATGAATGCGATGCACCAGTATCAAAAAGAACAAGTGCAGTAAATGACTTAACCAAAAACTTACCGATTACTGCATCCGGCTGAGCTTCAACCTCCTCCACGTTAACGTGGTTCACCTGTCCCCTGTTGAAAGGGTTCGGTTTCTTCCCAGAGCTTCCATTGCCATTTCCATTCTGGGACTCAGGACATTCATTGGCGTAATGTCCGGTCTTCTGACACTTAAAGCAAGTGACTTGGCTCAGGTCTCTCTTGGCTGGGGTTGATGGGTTGGTACGGTTCTAGTCATTGCTTCCTCCATTCCCATTACCATTCTTGGGGCCATTATGATTGTGAGAGCTACCTCCTCCATGGGTATGCTGAAAAGGTCCTCCCAGTTTTGGGGTAAAACGCGGCTTCTGCTGAGCTCCAGAATTGTACTTCCCCTGTCCATACTTCCTCTTGCGGTTTTCAATCTGCTGCTGCTTCCCTTCAATCATAAGAGCGCGATCTACCAACTCATGGTAGTTGTTGAAGCTTGCTACCATCAACTGCATGCTCAGCTCATCATTCAGTCCTTCCACAAACTTCTCCTGCTTAGCTGCATCTGTAGCAACGTCATCTGGGGCATAACGTGCTAACTTACTAAAGTCATCCACATACTGGCCAACCGTCCGTCCTCCTTGGCGCAAGTTGCGAAACTCACGCTTCTTCATGGCCATTGCTCCTGCTAAAACATGGGCAGTACGGAAAGCTTGCTGAAACTAATCCCATGTGACAGTGTCTACAGGGTAAGTGGCTGTGAAATTTCCCCACCATGCTGCTGCGGGTCCTTCAAGCTGATGGGCGGAAAATTTCACCTTTTTCGCATCTGTGCATCCTGTTGTGGTCAGCTCCCTCCCTGTCTTACGGAGCCAATCATCTGCAACAATCGGCTCGGTGCTACTGGAGAACACCTGCGGATTCAGCCTAAGAAAACGGGTTAAGTGATCAACAGGTGGTGGCGGTGGTGGGTTGTTGTTGTTGTTGTTGTTGTTCCCCTGATTCTGATTCTGGACTAGCAACTGCATCAAGGCATTCTGCTGCTGGATCAACTGAGTGAGCTCCGGTAGGAAAGCAAATCCATTGTCACGTCTCGGAGGCATCTGAGGGTTTAGAAAAGATGAGAATTAAGAATAGATTGAGGTCTAGAGAGAAAACACTACCCATATGCACATGAGGAAAATGCACACAAAAATTCACTTCATTCAATCAAACAAAGCATACAATCGGTCTAGAACTATCGTAAAAGTGCTTGGACTATGATATATACATGGTGGAACACTACTACTGTTATGGTGGTCTACTAGAAAAACTGCTCCGATGAAGACTCCATGATATCTGCTCCAGCTTCGTCTTCGAAGTCATCATCACTAGGATCAGAATCGGTGTCGTCGATGATGATGTAGTTCCCCGGGCAAGTGGAATCGTCATCTTCTCCTCCTGGCACGGGATCTCCCATAAAAACTCCTAGCTTCCTGGTCAGGTCATCATTCTTCTCCACTAATACTTCGATTTCCTCCATATAATCTTCGCGTGTAGCCTTGAGTTCTTCCTCCAGCTCCGTGATTCTTGTCATTGCCTTCTTTAAATCCATCATGTCTGCGCACATCTGGTTTTCCTGGCGTCGAATGTGCTGGTTTAAATCCTGGATGAAAGCTGCAACTGATCGGTCCTTCCTGGTGCTGATCATCTCCCAATGCCCATCTCGGCACCCACAAATCTGATAGATAGTATCCTTGAGATCATTGCGGTAAACTTCTCCAATGCGTCCCATGGTTATGTGGGCTGCCATACTCTTTCCCAGGCTCCAGGTTGGTGCATCAAAGGAAAACTCTATGGGTTCAGTGGCTGGCGTGAACGTCCTTCCTGGAACTTGAACTTGAATCATCCAGCGCTCCTCTTCGGGTAAAGTGGCGTTGTAGGTCCCGGTGAAGCTTGGTACTCCAATGTTTAGGTACTTAGTGACTTCCTTCAGGTGGCGTCCAAATGATGTATCTTCATCCAGTTGCATGAACTTGTTCCTTGCATCCACCATCCTAAAAGAGTAGAAAAGAGGAGGAGTCAGAAATGAGAAGAGAGTAGTGATCTAGGGCTTTAGCTTAGTGGTCGTGTCCTACAGTCAGCGTGTGCTCTGATACCATCTTGTAGCGACCAGACCTCAAACAGTCTGATCTCTGTGCATCAGTGTCATCCCTGGATCAGTAATGCTGACACACACAGTACTTGAAGGATTTATAACAGAGTAGCAATCACACACTTATTACATCGAATGTCTCAAAAGAGAACTTATTACAATAAATATGGCTTAAGGCCATCTAATAACGATAACAGCGGAAAGCTTGGAAGATAAGCGAGTCCATCAACTCCAACGGCATCACTGAGTATAGAACCACGACCTAAGGCACCTTACTCGTCGTCTGAAAAGTCTGCAACATGAACGTTGCAGCCCGAAAAAGGGTCAGCACATGGAATATGCTGGCAATGTAACACATAGAGAGTAATGGAAGAATAAAGCTATACTACATGCATATAAGGCTGGTGGAAAAGCTCTATGGTTATAATGTTTTTGCGAAAAGCCAATTTTTCCCTACTGCAAAGGAATATAATTTTATTTAACTATCATGGTGGTTGTTAAACATTGAGAATGGTTGACAGCATCCTCAATCCCAATTAAGCATCATCATTAAAACCCAACAATATTAATTAAAGTAACATGATGAGATTCACATGATAATCCAAGTACTAGATACTCAAAACGTCCATAACCGGGGACACGGCTAATCATGATTAAGTTGTACACTCTGCAGAGGTTTGCGCACTTTTCCCCACAAGACTCGATCTCCTCCGTTGGAATTCTCGCACTACATGGTGTTTGAGAAACGGATGACCGAGACATAGTCTTTTAGAAGCGCTAGCACCTTACGATGGGTAGACCGTTACACCTACTTTCCCCTACATCTGCTAGTCTACCACTGTAAGAGTTTGCACAACTTAATCAACTATGCTAGAGCCCATAATAGCTTGTGGCTGCACACGGAAGTTTCTAGTATGAATAATCTCATGATCCCTTTGAGCCTGGGTGGCGGTCCATAAATAAAAACAACAGGCAATCCTGGAATACCCAGGTACCTCAATCCACCCAGATGTGTGTTTAAGTTGCCACCTTAAATAAACCATTAATTAACAATCTCACACCTGTCAGGGATATCACTCACCCAATCCACGCCTACTAGCATAGCATGGCATAATAGCAAACGTAGAAGTAACTCCCGAAGGTTTGATAATGAAATAGGTAATAGGTACTACCTCAACTACTTCCCATCCCGCAGTTTAATTAGATCCTAATCATGCAATGTTTGAGGATTGATCTAATGCAATAAAACTGGGTATGAAGGGATGTGATCAAAGTGTTACTTGCCTTGCTGATGATCCGCAAAACCTAGAGATTCGAAGTAACAGGCGGCGCACTCTAGATACTCTATCGCAAACAAACAAACAAGCATACAATAAGTACTCATCTAATGCACAGGTAAAACTCAAATAAGAGATCTAACCAGAAAGTTCAACTTATGAACTCCGGTTTGCAAAAAGAATCAAATCAAACAAAGCAACAAAAGTCAAACGACGAAAGAAACAAACTTTGTTTTACTAATCTGGACCTAAGTCAAATTTTACAAAAGCAAAAACTTGTTTAAGTTGGTTAACCGGAATAAGGGTTTTGAGACGAAACTCCAGGCGCTTGAATCGCCTGATTTCGATAAACAAGCGAAAAGTTATACTAAAACGAAAATCGGATTGGAAATCGCGATCAGAAATAATCGCGGAAAATCCGAGTAAAAGAAAAACGACGAACAGATTAACGAACGAACGTTCGTTATCTGGATCTAAACGATGAACGCGTTCGTTAAAACGAACGAACGAGCGAACGCTCGCTAATTAACCTAAATCGAAAAAAACCGATCTAATAAAACAACGAAAACTAAAAAAACCGATGAAAAACCGACGGAAAAACCGAACGGTTTTCCTAAAAAAACAGCGGTGGCTACCTCCGACGTCGGCGGCGGGGTCGGCGGGCGGCGGCGGGGTCGGCGGGCGGCGGCGGGGTCGGCGTCGCGGGGCGGGGCGGCGCGCGGCGGCGCGCGGCAGCGGCGGCGGGGTCAGGCTAGGGTTAGGGTTTGGGGGCGCGGAGCGGCGGCTGGGCTGAGGCGGCCCGGGTGGCGCGCTATAAAAAGCCCCGGCCAGGCGGAGTCCTGCCCGGTTACGGCCCATAGTCGGTTCGCATTTTAAAAAAAAATACGCTCAGAAAAAAACAAAAGGATTACTAAACGGACTCCAAAAATCCCGAAATAAATTTTCCCCGACTTCTAAAATCAAGCCGGACAAAGTGAACATTTATTTGGGGCCTAAATGCAATTTTGATAAACGCACATTTTTCCTAAATTCAAATAAAATAGCGAAAAACTCCGAAATAAAATCTTTTTTGATTTTATTATTAAATCCTCAATATTTCTTTATTTTGGGAATGTCATTTTATTCCCTCTCTCATATTTTTATAATAGAAATAACCGAAGATAAAATAATTAAAATCAAGTGATCCTATTCTCAAAATTTGAGAAAACTCAAATATGAAAATAACAAAATCCCCAACTCTCTCCGTGGGTCCTTGAGTTGCGTAGAATTTCTAGGATCAAAGCAAAAGCAAAAATAAAATATGATATGCAATGATGATCTAATGTATAACATTCCAAATTTAAAATTTGGGATGTTACAAGGGCTAACTCCGTAACCACTGTGTACCGTCAATAGAGATGATCAGGAAGAGGGTATGTTGGATTTTCACAAAACATGAAGAGCTATTTTGCTTGTTGTATCTTCTTTGCACTATGTCCTGTTGTTTATCCTTTAAGTATTTAGTAGTTGACTCAATAAATAGTTGAAATTTAACGACCACGGTATTTGCTGAACAACCTGAATATTTTAATAGGTCATTATTCCGGAAGAGGCATGTGCATGAGATCCTAATTACATGAAAATGAAATCTGTTATTGAGGAAATATAGAGCTTCGAGGTTCTGATCACCTTTATGAATGCGGAGGGCAACCTTGCCATGGGAAGAGTGTGGAAGTTCTTTTTGCAGGTGCATGCTTATGGAGACCGAGCAAGAGTTGAGGCTCTGAAATTTGTCGTTGTCCTTGTGCACTCAAGAGCTACACGTGACGATAGCGTTATATGGGTAACACATCGGGAAGCGTATGTAATAGGCTGTTTGATGTGGCCCTTTGTTGCTCCGGGCGAGCTGCCATCGACCTGGGTTCACTACAACTCCAGCCGCTCAGCTTGCTTTCCTTCTATCTACGATATTCAAGTCATGGTGGGACTCAGCATAGAACATGAGACAGCAAGAAATGACAGAAGTGTGGCAGAGCTGGATGATTTGCTAAAGATCCGTGTAGACTCCCGTGAATATGTTGTCACTATATGTAGATGCTTCACTGTGTTAGACATACAAGTTTAGACATGACATGAATAGGATCTTGAGCCTAGAATTAGACCACCTAAAACAGATTAACAGAAAAGGGTTCGTGATTTCTTACAGGTTCCGAGGGAAACCATGTGCCTTCTCGATGCACCCTCCCGCTCTTAATAAAGCCGAGGGACGGTGCGGCGAGGCTTTCAAAGATCTGCTCCTATCTGGGGACACCCTCAACCATACGTCCATACTGATGTCTACTACACAACCTTCTTCTTGTAGACGTTGTTGGGCCTCCAAGTGCAGAGGTTTGTAGGACAGTAGCAAATTTCCCTCAAGTGGATGACCTAAGGTTTATCAATCTGTGGGAGGCGTAGGATGAAGATGGTCTCTCTCAAGCAACCCTGCAACCAAATAACAAAGAGTCTCTTGTGTCCCCAACACACCCAATACAATGGTAAATTGCATGGGGGCACTAGTTCGGCGAAGAGATGGTGATACAAGTGCAATATGGATGGTAGATAAAGGTTTTTGTAATCTGAAAATATAAAAGCAGCAAGGTAGCAAGCGATAAAAGTGAGCGTAAACGGTATTGCAATGCTAGGAAACAAGGCCTAGGGTTCATACTTTCACTAGTGCAAGTTCTCTCAACAATAATAACATAATTGGATCATATAACTATCCCTCAACATGCAACAAAGAGTCACTCCAAAGTCACTAATAGCGGAGAACAAACGAAGAGATTATGGTAGGGTACGAAACCACCTCAAAGTTATTCTTTACAATCAATCCATTGGGCTATTCCTATAAGTGTCACAAACAGCCCTAGAGTTCGTACTAGAATAACACCTTAAGACACAAATCAAGCAAAACCCTAATGTCACCTAGATACTCCAATGTCACCTCAAGTATCCGTGGGTATGATTATACGATATGCATCACACAATCTCATATTCATCTATTCAACCAACACATAGGACCTCAAAGAGTGCCCCAAAGTTTCTACCAGAGAATCAAGACAAAAACGTGTGCCAACCCCTATGCATAGGTTCATGGGCGGAACCTGCAAGTTGATCACCAAAACATACATCAAGTGAATCATGTGATATCCCATTGTCACCACAGATACGCACGGCAAGACATACATCAAGTGTTCTCAAGTCATTAAAGACTCGATCCGATAAGATTACTTCAAAGGGAAAACTCAATCCATTACAAGAGAGTAGAGGGGGAGAAGCAACATAAGATCCAACTATAATAGCAAAGCTCGCGATACATCAAGATCGTGCCAAATCAAGAACACGAGAGAGAGAGAGAGAGAGATCAAACACATAGCTACTGGTACATACCCTCAGCCCCGAGGGTGAACTACTCCCTCCTCGTCATGGAGAGCACCGGGATGATGAAGATGGCCACCGGTGAGGGATTCCCCCTCCGGCAGGGTGCCGGAACAGGGTTCTGATTAGGTTTTGGTGGCTACAGAGGCTTGCGGCGGCGGAACTCCCGATCTATTCTGTTTCTCGATCATTTTAGAGTATATATATATAGGAGGAAGAACTACGTCGGTGGACCAACAGGGGGCCCACGAGGGTGGAGGGCGCGACCTCGTGCCTGTTGGGGAACGTTGCAGAAAACAAAAATTTTCCTACGGTTTCACCAAGATCCATCTAGGAGTTCATCTAGCAACGAGTGATCGGATGCATCTACGTACCTTGTAGATCGCGAGCGGAAGCGTTCAAAGAACGGGGATGATGTAGTCGAACACGACGTGATTCAAATCACCGGAGATCCTAGCACCGAACGGACGGTGCCTCCGCGTTCAACACACGTACGGAGCGGATGACGTCTCCTCCTTTCTTGATCCAGCAAGGGGGGGAGGAGATGTTGATGAAGATCCAGCAGCACGACGGCGTGGTGGTGGATGCAGGGCGTCACAGTAGCAGGGCTTCGCCTATACTACAAGAGAGAGACGTAACGGGGAGAGAGGGAGGCGCCAGGGGCTGGTCTATCAAGTCCCTCCTCTCCCCCACTATATATAGGAGGGCCAAGGGGGGTGGTGCGCCAGCCTAGGAGATCCAATCTCCTAGGTGCGGCAGCCAAGGGGAGGTTTCCCTTCCCCCCAAGGCACCTAGAGGTGCCTTCCACCATTGGGACTCTTCCCTTAAGTGGAACCCTAGGCGCATGGGCTTTTGGGGCTGGTGCCCTTGGCCCATCTAGGCCAAGGCGCACCCCCTACAGCCCATGTGGCCCCCCGGGACAGGTGGCCCCACCCGGTGGGCCCCCGGGACCCCTCCGGTGGTCCCGGTACAATACCGATAACCCTGAAACTTGTCCCGATGGCCGAAACAAGACTTCCTATATATAATTCTTTACCTCCGGACCATTCCGGAACTCCTCGTGACGTCCGGGATCTCATCCGGGACTCCGAACAACATTCGGGTTACTGCATATACATATCTTCACAACCCTAGCGTCACCGAACCTTAAGTGTGTAGACCCTACGGGTTCGGGAGACATGCAGAGACATGACCGGGACGACTCTCCGGTCAATAACCAACAGCGGGATCTGGATACCCATGTTGGCTCCCACATGCTCCACGATGATCTCATCGGATGAACCACGATGTCGAGGATTTAATCAACCCCGTATACAATTCCCTTTGTCAATCGGTATGTTACTTGCCCGAGACTCGATCGTTGGTATCCCAATACCTTGTTCAGTCTCGTTACCGGCAAGTCACTTTACTCGTACCGTAATGCATGATCCCGTGATCAACCACTTGGTCACCTTGAGCTCATAATGATGATGCATTACCGAGTGGGCCCAGTGATACCTCTCCGTTATATGGAGTGACAAATCCCAGTCTCGATCCGTGTCAACCCAACAGACACTTTCGGAAATACCTGTAGTGCACCTTTATAGTCACCCAGTTACGTTGTGACGTTTGATACACCCAAAGCACTCTTACGGTATCCGGGAGTTACACGATCTCATGGTCAAAGGAAAAGATACTTGACATTGGAAAAGCTCTAGCAAACGAACTACACGATCTTGTGCTATGCTTAGGATTAGGTCTTGTCCATCACATCATTCTCCTAATGATGTGATCCCGTTATCAATGACATCCAATGTCCATAGCCAGGAAACCATGACTATCTGTTGATCAACGAGCTAGTCAACTAGAGGCTTACTAGGGACATATTATGGTCTATGTATTCACACGTGTATTACGATTTCCGGATAATACAGTTATAGCATGAATAAAGACAATTATCATGACAAAGAAATATAATAATAATACTTTTATTATTGCCTCTAGGGCATATTTCCAACAGTCTCCCACTTGCACTAGAGTCAATAATCTAGTTACATTGTGATGAATCGAACACCCATGGAATTCTGGTGTTGATCATGTTTTGCCCTAGGGAGAGGTTTAGTCAACGGATCTGCTATATTCAGGTCCGTATGTACTTTACAAATCTCTATGTCTCCATCTTGAACATTTTCACGAATGGAGTTGAAGCGACGCTTGATGTGCCTCGTCTTCTTGTGAAACCTGGGCTCCTTGGGCAAGTGCAATAGCTCCAGTGTTGTCACAAAAGAGTTTGATTGGCCCCGACGCATTGGGTATGACTCCTAGGTCGGTGATGAACTCCTTCACCCATATTGCTTCATGTGCTGCCTCCGAGGCTGCCATGTACTCCGCTTCACATGTAGATCCCGCCACGACGCTCTGTTTGCAGCTGCACCAGCTCACTGCTCCACCATTCAACATATACACGTATCCGGTTTGTGACTTAGAGTCATCCAGATCTGTGTCGAAGCTAGCGTCGACGTAACCCTTTACGACGAGCTCTTCGTCACCTCCATAAACGAGAAACATTTCCTTAGTCCTTTTCAGGTACTTCAGGATATTCTTGACCGCTGTCCAGTGTTCCTTGCCGGGATTACTTTGGTACCTTCCTACCAAACTTACGGCAAGGTTTACATCAGGTCTGGTACACAGCATGGCATACATAATAGAACCTATGGGTGAGGCATAGGGGATGACACTCATCTCTTCTATATCTTCTGCCGTGGTCGGGCATTGAGCCGAGCTCAATCTCACACCTTGCAAAACAGGCAAGAACCCTTTCTTGGACTGATCCATTTTGAACTTCTTCAAAATCTTATCAAGGTATGTGCTTTGTGAAAGACCTATGAGGCGTCTTGATCTATCTCTATAGATCTTGATGCCTAATATATAAGCAGCTTCTCCAAGGTCCTTCATTGAAAAACTCTTATTCAAGTAGGCCTTGATGCTGTCCAAGAGTTCTATATCATTTCCCATCAAGAGTATGTCATCTACATATAGTATGAGAAATGCTACAGAGCTCCCACTCACTTTCTTGTAAACGCAGGCTTCTCCATAAGTCTGCGTAAACCCAAACGCTTTGATCATCTCATCAAAGCGAATGTTCCAACTCCGAGATGCTTGCACCAGCCCATAAATCGAGCGTTGGAGCTTGCACACCTTGTTAGCATTCTTAGGATCGACAAAACCTTCCGGCTGCATCATATACAATTCTTCCTTAAGGAAACCATTAAGGAATGCCGTTTTGACGTCCATTTGCCATATCTCATAATCGTAGAATGCGGCAATTGCCAACATGATTCGGACGGACTTTAGCTTCGCTACCGGTGAGAAAGTCTCATCGTAGTCAACCCCTTGAACTTGTCGATAACCCTTAGCGACAAGCCTAGCTTTATAGATGGTCACATTACCATCCGCGTCTGTCTTCTTCTTAAAGATCCATTTATTTTCTATGGCTCGCCATTCAACGGGCAAGTCAGTCAAAGTCCATACTTCGTTTTCATACATGGATCCTATCTCGGATTTCATGGCTTCTAGCCATTTGTTGGAATCCGGGCCCGCCATCGCTTCTTCATAGTTCGAAGGTTCACCGTTGTCTAACAACATGATTTCCAAGACAGGGTTGCCGTACCACTCTGGTGCGGAACGTGTCCTTGTGGACCTTCGAATTTCAGTAGGAGCTTGATCAGAAGTATCTTGATCATCATGAATAACTTCCTCTCTAGTCGGTGCAAGCACCTCAGGAACATTTTCTTGAGTTGCGCCATTTACCGGTTCAAGAGGCAATACTTCATCAAGTTCTACTTTCCTCCCACTTACTTCTTTCGAGAGAAACTCTTTCTCTAGAAAGGATCCATTCCTGGCAACAAAGATCTTGCCTTCGGATCTGAGGTAGAAGGTATACCCAGCAGTTTCTTTAGGGTATCCTATGAAGACGCATTTTTCCAACTTGGGTTCGAGCTTTTCAGGTTGAAGTTTCTTGACATAAGCATCGCATCCCCAAACTTTTAGAAACGACAGCTTAGGTTTCTTCCCAAACCATAATTCATACGGTGTCGTCTCAACAGATTTCGACGGAGCCCTATTTAAAGTGAATGCGGCAGTCTCTAAAGCATAGCCCCAAAAAGATAGCGGTAAATCGGTAAGAGACATCATAGATCGCACCATATCTAATAGAGTGCGATTATGACGTTCAGACACACCATTACGCTGAGGTGTTCCAGGCGGCGTGAGTTGTGAAACTATTCCACATTTTCCTAAGTGTGTGCCAAATTCGTGACTCAAGTATTCTCCTCCACGATCTGATCGTAGAAACTTGATTTTCCTGTCATGTTGATTCTCAACCTCACTCTGAAATTCTTTAAACTTTTCAAAGGTTTCAGACTTGTGTTTCATTAAGTAGACATACCCATATCTACTCAAGTCATCAGTGAGGGTGAGAACATAACGATAGCCACCGCGAGCCTCAACACTCATTGGACCACACACATCAGTATGTATGATTTCCAATAAGTTGGTTGCTCGCTCCATTGTTCCTGAGAACGGAGTCTTGGTCATTTTTCCCATGAGGCATGGTTCGCACGTGTCAAATGATTCATAATCAAGAGACTCTAAAAATCCATCTGAATGGAGCTTCTTCATGCGTTTGACACCTATGTGACCAAGGCGGCAGTGCCACAAGTATGTGGGACTATCATTATCAACCTTACATCTTTTGGTACTCACACTATGAACATGTGTAGTAATACGCTCGAGATTCATTAAGAATAAACCATTGACTATCGGAGCATGACCATAAAACATATCTCTCATATAAATAGAACAACCATTATTCTCGGATTTAAATGAGTAGCCATCTCGTATTAAACGAGATCCTGATACAATGTTCATGCTCAAACATGGCACTAAATAACAATTATTGAGGTTTATAACTAATCCCGTAGGTAAATGTAGAGGTAGCGTGCCGACGGCGATCACATCGACCTTGGAACCATTCCCGACGCGCATCATCACCTCGTCCTTCGCCAGTTTCCGTTTATTCCGCAGCTCCTGCGGTGAGTTACAAATATGAGCAACGGCACCGGTATCAAATACCCAGGAGTTACTACGAGTACTGGTAAGGTACACATCAATTACATGTATATCAAATATACCTTTGGTGTTGCCGGCCTTCTTGTCCGCTAAGTATTTGGGGCAGTTCCGCTTCCAGTGACCCTTCCCTTTGCAATAAAAGCACTCTGTCTCAGGCTTGGGTCCATTCTTTGACTTCTTCCCGACAGCTTGCTTGCCGGGCGCAGCAACTTCCTTGTCGTTCTTCTTGAAGTTCTTTTTACCCTTGCCCTTCTTGAACTTAGTGGTTTTATTCATCATTAACACTTGATGTTCCTTCTTGACTTCTACCTCTGCTGATTTCAGCATAGCAAATACTTCAGGAATGGTCTTTACCATCCCCTGCATATTGAAGTTCATCACAAAGCTCTTGTAGCTTGGTGGAAGCGACTGGAGGATTCTGTCAATGACCGCGTCATCCGGGAGATTAACTCCCAGCTGAGTCAAGCGGTTATGTAACCCAGACATAGTGAGTATGTGCTCACTGACAGAACTATTTTCCTCCATCTTAGAGCTGAAGAACTTATCGGAGACTTCATATCTCTCGATCCGGGCATGAGCTTGAAAAACCATTTTCAGCTCTTCGAACATCTCATATGCTCCATGTCTCTCAAAACGCTTTTGGAGCCCCGGCTCTAAGCTGTAAAGCATGCTGCACTGAACGAGGGAGTAGTCATCAGTACGTGTCCGCCAAGCGTTCATAGCGTCTTGGTTCTGTGGGACGGGTGGATCACCTAGTGGTGCTTGTAGGACATAATCTTTCTTGGCAGCTATGAGGATGATCCTCAGGTTCTGGACCCAGTCCGTATAGTTGTTGCCATCGTCTTTCAGCTTGGTTTTCTCTAGGAACGCGTTGAAATTGAATACAACGTTGGCCATTTGATCTACAAGACATATTGTAAAGATTTTAGACTAAGTTCATGATAATTAAGTTCATCTAATCAAATTATTAATGAATTCCCACTCAGATTAGACATCCCTCTAGTCATCTAAGTGTTACACGATCCGAGTCGACTAGGCCGTGTCCGATTAACACGTGAGACGGACTAGTCATCGTCGGTGAACATCTTCATGTTGATCGTATCTTCCATACGACTCGTGTTCGACCTTTCGGTCTCTGTGTTCCGAGGCCATGTCTGTACATGCTAGGCTCGTCAAGTTAACCCTAAGTGTTTTTGCATGTGTAAAACTGTCTTACACCCGTTGTATGTGAACGTAAGGATCTATCACACCCGATTAACACGTGGTGCTTCGAAACGATGAACTGTAGCAACGGTGCACAGTTAGGGGAGAACACTTCTTGAAATTGTTGTAAGGGATCATCTTATTTACTACCGTCGTTCTAAGTAAACAATATGCAAAACATGATAAACATCACATGCAATCAAATAATAATAGTGACATGATATGGCCAATATCACATAGCTCCTTTGATCTCCATCTTGGGGCTCCATGATCATCCTATCACCGTCATACTCATCGACATGTAAGTTGTGATTCCTTGTATAATAGCATGAACATCTCATACATCACATATAGATCATTCATCATTCATCACAACTTTGGCCATATCATATCACAAAGCACTTGCTGCAAAAACAAGTTAGACGTCCTCTAATTGTTGTTGCAGGTTTTACGTGGCTGAAGTAGGGTTCTAACAAGAACGTTTTCTTACCTACGTGAAAGCCACAACGTGATTTGTCAACTTCTATTTACCCTTCATAAGGACCCTGTTCATCGAATCTGCTACAACTAAAGTAGGAGAGACAGACACCCGCCAGCCACCTTATGCAACTTGTGCATGTTAGGCGGTGGAACCGGTCTCACGTAAGCATACGTGTAAGGTTGGTCCGGGCCGCTTCATCCCACAATACCATTGAAGCAAGATAAGACTAGTAGCAGCAAGAAAGTTGACAACATCTACGCCCACAACAAATTGTGTTCTACTCGCGCAAGAGAACTACGCATAGACCTAGCTCATGATGCCACTGTTGGGGAACGTTGCAGAAAACAAAAAATTTCCTACGGTTTCACCAAGATCCATCTAGGAGTTCATCTAGCAACGAGTGATCGGATGCATCTACGTACCTTGTAGATCGCGAGCGGAAGCGTTCAAAGAACGGGGATGATGTAGTTGAACACGACGTGATTCAAATCACCGGAGATCCTAGCACCGAACGGACGGTGCCTCCGCGTTCAACACACGTACGGAGCGGATGACGTCTCCTCCTTTCTTGATCCAGCAAGGGGGGAGGATATGTTGATGAAGATCCAGTAGCACGACGGCGAGGTGGTGGATGCAGGGCGTCACAGTAGCAGGGCTTCGCCTATACTACAAGAGAGAGAGACGTAATGGGGAGAGAGGGAGGCGCCAGGGGCTGGTCTATCAAGTCCCTCCTCTCCCCCACTATATATAGGAGGGCCAAGGGGGGGTGGTGCGCCAGCCTAGGAGATCCAATCTCCTAGGTGCGGCAGCCAAGGGGAGGTTTCCCTTCCCCCCCAAGGCACCTAGAGGTGCCTTCCACCATTGGGACTCTTCCCTTAAGTGGAACCCTAGGCGCATGGGCTTTTGGGGCTGGTGCCCTTGGCCCATAGGCCAAGGCGCACCCCCTACAGCCCATGTGGCCCCCCGGGACAGGTGGCCCCACCCGGTGGGCCCCCGGGACCCTTCCGGTGGTCCCGGTACAATACCGAACCCCGAAACTTGTCCGATGGCCGAAACAAGACTTCCTATATATAAATCTTTACCTCCGGACCATTCCGGAACTCCTCGTGACGTCCGGGATCTCATCCGGGACTCCGAACAACATTTCGGGTTACTGCATATAATATTCTCAACCCTAGCGTCACCGAACCTTAAGTGTGTAGACCCTACGGGTTCGGGAGACATGCAGACATGACCGAGACGACTCTCCGGTCAATAACCAACAGCGGGATCTGGATACCCATGTTGGCTCCCACATGCTCCATGATGATCTCATCGGATGAACCACGATGTCGAGGATTAATCAACCCCGTATACAATTCCCTTTGTCAATCGGTATGTTACTTGCCCGAGACTCGATCGTCGGTATCCAATACCTTGTTCAATCTCGTTACCGGCAAGTCACTTTACTCGTACCGTAATGCATGATCCCGTGATCAACCACTTGGTCACCTTGAGCTCATAATGATGATGCATTACCGAGTGGGCCCAGTGATACCTCTCCGTTATATGGAGTGACAAATCCCAGTCTCGATCCGTGTCAACCCAACAGACACTTTCGGAGATACCTGTAGTGCAACCTTTATAGTCACCCAGTTACGTTGTGACGTTTGATACACCCAAAGCATTCTTACGGTATCCGGGAGTTACACGATAAAGGAAAAGATACTTGACATTGGAAAAGCTCTAGCAAACGAACTACACGATCTTGTGCTATGCTTAGGATTAGGTCTTGTCCATCACATCATTCTCCTAATGATGTGATCCCGTTATCAATGACATCCAATGTCCATAGCCAGGAAACCATGACTATCTGTTGATCAACGAGCTAGTCAACTAGAGGCTTACTAGGGACATATTATGGTCTATGTATTCACACGTGTATTACGATTTCCGGATAATACAGTTATAGCATGAATAAATAGAATTATCATGATCAAAGAAATATAATAATAATATTTTTATTATTGCCTCTAGGGCATATTTCCAACACTCCTCGAAGCTTCCTTGACTTAGGATCCAAGTCTCTGTTGGAAATATGCCCTAGAGGCAATAATAAATTGGTTATTATTATATTTCCTTGTTCATGATAATCGTTTATTATCCATGCTATAATTGTATTGATAGGAAACTCAGATACATGTGTGGATACATAGACAACACCATGTCCCTAGTAAGCCTCTAGTTGACTAGCTCATTGATCAATAGATGGTTACGGTTTCCTGACCATGGACATTGGATGTCATTGATAACGGGATCACATCATTAGGAGAATGATGTGATGGCCAAGACCCAATCCTAAGCACAGCACAAGATCGTGTAGTTCGTATGCTAAAGCTTTTCTAATGTCAAGTATCATTTCCTTAGACCATGAGATTGTGCAACTCCCGGATACCGTAGGAGTGCTTTGGGTGTGCCAAACGTCACAACGTAACTGGGTGGCTATAAAGGTACACTACAGGTATCTCCGAAAGTGTTTGTTGGGTTGACACGAATCGAAACTGGGATTTGTCACTCCGTGTAAACGGAGAGGTATCTCTGGGCCCACTCGGTAGGACATCATCATAATGTGCACAATGTGATCAAGGAGTTGATCACGGGATGATGTGTTACGAAACGAGTAAAGAGACTTGCCGGTAACGAGATTGAACAAGGTATCGGGATACCGACGATCGAATCTCGGGCAAGTATCGTACCGCTAGACAAAGGGAATTGTATACGGGATTGCTTAAGTCCTTGACATCGTGGTTCATCCGATGAGATCATCGTGGAACATGTGGGAGCCAACATGGGTATCCAGATCCCGCTATTGGTTATTGACCGGAGAGTCATCTCGGTCATGTCTGCATGTCTCCCGAACCCGTAGGGTCTACACACTTAAGGTTCGGTGACGCTAGGGTTATAGAGATATTAGTATGCGGTAAACCGAAAGTTGTTCGGAGTCCCGGATGAGATCCCGGACTTCACGAGGAGTTCCGGAATGGTCCGGAGGTAAAGAATTATATATAGGAAGTGCTATTTCGGCCATCGGGACAAGTTTCGGGGTCACCGGTATTGTACCGGGACCACCGGAAGGGTCCCGGGGGTCCACCGGGTGGGGCCACCTGCCCCGGGGGCCACATGGGCTGTAGGGGGTTCGCCTTGGCCTATATGGGCCAAGGGCACCAGCCCCAAGAGGCCCATGCGCCAAGAATCAAGGGAAAGGAAGAGTCCTAAAGGAGGAAGGCACCTCCGAGGTGCCTTGGGGAGGAGGGACTCCTCCCTGGCCGCACCCTTCCTTGGAGGAAGGGCCAAGGCTGCGCCTTCCCCCTCTCCCTTGGCCCTATATATAGTGGGGGGAAGGGAGGGCAACCAAACCTAAGCCCTAGCGCCTCCCTCTCCCTCCCATGACACATCTCCCTCCTCCCACAGCGCTTGGCGAAGCCCTGTTGGAATCCTGCTACTTCCACCACCACGCCGTCGTGCTACTGGATCTCCATCAACCTCTCCTTCCCCCTTGCTGGATCAAGAAGGAGGAGACGTCGCTGCTCCGTACGTGTGTTGAACGCGGAGGTGCCGTCCGTTCGGCGCTAGGATCATCGGTGATTTGGATCACGACGAGTACGACTCCATCAACCCCGTTCTCTTGAACGCTTCCGCGCGCGATCTACAAGGGTATGTAGATCCACTCCTCCCTCGTTGCTAGATGACTCCATAGATAGATCTTGGTGACACGTAGGAAAATTTTGAATTTATGCTACGTTCCCCAATAGTCTCCTGGATCACGTTCGGTGAGAAAATCACGTTCCCGAAGGTTTCATTCTGTTTGGACTCCGTTTGATATTTTTTCTGCAAAACTCTGAAATAGGCAAAAAAACAGCAATTCTGGGTTGGGCCTCCGGTTAATAGGTTAGTCCAAAAAATAATATAAAAGTAATAAAGCCCAATGTTGTCCAAAACAGTAGATAATATAGCCTGGAGCAATCAAAAATTATAGATACGTTGGAGACGTATCAGGCATCCCCAAGCTTAATTCCTGCTCGTCCTCGAGTAGGTAAATGATAAAAATAGAATTTTTGATGCGGAGTGCTACTTGGCATAATTTGAATGTAATCTTATTAATTGTGGTATGAATATTCAGATCCGAAAGATTCAAGATAAAAGTTCATATTGACATAAAAATAATAATACTTCAAGCATACTAACTAAGTAATTATGTCTTCTTAAAATAACATGGCCAAAGAAAGTTCATCCCTACAAAATCATATAGTTTAGTCATGCTCCATTTTCGTCACACAAGAATGCTCTCATCATGCACAACCCCGATGACAAGCCAAGCAATTGTTTCATACTTTAGTAATCTCAAACTTCATAAACCTTCACGCAATACATGAGCGTGAGCCATGGATATAGCACTATGGGTGGAATAGAATATGATGATGGGGGTTATGTGGAGAAGACAAAAAAGGAGACCGTCTCACATCAACGAGGCTAATCAATGAGCTATGGAGATGCCCATCAATTGATGTTAATGCAAGGAGTAGGGATTGCCATGCAACGGATGCACTAGAGCTATAAATGTATGAAAGCTCAACAAAAGAAACTAAGTGGGTGTGCATCCAACTTGCTTGCTCACGAAGACCTAGGGCACTTGAGGAGGCCCATTGTTGGAATATACAAGCCAAGTTCTATAATGAAAAATTCCCACTAGTATATGAAAGTGACAAAACGAGAGACTCTCTATCATGAAGATCACGGTGCTACTTTGAAGCAGAAGTGTGGGAAAAAAAGGATAGTAGCATTGCCCCTTTTTATTTCTTTTTTTTTGGCCTTCTTTTTTTTTGCCTTTCTCTTTTTTTTGGAACAATGCTCTATTAAATGATGATCATCACACTTCTATTTATTCACAACTCAATGATTACAACTCGATACTAGAACAAAGTATGACTCTATATGAATGCCTCCGGCGGTGTACCGGGATATGCAATGAATCAAGAGTGACATGTATGAAAGAATTATGAACGGTGGCTTTGCCACAAATACTATGTCAACTACATGATCATGCTAAGCAATATGACAATGATGAATGTGTCATGATAAACGGAATGGTGGAAAGTTGCATGGCAATATATCTCGGAATGGCTATGGAAATGCCATAATAGGTAGGTATGGTGGCTGTTTTGAGGAAGATATAAGGAGGTTTATGTGTGAAACAGCGTATCATATCACGGGGTTTGGATGCACCGGCGAAGTTTGCACCAACTCTCAATGTGAGAAAGGGCAATGCACGGTACCGAAGAGGCTAGCAATGATGGAAGGGTGAGAGTGCGTATAATCCATGGACTCAACATTAGTCATAAAGAACTCACATACTTATTGCAAAAATCTACAAGCCATCAAAAATCAAGCACTACGCGCATGCTCCTAGGGGGTAGATTGGTAGGAAAAGACCATCGCTCGTCCCCGACCGCCACTCATAAGGAGGACAATCAAAGAACACCTCATGTTTCAAATTTGTTACATAATGTTTTCCATACGTGCATGCTACGGGACTTGCAAACTTCAACACAAGCATTTCTCAAATTCACAACTACTCAACTAGAACGACTTTGATATCATCACCTCCATATCTCAAAACAATCATCAAGCATCAAACTTTTCTTAGTATCCAACACACTTATAAGAAAGCTTTTACTATTTTTGTATACCTAGCATATTAAGATTATTCAAGCAAATTACCATGCTATTTAAGACTCTCAAAATAATCTAAGTGAAGCATGAGAGATCAATAGTTTCTTTAAAACAAATCCACCACCGTGCTCTAAAAGATATAAGTGAAGTACTAGAACAAAACTATATAACTCAAAAGATATAAGTGAAGCACATAGAGTATTCTAATAATTTCCAAATCATGTATGGCTCTCTCAAAAGGTGTGTTCAGCACGGATGATTGTGGTAAACTAAAAATCAAAGACTCAAATCATAAAAGACGCTCCAAGCAAAACACAAATCATGTGCTGAATAAAAATATAGCTCCAAGTAAAGTTACCGATGAACGAAGACGAAAGAGGGGATGCCTTCCGGGGCATCCCCAAGCTTAGATGCTTGGTTATCCTTGAATATTACCTTGGGGTGCCTTGGGCACCCCCAAGCTTTGGCTCTTGCCACTCCTTATTCCGTGGTCCAGTGAATCTTTACCCAAAACTTGAAAACTTCACAACACAAAACTTAACAGAAAACTCGTGATCTCCGTTAGCGAAAGAAAAAAAAACACCACTTCAAGGTAATGTAATGAACTCATTCTTTATTTATATTGGTGTTAAACCTACTGTATTCCAACTTCTCTATGGTTTATAAACTACTCCCTCTGTCCCAAAATATAGAACGTTTTTCATACTAGTGTAGTATGAACGTTCTTATATTTTGGGACGGAGGGAGTATTTTACTAGTCATAGATTCATCAAAATAAGCAAGCAACACAATGAAAACAGAATCTGTCAAAAACAGAACAGTCTGTAGTAATCTGTAACTAAAGCAAACTTCTGTAACTCCAAAAATTCTAAAATAAATTGGTGGACCTGAGGAAATTTTTCTAGTAATCATCTGCAAAAAAGAATCAACTAAATAGCACTCTCCAGTAAAAAGTTGAAGCAAATCTCGTGAGCGCTAAAGTTTCTGTTTTTTTTAGCATGATCATAAAGACTTCACCCAAGTCTTCCCAAAGGTTCTACTTGGCACAAACACTAATTAAAACACAAAAACACATCTAAACAGAAGCTATATGGATTATATTACTAAACAGAACCAAAAAGCAAGAAACTAAAATAAAATTGGGTTGCCTCCCAACAAGCGCTATCGTTTAATGCCCCTAGCTAGGCATGATGATTTCAATGATGCTCGCATAAAAGGTAAGAGTTGAAACATAAAGAGAGCATCATGAAGAATATGACTAGCATATTTAAGTCTAACCCACTTCCTATGCATAGGGATTTTGTGAGCAAACAACTTATGGGAACAATAATCAACTAGCATAGGAAGGCAAAACAAGCATAACTTCAAGACTTTAAGCACATAGGGAGGAAACTTGATATTATTGCAATTCCTACAAGCATATATTCCTCCCTAATAATAATTTTCATTAGCATCACGAATGAGTTCAACAATATAACCAGCACCTAAAGCATTCTTTTCACGATCTACAAGCATAGAAAATTTACTACTCTCCACACAAGCAAAATTCTTCTCATTCGGAATAGTGGGAGTATCATAAGAGACTTGAATACTATAAATTGTTTCCACATTAAAAGAGTAATGTTCAGAAAAAAGGGTAATCATAATCATGACAAGTTTTATAAATATAATCATCACTACTTTTTATAGCATAAGTTTTATCACAATAATCATCATAAGTAGCAACTTTGTTCTCATCATAATCGATTGAAACCTCTTCCGAGATAGTGGATACATCACTAAATAAAGTCATGACCTCTTCAAATCCACTTTAATAAATATTATAAGATTCAACATCCTCCAAAATAGTGGGATCATTACTTCCTAAAGTTGACACTCTTCCAAACCCACTTTCATCAATATAATCATCATAGGTAGAAGGCATGCTATCATCATAACAACTTTGAATATCAAAACTTGGGAGACTAAAAATATCATCTTCATTAAACATAGCATCCCCAAGCTTGGGACAAACATTAATTGCAGCAAATATATTCTCAAATATGTCATTCTCATCAAACATAGCTTCCCCAAGCTTGGGCCTTTTCATATCATAAGCATAATCACTCTCATCATTAATAGTATGGATAACACCAATAGTATAGCAATTATCATATTCTTCCAAGAAAGTGCCAAAAAGATTTTCAAGATCATAAGAAGTATCATTATTTTCCCAGTCATAATCATCACAACAAGCAATAGGCATAACGAGATCATCATCAAGTGCATCATCTTCATTTTCATGAGGCACAACAATAATAGGAGCAACATTATTTGGGAGAGATATCTTTTTACCTCTCCTCCTTTTTCTTTTCTTCTTCTTCTTCACCTCATGTGTGGGTACAATCCTCTTTTTGGAGCTCCTTATTGATGAGATTGGTTGAATAGAAGGCTCCTCCTCGTTACCTGATTCATCATAAGAAATAATAGGAGGATATTGGGAAGTCTCTTCCCTTTCGTTAGCATTCTATTCATCTTCTATTTGTTTTCTTTTCTTCATGTAATTGGCAATATAAGGATTTTCAATGCAATTCACCGCACAATACATATAAATCTTCTCTAGATCAAAATCAAGAAATTTATCAAGATTAAATTTTGGAATACCCTCAGTCATACGTTTCATTTCTTCATAACCCAAAAGAAGACTAAGCTCTTTATGATGCTCAAGAGTAATCAAGTTATCACAATTTTTGGACACGACTTGATCATGAAACAAATAGCATTGGAGCTTTAAATGACCATGTTCATTGCAAAGTTCACAAGAGGCGCAATAAATATTGAATCTTTCAGCGCAATCATCTAGCCTCTCTTGCAACAATTTAGTTTCTAAGTACTTATGCCTCTTGCAATATCTATCTTCCCTATTTGGTGTGTACTCACAAACCCAATGTACTCCACAAAAGATGACATGTTTATAGGAGACATTTTCATCATAACTAGTGCAACCATCATTAGTACTATGGATATTCAAGGAGTTCATACTAACAACATTGCAATCATGCTCATCGTTCAAAGATTTAGTGCCAAACATTTTAATGCATTCTTCTTCTAACACTTTGGCAAAATTTTCCTTTCCATCATACTCATGAAAGATATTAAAAAGATGAAGCGTATGAGGTAAACTCAATTCCATTTTTTGTAGTTTTCTTTTATAAACTAAACTAGTGCTAAAACAAGAAACAAAAAGATTCGATTGCAAGATCTAAAGATATACCTTCAAGCACTCACCTCCCCGGCAACGGCGCCAGAAAAGAGCTTAGTTGACGGGGTGTGAGTGCCGCTTACCTAGCCTCCCCGGCAACGGCGCCAGAAAAGAGCTTGATGTCTACTACACAACTTTCTTCTTGTACACGTTGTTGGGCCTCCAAGTGCAGAGGTTTGTAGGACAGTAGCAAATTTCCCTCAAGTGGATGACCTAAGGTTTATCAATCCGTGGGAGGTGTAGGATGAAGATGGTCTCTCTCAAGCAACCCTGCAACCAAATAACAAAGAGTCTCTTGTGTCCCCAACACACCCAATACAATGGTAATTGTATAGGTGCACTAGTTCAGCGAAGAGATGGTGATACAAGTGCAATATGGATGGTAGATAAAGGTTTTTGTAATCTGAAAATACAAAAACAGCAAGGTAGCAAGCGATAAAAGTGAGCGTAAACGGTATTGCAATGCTAGGAAACAAGGCCTAGGGTTCATAATTTCACTAGTGCAAGTTCTCCCAACAATAATAACATAATTGGATCATATAACTATCCCTCAACATGCAACAAAGAGTCACTCCAAAGTAACTAATAGCGGAGAACAAACGAAGAGATTATGGTAGGGTACGAAACCACCTCAAAGTTATTCTTTCCAATCAATCCATTGGGCTATTCCTATAAGTGTCACAAACAACCCTAGAGTTCGTACTAGAATAACACCTTAAGACACAAATCAAGCAAAACCCTAATGTCACCTAGATACTCCAATGTCACCTCAAGTATCCGTGGGTATGATTATACGATATGCATCACACAATCTCATATTCATCTATTCAACCAACACATAGGACCTCAAAGAGTGCCCCAAAGTTTCTACCGGAGAATCAAGACAAAAACGTGTGCCAACCCCTATGCATAGGTTCATGGGCGGAACCCGCAAGTTGATCACCAAAACATACATCAAGTGAATCACGTGATATCCCATTGCCACCACAGATACGCACGGCAAGACATACATCAAGTGTTCTCAAGTCATTAAAGACTCAATCCGATAAGATTACTTCAAAGGGAAAACTCAATCCATTACAAGAGAGTAGAGGGGGAGAAGCAACATAAGATCCAACTATAATAGAAAGCTCGCGATACATCAAGATCGTGCCAAATCAAGAACACGAGAGAGAGAGAGAGAGAGAGATCAAACACATAGCTACTGGTACATACCCTCAGCCCCGAGGGTGAACTACTCCCTCCTCGTCATGGAGAGCGCCTGGATGATGAAGATGGCCACCGGTGAGGGATTCCCCCTCCGGCAGGGTGCCGGAACAGGGTCTCGATTGGGTTTTGGTGGCTACAGAGGCTTGCAGCGGTGGAACTCACGATCTATTCTGTTCCCCGATCGTTTTAGGGTATATAGATATATATAGGAGGAGGAAGTACGTCGGTGGAGCAACAGGGGGCCCACGAGGGTGGAGGGCGCGCCCTGGGGGGTGGGCGCGCCCCCCTACCTCGTGCCCTCCTCGAAGCTTTCTTGACTTAGGATCCAAGTCTCCTGGATCACGTTCGGCGAGAAAATCACATTACCGAAGGTTTCATTCCGTTTGGACTCCGTTTGATATTCCTTTTCTGCAAAACTCTGAAATAGGCAAAAAAAGCAATTCTGGGCTGGGCCTCCGGTTAATAGGTTAGTCCCAAAAATAATATAAAAGTGGATAATAAAGCCCAATATTGTCCAAAACAGTAGGTAATATAGCATGGAGCAATCAAAAATTATAGATATGTTGGAGACGTATCACATACCATTGTAAGAAGACATCTTTGGGAGATCACATTTTGTCGTCCACATGAGCTAACCTGCCACATTCACAACAAAAGTGAGGAATATTTTCCTATTGAAATGCATACCACGTCCCAATCTTGTCCTGCGGTAAGGAACGAAGAAAAAAACCTAGTGAGAGGTTCAAAATGGAGAACTTCGCCCGCACTCGGAGTTGCTTCCCTCTCGCCGATCCATCTTTTTTCACAGCACTCTGGTGACCTTTCCTGGCCAGTTCCTCAAAGCCTTACCAAATATTCTATACATTTATCTAGCGGGACATCCTTAACCCCCACCCATGCCTTAGTCATGTCAAAACTCATCTTGGAGGGCCGGGTTTTCGCGGTGAAAACCTCCAACATCATGACATGAAAATAGAATTGCCAGTGACTATTTTGTAGAACATGCTTCCATCGCCTTCACCACCAAAAATTACAATGAAAAATATTGTCTCCCATATCCTGAAGCCGAACCTCGTGATGGAGCCCCCATGCATGTTGCATCGCCCTCTCCAAATCATGGATGTCCAGCGGGAGTGGCGAGCAAACCTAGCTTCCCCACCGCCGCCCACTTATAGTTCACGTTTAGATCCCTCTCTGGCTCTTCAAAGATCACTCACTACTGGAATTAGCTTATTTGCCGCCTGCCAGTTCTTTGTCGTCCGCTGGCTGACGGCAAAGAAGGTCTTTGCCGTCCGCTTACGGAAAACGAACGGCAAAGATCTGGCTGATGGCAAAGAAGGTCTTTGCCATCAGCCAGTTCTTTGCCGTCTGCTAGCAAACGGCAAAGAATCTTTGCCATAAGGTGGCAGACGGCAAAGAGAGAGGTGGGCCCCACTAACGAGCAGCTTAAAAAAACTAACGGCCCCCTCTTTGCCGTCTGCTAGCAGCAGACGACAAAGAGCAAAAAAGTGGACGGCAAAGGGGGGCTGACGGCAAAGAGATAACCTAACTAACGGCTGCCCCCACCCCGTCCCTCCCTCTCTCTCTCTTTGTCGCCTCTCCCCCACCACCCCGCCCCGACGAGACCACCACCGCCCCCACCCCCGCCGCCGCCCCTCGCCCCATCGCCCCGACCACCCGCCGCCCCCCCTTGCCCCGTCGTCCCACCACCCGCCGCCGCCCCTCGCCCCCGCCCCGTCCCCCGTCGCCCCACCACCCGCCCCCCCGCCCCACCACCCGCCGCCCCCCCCTTCCACGCCGGCCAGCCGCCCCGCCCCTCCCCTGCGTGGCGTCCCGCCCCGTCCCGCCGCGGCCTTCCCCTCCATCGGGCCGCCGCCCCCCACCCGCCGCGACCTCCCCCTCCACCGGGCCGCCGCCGCCCCCACCCGCCGCGGCCTCCCCCTGCAGGTGAGTGATCTCCCCCCGTTTTAGTTTAGTTTATTTTAGTTACTTTTAGTTAATTTAGTTTCTGTTTTAGTTATAGTTTTACTTTAGTTTCAGTTTAGTTTTAGTTTTATTTTTAGTTTAGTTTATTTTAGATTAGTTTTAGTTTTAGTTTAGAAGAAGAAGAAGAGTAGAAGGAGGAGGAGGAGGAGGGAGAAGAAGAAAGAAAAGAAGAAGAAGAAAGAAGAAGAAGAAGAAGAAGAAGAGAAGAAGAAGAAAAAGGAAGGAAGAGAAGAAAGAAGAGAAGAGAAAGAGGAAGAGAAGGAATAGGAGAAGGAGGAGGAGGGAGGAAGAGGAGGAGAAGAGAAGAGGAAAAGAAGAAGAAGAGAGAGAAGAAGAAGAAGAGAAGAGAGAAGAAGAGAGAGAAAAGGAAAAAAAGAGGAAAAAAAAAAAGACACCCTGACACCCCGACCCCGACACCCTGACACCCCGGACCACGACAACCCGACACCCTGACACCACACCCCGACCCCGACCCCGACCCCGACACCCTGACACCCCGACCCTGACACGCAACCCCGACACCCCGGCACGACACCCCGACCCCTGACCCCCGACACCCTGACACCACACCCCGACCCCGACCCCGACACCCCGATCCCAAAACAGCACCCCGACCCCGACACGGCACCCCGAACCCGACACGACACCCACGACACCAGAGGCCGACGGGGTCATATATTTGTGAATTATGAGTTAGGTCATATATTTTTCGATTTTGTTATGAAAAACATCATATATAATTGTGTTGATCGGGTAGATTTAAATGTGCAATTGTTTTGTCGCTGTGAGGTTTAGTGTTCGACGACCTCCCCGTGCGTTTGACGAGATCTGCCCCTTCGTTCGTGGGTGAGCACAAATGACATGTCCTCCTCCCCCCTTAATTATTTGCTCTGTTCCGGTGTTCGTGTCAATGAAACTTGCTAGCTAACTATATATGTGTCTTGAATCATCAGTATGCGTAACCAATATGTGTCTCCCATTCGAAAGGGTTATAGTTATAAATTGCATGCATTTGCATATTTATAACCGTGATTCTTTTGAATTGTCCAACGCTATCCATGGATAGCCCGAGTATGTGTAGATTGGGTTCGTTTTCCCATATGCTTTGCTCTGGATCCGACGCATAAATTTCGTCAGTGCCTCCCCTGTTGTTCTCCGGGTACACATCCTCTCTGTTTATTGCAGAGACGTGTATCAGGAGAACAGCGGGTAGGTGCTGCCGAAATTTTGTGTCAGATCCGGAGCATAGCATGGGAAAATTAACCCAATCTACACATACTCGGGTGGGATTAGGACCTATCATTACCTATTAGAGTGTAGGTTGCATGGACGTAATAAAATTGACAAAGTAGATCAACTGATGAATATATACATGGTGAATTACATATATAATTGTTGTGTGTCCAGTAGCTCTGAAAGTCAAGATGAGTGATCGTGCGTGGATGTATACCGGTCACACTGGTCAGAACAAATGGAGCACTGAATGGTTCACAAAAACCAAGGGGTTTGTGCAAGCCGCATTTGCAAATGGCCAGAGGAAAACCTGGTGCCCCTGTTTCCGGTGCGGCAATTGGGAAAAGAGGACAGAGGCTGAAATGGGCAAACACCTGCAGAAGAGTGGTTTTACGCCCGATTATACGGTGTGGACATTTCATGGTGAGTCTGCCCAACGTGACCGAGCTGAGGTGGATCATCGTCGCACCGACGAGCATGGTACCGGGATGGAAAACATGGTGCAAGACTATGATGATGCTCGGGATTCGGACGAGGAGATGGAGGAATCTGCAAAGGCCTTCAATGAAATGTTGGAGTCTTCAAAACGTCCGCTCCACGAGCACACTGAGCTTTGTCAGTTGGATGCCATCTCACAAGTAATGGCTCTGAAGGCTCAGTTCAACTTGGGCAGAGAATGCTATGACGCAATTATGACAGTATTTGGACGCTTTCTACCCAAAGGCCATGTAATGCCTGCAAACCTGTACCAGTCGGACAAAATCCTCCGTGCACTGAAGATGCCCTATGAGAAGATACATGCCTGTGAGAAAGGATGTGCCTTATTTAGGCTTGACTATGCGGACTTGAACTATTGTCCCATTTGCAAGTCTTCCAGGTATATTGTGGTAGACAACGGTATGGGTGAGAAGACACAGACCAAAATCCCCGTTAGTGTTCTTCGATGCTCAAAGCGGCAGATCCGAGGCATCCTCGAGTCGGCGTCAGCATGGATGGGTTCAGTGTGTTTGGTCTGATGGCAGCCCAATACAGTCGTTGGCCCATATTTGTCTTTCCACTCAATCTCCCCCTGGACAGATTATGCAAAGAAAGAACAATTTCCTGACGTTGATAATTCCAGGGCCCAACTATCCGGGGAAAAATATGAATGTGTACATGCAGCCGCTTAAGGACGAATTGCAAGAAGACTGGGATAATGGGTTCAAGACATAAGACGCCTATAGCAAACAGAACTTCATAATGCGTGCCTGGTACATGTACTCGACGCATGACTTGCCGGCGTATGCGCTATTCGTTGGTTGGTGTGCTCATGGAAGGTTCCCGTGCCCCACATGCAAGGGAGCTCTTGAGTTTCGTTGGCTTCAGGCCGGTCGCAAGTTTTCTTGCTTCGACATGCATAGACAGTTCCTGGATCCTTGCCATAAGTTCGGGAAAGACAAGAAGAACTTCATCAGAGGTAGAGTTGTCAAAAACTCTGCACCACCTGCATTGACAGGCCAACAGACCCTGGATCAGTTAAATGCTCTCGAGCCAGATCCAGAGCGTCCAGGGTACTTCAAGGGGTATAATTCTGAACACGCCTGGACTCACAAGACATGCTTGGGATCTGCCTTACTTCAAAGACCTCCTTTGCCCACACAATATCGACGTGATGCACATTGAGAAGAATATTGCCGAGGCACTTTTTGGTACATTGTTCGGCATAGATGGTGAAAGAACATGCGGTGCCCCCATGTTTGGTTTTGGAAATTGATGACAATCTCTATGGACTAATGGTTGCCTTGAGTTATATTTGAAGGTTTTTTCCATAAGGCTTTTCTTGGAGTACATGTGTTGGTTTCAAGAAAAGTTTGTGTTGACCAAGGTGCTATTCAAGGAATTATCCAAAGATTGGTCATTTGAGAGTTGAGCTTATTGCAAGCATGTCTTGAAGAAGAAGATTGTGTGATCATTCATGTTTACCTTCAAGACATCATCCAAACGAAGAGAGTTGGAAAGATTCAAGGTTGATCAAGACTAAGTCAAGAGTGAATCAAGTTGATCAACTCACAAAGCATAGAAGATGTACCGAGAGGGATCAAGTGATCCCATGGTTTGGTAAGCATTGTCCATTGTGCTTTGTGTACTAACCCATGGTCTATGTGAGAGTTCTACGTGGGGTTAGGTACATGTTCATGGGCTTGTGTCAAGAGGAAGATATCTCTCAACCCATGGAGAGGATGACATCAAGTGGTGATCGTCATCAAGATTGCCGTGTGCAAGTTCAAGTGGATCATCGCGAAGAGATCAAGTGCTTGAAGCTTGCCGGCCATTGTGGTGACAATGGACTTGTGAAGATGTGCCGAAGAGTGGCTCACCCATAGTGGTCTATGGGGGAGCAATCATCTAGTCTTCATCGTGCCAACACAATCAAGAAAGGTGGTCCAACTTGAGGAAGTCAAGATCGTCATCATCTAGCTCAAGTGGACCATGTGCAAGGCAAAGGTTTGCCCTTGATAGGTTTTCTATTTTACCAGTCTCATGATGGTAGTTGGGAGACCGGGTTATAGGATCGATTGCCGTACTATCAAGGGGGGCTCTCGATGAGTAGCTTGATCGTATCGTTCGTAGAGAGCTCAAACCATTGCATCCTTGCATCATCTTTCTTGGTTCTTGTTTGGTTCTCTTTGTGAGTCTTAGAGCTTATGGTCATCTTGATGACAAGCTTGAGTTCATCGAAAACGGAGTTCGCATGCTTCTTCTATGATGTTTTCGATGTTGGAGGTTTTGTCGGTTCTTCTCGGTTGGAGGTTTCTCTCCTCTATTTGTTGGCATTCCTCCCCTGCCTCTTCTTACTATAACCAGTCGCTGTTTTGATGCTACTCGTTGTCTTGTTTTCAACAAGCTTGAGTTTGCTCAATTCAGAGCTCATATGCAGAAGTTATGGCAGTTCTGATTTTCTTGAGTGTGGTTTTGTCAGGGTCCCAGCGGTAGTACCGTGGTACCCAGCGGTAGTACCGCTGAGGAGTCACAAGCGGCAGTACCGCTCCGCAGCGGTAGTACCGCGGGCCACAGCGGTAGTACCGCTCCTCGGAGCGGTAGTACCACTTGATGGTCTCAGCAGTAGTACCGTTGCGGCTCCGTGCTCCTACCGCCTCGACTCGAGTGCGCTTTTTCTCGTGTTGGGTTTTGCGGCACTTGCTGCGGTAGTAGTGGCGGTAGTACCGCTTATTAGCGGTAGTACCGCCCTGCCTCCACGGTAGTATCGCTCTGGGTCCCAGCCCCAGCCCCTTTTCTTCTGGCACGGCAGTACCGCTGAAGGGGAGCGGTAGTACCGCTTATGAGCGGTAGTACCGCCCTGCCTCCGCGGTAGTACCGCTCTCTGCGGGGCTGAGTGGGGGATAACAGTTGGATTTTCCCCCTCCTATAAAAGGGGGTCTTCTTCCCCTTTGAACCTTATCCTTTGAGCTCGTGTTCTTCCCCCATTGTTGACCTTCTTCGAGCTTGCTAACTCTCAATCCCTCCATGGATTCTTGCTAGTTTTTGAGGGAAAAGAGAGAGGAGATCTAGATCCACATTTCCACCAATCACTTCCTCCTCTATGTGAGGGGAACCCCTTGGATCTAGATCTTGGAGTTCTTGGTGTTCTCTTTCTTGTTCTTCCTCTCATTTTCCTCCCTAGCATTAGTTGCTTCGGTGGGTTTTGAGAGAGAAGGACTTGGGCACTCCGTGTGCCCTTGCCATTGCATTTGGTGCATCGGTTTGAGTTCTCCACGTGATACGTGGAAGTTACAAGTTGAGAAGCTTATTACTCTTGGGTGCTTGGTACCCTTGAGCTTGTTCCTCTTGGGTGCTTGGGCGCCCTAGACGGTTGTTGGTGTTCGGAGTTCAATCATTGTGGTGTAAAGCTCCGGGCAAGCGTCGGGGTCTCCAATTAGGTTGTGGACATCGCCCCGAGCAATTTGACGGGTACCGGTGACCGCCCCCAAGGGTTGCCAAAGTGTACGGGTTCGGTGACCGCCCCCAAGGGTTGCCATTTGTACGGGTTCGGTGACCGCCCTCAAGGGTCCCTTAGTGGAATCACGGCATCTTGCATTGTGCGAGGGCGTGAGGATATTACGGTGGCCCTAGTGGCTTCTTGGGGAGCATTGTGCCTCCACACCGCTCCAAACGGAGATTAGCATCCGCAAGGGTGTGAACTTCGGGATACATCGTCGTCTCCTCGTGCCTCGGTTATCTCTTACCCGAGCCCTTTACTTATGCACTTTACCTTGTGATAGCCATATTGTTTCTTGTCATATATCTTGCTATCACATAGTTTCTTATCTTTCTTAGCATAAGTTGTTGGTGCACATAGGTGAGCCTAGTTGTTTTAGGTTTTGTGCTTGGCAAATTAACCGCTAGGTTTATTCCGCATTTGTTCAAGCCTAAACCGTAATTATTTTAAAACGCCTATTCACCCCCCCCCCTCTAGGCAACATCCTCGATCTTTCAGATGGGAAGTCAAAGGATAATACTAAGGCTAGACTCGATCTGGAGGCGCTATGTGATAGGCCGTTACAAAACATGAAAGAACCGAAAGGAAAGCAGAACTGGACGAAGCCAAAGGCATGGTTCAATCTTGGAAGGCCAGCTATGAGGGAAATTATCTTGTGGGTGAAAATGCAGTTGATGTTCCCTGATGGGTATGCAGCGAATCTAAAGAGGGGAGCGAGTCTTGATAAATTAAAGATATTTGGTCTCAAGAGTCATGATTGGCACATATGGATTGAGCGGGTAATGCCGGTGATGTTGCGTGGCTTCATCCTTGAGGATGAATGGCTAGTACTGGCAGAACTCAGCTATTTCTTCCGTGTTCTTTGTGCGAAAGAACTATCACCTAGTGTGCTAGAAGAAATGGAAGAGTTGGCGCCGGAGTTGATCTGCAAGTTAGAGAAGATCTTTCCACCGGGCTTCTTTAATCCAATGCAGCATTTGATTTTGCATCTCCCGACCGAGGCAAGATTGGGGGGCCCATGCAAAATCGTTGGTGCTACCCAATTGAGAGGATGCAGAAGACGCTTCGAGAAAAATGTAAAAATAAATGTAGAATTGAAGCATCGATGGCCGAGGCATTCATCACTGAGGAGGCGGCAAACTTCGTGACAGCACACTATGAAGCCAAAAATCGTCATTTGCATAATCCGAAGCCTCGGTACAATGCTGACGACCCTAAAAAGGGTATCTCGCACCAGCCAGTGGTTCAAAACCAGTATCTTTGGATAACGAAGAATGGCGGACCATTTCGTTGTATATCTTCAACAACCTGATAGAAGTGCGGCCGTACATCGAGTAAGTTCTCGGTACATTGTTTCGCAACTTCTATTTCCTTTGAACTGCTCTTATTCCTGGATATTTCATACAGTCGATACGTCGCCATATTCTCGTATGGAGCAGTGATCCAAAAGGATTCCGTCGAAGAGTATGAGCTTCTCGCAAAGCAGGGAGGCGGCTATCCCGGTTTCATCTCTTGGTTCAAACAAATGGTAATTTCTATTAGACCATTTCATTTCATTCGCTAATTTGTGCCTAATGCAACAATCTTTTTGTACCTTCTGCATTCACGTTTCTTCAAATATCTAATGCGTTGGCCTTGTCATGCTGCAGGGGTTGGGACCACCATCAGAAAGTCCGCCGGCCCAACTCCATCCTTGGAGTGCTTTGCCGGCAAAACTTCCCGGGGTTTGTCACGTTGCCTAGTGAGGGTCGGCTTCCAGAGCTTGGATTGAGCTGGGAGCACTACTTGTCTGCCCCGGCCCCGCCGGGTGAGATTATCGACGGTGTCTTGTGCGACACAAGGGCAGACGTGGCGATCAGAAAGTTCTGGGTAATTTCTCCTTTACACAATTAAAAATCTTCAACTAGCTAGTTATTAATTGTACTAATCAATATTGTCTCATTTGATTGCAAACATTCTACAGGTGTGAGGAGGGATACGAGGAGGACGCGGCAAATGTTATCAATAACGTCTGCAAGCGCCTACTACAGAACTTATGGCACGAGGCACGGGTGCAGGCTGTTCGAAACTACTACGCCTTGCGTGGTATCAAGAAGACCAAGTCGGAGTGCCGCGAGAAGTTCCTGAGTAAGGAGCAGTACATGAAGGTAATTCTTAAGGCCTTGTACTTACTTCCTTCATTTAGTAATTCATAGCCGTAGCGCTCAAGTTTCTATTTGCTAACTTAGGCGCCTCCGAGATGGTGTGCGGATCGGATGGATTGTTGGGAGGTGTTGGTCAATGAGTGGTGCTCAAAAGAATGGCTAGCCGTCCACAACGAGGCCAAGGACAAACGTGCCCAAATGGAAGGTGTGCCACACCATCAAGGCAGCTCCAACTTATATCAGTTTGGGCGGAACTTGGTATGTGGTTTTGCTTCATGATTCATGCAATTCATTCATCATGCTAGCTTGAGCCCTTTAATTACTAATTTACTCTGTTTCTCTCTTTCAGGCATGCTACAATAAGGCGGATAAGGTGCCAGAGGTGTACGACCTCTATGCCATGGCCCATACTGCCTCTTACAAGAAAGTCAAGGCATTCTCTCCGTCTGACCTCGATAATCCAAACAACTTCACCAACATCTCCTCCCACGACAAGCTCGTGAAATATAGAGATCAGGGAAGGCGAGGAAAGGGGAGGACTTTAACCTGAGCCAGGGTCCCATTGATCCAGAGCTGGTGATGATAGCTGGTGGCGAGAGGTCCCATGGCTCGATAGCCATTGGAGATGGACTTATCCGTTGTCCTAGCACTCTCCCGGAGATCAAGGCGCGCCAGTCGAGCTCCGCTCCTGAGATAAGGCCTCATGAACGGCCAGTCCAACTCGCCATCAAGGTTAGTTATACGTACTCAGCTATCTTTCTCCATTACATTGTGTGCGCTTCCATCAATGATTACAAATGCTAACGAGGAGTGGTGTTGCAGGCTGCTATACAGAGTGAGAGAGATAGAATGGAGAAACTTCTGGCGGAGGCGGCGGAGAGGCAGCGGGAGTTGGAGGAGAGGACAACAAAGATGTTGGAGGAGAGGGCACGGAATGACATGCAGGCAAGGGCCATGTATGAGCTCCTTGTGGTAAGTTTCTTCTGCAGATTAGCCAAAATATTCATGTAGTGTTTGTCTCATTACTAACTAGTATGACTGAGTCGTCAAAACCAAATGTGCAATCTGTGCGCGAGAAGGCCGGTCAGACCGCTCCGTTGATGCCAGAGATTGCTCCTGGGACCACGGTGAGTTTAATTTGAACGGACATTCCTTGCTAGTCTTAACATTTGAGTGTCATCATGCTAACGAGACATTGGAAATGATCTTTGGCGCAGCGTAACTCCAGACAAGCATCGCACGATCCTTCTCCAGCTACCGGCACGAGCCAGCCCGCTCCTACACCTCCACGATCACGGTAAGTTTCTCTAGTGTTTACCTTAGTTAGCTCATAAATGATCCATTTTACCCAAGTTAGCTCTAAAATGACCCATTTTACCTAGGTTAGCTCCAAAATGATCCATTTTACCTAGGTTAGCTCTAAAATGACCCATTTTACCTAGGTCACTCCAAAATGACCCATCTTACCTAGGTTAGCTCTAAAATGATGCATTTTACCTAAGTTAGCTCACAAACGATCCATTTCACCTAGGTTAGCTCACAAACGATCCATTTCACCTAAGTTAGCTCGCAAACAATCCATTTCACCTAAATTAGCTCATAAACGATCCATTTCAACTAAGTTAGCTCATAAACGATCCATTTCACCTAAGTTAGCTCATAAATGATCCATTTGAAGGAAATATGCCCTAGAGGCAATAATAAAGTTATTATTTATTTCCTTATATCATGATAAATGTTTATTATTCATGCTAGAATTGTATTAACCGGAAACATAATACATGTGTGAATACATAGACAAACAAAGTGTCACTAGTATGCCTCTACTTGACTAGCTCGTTAATCAAAGATGGTTATGTTTCCTAACCATGAACAAAGAGTTGTTATTTGATTAACGAGATCACATCATTAGTTGAATGATCTGATTGACATGACCCATTCCATTAGCTTAGCACCCGATCGTTTAGTATGTTGCTATTGCTTTCTTCATGACTTATACATGTTCCTATGACTATGAGATTATGCAACTCCCGTTTGCCGGAGGAACACTTTGTGTGCTACCAAATGTCACAACGTAAATGGGTGATTATAAAGGAGCTCTACAGGTGTCTCCAATGGTAGATGTTGGGTTGGCGTATTTCGAGAGTAGGATTTGTCACTCTGATTGTCGGAGAGGTATCTCTGGGCCCTCTCGGTAATGCACATCACATAAGCCGTGCAAGCATTGCAACTAATGAGTTAGTTGCGGGATGATGTATTACAGAACGAGTAAAGAGACTTGCCGGTAACGAGATTGAACTAGGTATTGGATACCGACGATCGAATCTCAGGCAAGTAACATACCGATGACAAAGGGAACAACGTATGTTGTTATGCGGTCTGACCGATAAAGATCTTCGTAGAACATGTAGGAGCCAATATGGGCATCCAGGTCCCGCTATTGGTTATTGACCAGAGACGTGTCTCGGTCATGTCTACATTGTTCTCGAACCGTAGGGTCCGCACGCTTAACGTTACGATGACAGTTATTATGAGTTTATGCATTTTGATGTACCGAAGTTAGTTCGGAGTCCCGGATGTGATCACGGACATGACGAGGAGTCTCGAAATGGTCGAGACATAAAGATTGATATATTGGAAGCCTATGTTTGGATATCGGAAGTGTTCCGGGTGAAATAGGGATTTTACCGGAGTACCGGGAGGTTACCGGAACCCCCGGGAGCTATATGGGCCTTAGTGGGCTTTAGTGGAAAGGTGAAAGGGGCAGCCCAAGGTGGGCTGCGCGCCTCCCCCCTCCCCTAGTCCTATTAGGACAAGGAGAGGTGGCCGCCCCCCCTCTCTCTCTTTCCCCCCCTTAAGGAATCATATTCCAACTAGGATTGGGGGGGGGGAATCCTACTCCCAGAGGGAGTAGGACTCTCCTGGCGCGCCCTCCTTGGCCGGCCAGCCCCTCCCCCTTGTCTCCTTTATATACGGAGGCAGGGGGCACCTCTAGACACACAAGTTGATCCTTGAGATCGTTCCTTAGCCGTGTGCGGTGCCCCCTGCCACCATATTCCACCTCGATCATATTGTAGCGGTGCTTAGGCGAAGCCCTGCGACGGTTGAACATCAAGATCATCACCACGCCGTCGTGCTGACGGAACTCCTCCCCGAAGCTTTGCTGGATCGGAGCCCGGGGAGCGTCATCGAGCTGAACGTGTGCCAAGAACTCGGAGGTACCGGAGTAACGGTGCTTGGATCGGTTGGACCGGGAAGACGTACGACTACTTCCTCTACGTTGCATCAACGCTTCCGCTTCGGTCTACGAGGGTACGTAGACAACACTCTCCCATCTCGTTGCTATGCATCACCATGATCTTGCGTGTGCGTAGGAATTTTTGAAATTACTACGTTCCCCTACACCATTTCACCTTAGTTAGCTCATAAACGATCCATTCAACTAAGTTAGCTCATAAATGATCCATTTCACCTTAGTTAGCTTATAAACGATCCATTTCAACTAAGTTAGCTCATAAATGATCCATTTCACCTAAGTTAGCTCATAAATGACATATACTTCTTCTTCTAGTCTTCTTCTTCTAGTCACCTTTTTCTAACTTTCTTATTTGCCATTTTGCAGATTTCATTCACTTCACGGAAGCTATCTTGCTATGATGGAGTGCTTGTTTTTTTCTTTCATTCTCTTCTAGTATTCTTCTAGCTTGCTATGATGGAACTTGCTATCTTCATGAAACTTTGCATTGTAATATGTGTGGATATCGATGGAACAATGTGTATGTGCAACTTGCTATGTATGAATGGATGGAACTATATGTATGTACGATGAAACTTATATGCTGGACATGTCATATGTTTGCTGTGAAATAGCCCTGTGAAATAATGCAGGCTCTTTGTCGTCTACCACCGATGGCAACGGGCTCTTTGTTGTCCGCCGCGGACGGCAAAGAAGCCACGTGGCAGCCACCTGTGTTTCCTGGGAGCTGACCCATTTGGTCAGTTTGCCTACAGTGGCGGACGACAAAACCTTTGCCTACAGTGGCAGACGACAAAGGATAACCGCAGTTGCCTACAGTGGCGGATGGCAAAGCCTTGGTGGGCAGTGACGTCCAGCTGACGTCATTTGGCCGACGGCAAAGGCCCGATGCTCTTTGCCGTCAGCTGGCGGACGACAAAGACTGCCGTTAGCCACCTAACGGACTAACAGCGAATTAATTTCCGTCTCCTTTCTTTGCCGTCAACCGCTGATGGCAAATGCCCCTTTGCCGTCCGCTTCAAAAAGCAGACAACAAAGAAGGTCTTTACCGATCCTATCTTTGCCGGAGCCCTTTGCCGTCCGCGGCAGACGACAAAGGCTTTGCCGTCTGCCTTGGCGGACGGCAAAGTAGCTGATTCCTGTAGTGACTCCCCATGCTTCATTCTCTGTCAATACCAACCCTCTCATCCAATCCGATAGTTTCTTCCAGCGACTTTGCACCCGCAGGAGATCTCTTGAGGTGTGCGTCCTTGAAAAAGATTCCTCTAATGCCTTCTTCCTCACACATGCAAACCAACATTCTCACTCGAGAGAAAACCCTAACCTAGCCACCAGACACGGACTCTACTGCCGCAATCACCGTCGCCGTTGATATGGCCGCGTGTAATTTAAGTGCGATGATCACTGTTGATACAACAACGTATTCATCTAGTACTGAATATGCTACAGATGTTTTTCAAGATGAAGATGAATTTGTAGGCATCACATCTAAGCGTGACACAGTTGTACAAATAATGAGCAAGTATGGAGTTATGTTTCTATATTCCCCTAAATCAGGACGTGAAGGAACACACATGCATGGGTGTGGGTCCAGCCAAAAGTCAATTAGAAGCCATCAAGTTGTGTACTACGTGGATGTGCAAGAGTTTAATTCCTTCTCAAAGGGAATAAATCACGTTAGTTATTTCTTTGGACGGTTACAGCCACCTGAACGACCAAAAGTTACACGCAGATGGAAGTTTATCACGTGGAAGATCATGAGTTTAATTGAGTCTGGGTGGGGGCCGCCATGTTGGAAAAAATAGATCAAGGAGCAATCAAATAAAATAGTCAAACTTTATTTTAGTAGGTCTTTGCATGCTTGCCGAGATGTAAAAGCAAGTTAGTTTAAATCTAGAAAGAGTCCAGCCTTTAGGAGGTACATGTGCGTGCCTCTTCCAAGTTATTTCTATAAATAGCTAGGTCCGGTCCATGTAAAAGTAGGTTATTTTTATATGAAATAGACACAATGTGTTTTTCAGGGTAGACACACCCGTATCAAGTTTTGGAGGGATCTTCAGAAAACCTCTGTTTTGCGATTTCTCTTCGTGGAAATTGTTTTGAGCGTGAGTACCTTCGTCGAGATTGGTTTTCTCGTGCTGGGCCGCAAGGTTCAAATCCTCTACTTCGTGTACATCGCGTGCACGGGCGAGAGGTTGCTACTGCTGGTGGTGGAGTGTCGTGAAAGATCGGGCCCCAACAACGGATCGGGTCTCACCATGAGGTTCGGTCTACATCAGCCGTCGAAGAACAGTCACCCACGAGTTTTGGAAACCCTATGCAGGCTCCCAATCGCCTCTAGAGAAACCCTAACCACGGCGGACCAGCATCGTACTGCTACCTTATCCTTTCAATTTTGTCTTCGAGCACGTGGTTCAAATTTGAATTTGGAACCAATGTTTTATCCACAAGAGGAGGGGCATGTTTGTTTCGTTTTTGATTGGATTCGAAACACCTATAGATTCTCTTTACTGGCAGAGTTGATTTATGCGGTCTATAGTTTGTTTTAGGTTTGATTGGACTCAAATCACATATGGATTCGCTTCAGTTGTAAAGCTGATTCACGGAATCAATTTCGTCACTGAAGCACACTTTGAGATGCTTCAGGCAATTGCAGTGACAACGGCCTGACTTAAGATGTTGCTTCACCGACAAAGCTTATTCGGAATAGCTTTTTTGTTTTATCTTCTACATCCAGCTTCACTGACAAAGCTGAATCTGATATCTAAATCTGAAACAAAATGACTGTTGAAGCTCACACAAAATAGTTGTTTGCTTCAGATTCTAGATTCGACCCTGTTTATTTCAACTTTGATGGGATTCGAATCACCCATGGATTCACTTCAAAAAAATAATAAAAGATCTGATATCTGAATCTGAAGCTCAATAAACAGAGGTGATTCGAATGGAACCGGAGCCTGGACTGGAATGGTCGAACCAGACCCAGACCCAGACCAGCACGGGAAGAACCGGGTGCACGTTGACGTTGGGCCTGGCCGGCTGGCCCTCTCCTCCTCTGGTCTCGTTTCGGAGCAGAGCAGAGCAGCGCGACGACTCCTCTTGGACTGGACTCTCGCTCCTTCTTCCCCCCCTCCCGCCCCGCTCCGCCTCCGCTTCCCGCCCAGTGGAGCACGCTCGCTCGCCCGCTCCCACCGCCATTCCGGCGAGGTAAATCCCTCCTCCCCCTTCCCCTCTCCGTACACGGCAGCCAGCAGCCGCCGCGGTCCGAGCGCGTACCACGGGGTCCTCGAGGCAGGCGCCAGGGCTCTCCCCCTCCCTCCGCCGCCAAGCCCGGGCGCGCCTGAGCCAAGCTAGCCAGCTAGGGTTTCCGGTTCCGCAGCTCCGCCCCGCGCCCCTCGCGACCCCCCGCTTCTCCCCCCGTCGGCCTCCCGCGCGGGCGAACGCTCGCCCCGCGCCCGCGCCCTAAACCCTAGCTAGCCCGCTAGTTCCGAATCTGACGGGCGGGGGCTCCGGGCTCGCTCTCGCGGCCGCGGGTGGAACGGCGATTCGCGGCCCCGGGCTCCTTCGTGGTGGATAATTCCTGGGATCCTGGAGTGGTTTACACGCGGGTGTGTGGCGTAGTGTAGTGCAGTAGGATGCGCTCTTCGGGCTGCTGCTTCCTTACCCTGCACGAGTTATTTGTTGGCGCAGTCATGTATAGTTGCTGGCAGCCCTTTGGTCTGTTGGATTGATCTATCCGTGCCTGGAAATCGGAGGCAGCGGTGCGCTGTCTGACGGGTCTGTGCGGCATTTTGTGACTGTTTCGTTCAGCTCTTGGTTTCTGAGATGCTGAATAATGATCACCCCTAATTCGAGCCGGACCAGGAAAACTTGGAAAAACCTTAGTTGCTATGCTCAATTCTACTGGAAAAACCGGACCACTGTAATCCATCCACATTAATTTTGGTCGCGGTTGCAGCTTCAAACCAGAGCACCACCTTAGCACGGTTGTTTGCTCACACATTTGCCAGCCGGCCTGTAGAGTTTTAGTTCACCCTGATGCTCTATTCATGAGTGGTCTTCCTCTGTTTGCAGGAATTAATGGTGGTGTGATCTCTCCCCGTCTTAGCCATGTATATAAAGAAGGTAACTGTGCTAGCTTCAGAATGACTTTGTCTGTACCATTTTTTTATCATGTCACTGCTTCATCCTCTTGACGTAAGAGCTGTCTGTGCAGGTTATAATCGAAGGGTTTAAAAGCTACAGGGAGGAGACCTCGACAGAACCTTTCAGCCCCAAAGTTAACGTAGTCGGTAATCTTCCTCTCTCTGTAATGAACTTGGCCATATGGTTCTGAGGTTCATGTGTTTCGGTTGTCAGCTGCCTCATGGTAACTTAAGGTGTTGTCACTGTCAGCCTGTCAAACAGCCACCTCCAGGTCTCTGGGGCCTGGACCAGATAATCCTTATGTAGTTAGCTAATCGCATACTTACTAGATGTTGATCCAAGACTCAAGTCATTGTTCAGTGTTTCTCTGACATTTTACATCGTTCTCTAGATTTGCATAGCCATCACATGCACGTTCGAATTAAATAAATGAAATGTGCTCTTGTGATGACTTCTTTCTGTTAAAACTCTATCGTGCTTTCATTATTGGCTTGCATGGTAGCGATTTCCATTCTTTGTCTTTCCTGATGACATATTTGGTTAAGTACCGAAGTATCAATTTATTGCAAGTATCATAGAAGTCCACTTTAGAGTTCATCACATAGTTTTTGTGCTGCTAATGCACTAACATTGATTTAACTGTTTGTTGCAGTTGGTGCAAATGGATCTGGCAAATCAAATTTTTTCCATGGTAATGCCTTAAAACATCTGCTGAATTACTATTCATTCTTATGGTTATTGACGCTTGTGTGCTACTCCCATCCTAATTTCACCGTGCTGAATGCTGTAGCTATACGCTTTGTCCTGAGTGACATGTTTCAGAACCTGCGCAGTGAGGACAGGGGAGCTCTTCTCCATGTATGCCTTCTCCTTCATTGATCAATCTGAATACTTAAAATAGGTGACTGGTGTTTGATACTAATAACCATTGCCAGGAAGGTGCTGGACACTCAGTCGTATCTGCTTTTGTCGAGATAATTTTTGATAATTCAGACAACCGTATTCCAGTAAGTCCTCTAGTTTATTAAGTGTTGGTATTTGATTAAAGTCATCCACTTCAGTCTCAAGCTGCATATTTCACTTGTAAAAGTGTCAATACCCACATCATCCATATGAGTGCATGCATATCATTATCATAATAAAAACTACTCTGCTCCACTTATACGGTTTGTCCAGAGCAACACATCAGCACGTAGATTTTGCAGTAGCCCTCTAAATTATGAAATTTGGCTGCAGGTTGATAAAGAAGAGGTACGCTTGCGAAGGACAGTTGCTTCAAAGAAGGATGAATACTACTTGGATGGAAAACATGTCAGGTATGTTGGCTTATGCCCTAAACCAGTAAAACAGTGTTGTACCTTGTCTCTTGCTCAGCTCCACTTTTTATTGCTGTTTTGTTCAGTAAAACTGAAGTCATGAATCTGCTGGAGAGCGCTGGTTTCTCTCGATCTAATCCATACTATGTTGTACAGCAAGGAAAGGTAATAAATATTCATCTGATTGTTCCCAGGATTTGTTCAGATATAATATTGACAATTTTTGCATGTCTAGATTGCATCCCTTACTCTAATGAAAGATTCTGAACGACTGGATCTTCTCAAAGAGATTGGTGGTACGCGTGTTTATGAAGATAGACGTCGGGAGAGCTTGAAAATAATGCAAGAAACAGGCAAGTTTAAATCACCAAAAGTATCTCTATAATCTTTCTGAGTGGCCTGCTGACATGTCCATTAACAGCCAATAAAAGGAAGCAGATTGATCAAGTTGTCCGCTACCTGGAGGAGAGACTGAGAGAACTTGATGAAGAGAAGGAGGAACTAAAGAAGTACCAGCAGCTGGACAAACAGAGAAGATCACTTGAATATACTATACTGGACCATGAACTAAATGATGCTAGAAATGAATTAGCTTCGGTAATACTCGCCCTTTTTGTTATGTATGTTTATTTTGGGTATTATTGTGTTCTGTTAGGCAAGTTCTAATAGTCTGTCTTATGAGTGAATGCCTTAAGCTGAGTTTTGATGAACAAACCATTAACGTTTCCCACTCAGATGATCCTTCAGCTGAGTTTTGATGAACAAACCATTAACATTTCCCACTCAGATGACCACCCGAGTATCTTTTCTATTGTATATCACTCATGGAAGAACCTTGTGGTGCTCTCTCATCAAGACCAAAGAACTTGGTGTGGAAAACTAGAAATGTTTTCTGAAAGCCCAGTGTCCTGTTCTGCAGCTGCTTTAACAGCTGTGTAACTTGATTCTCAAGAGAGCATACAAGGCACTATTTTTGAAATATTTATTTTGTTATTTGATGGATGAAGGTAGTGTTAACTGGTAAGTTCAGGGCTGTTTGGATCTACGCCCTGAGATGCCTATCCAAAATATTGGGGTTGACCATGCATAGTGTATGTGTTTGGATGGCTACCAAATAATTGGTACGCCCTGGCCTGCTCTGCCTTGCTAGTTCAATCCAGCACCAATTTGTTGGCGAGATGTGGGCGGTGGAATCGGCCACCAATAAATTGGCGCGCTGAGGCGGACCCTGGCGCAATCCAAACAGCCTCTTCATATTTCATTTCTTGAGCAAATGTCTCTGGTGTTTTATTGATTGTTTTTGTAACCAGTGGAAATATAAAATAGTAAAAAAAATGTCATTTCATATACACATGTCTAGTGTTCTGTTACCCAGCCAGCCTTGTTAGTGAATTTCCTGTGAATTGATGCAAATTGGTTTCGTCTCACCTCCCCTGGAAACTGAGCAATTAGGTGATAAATAAATAAAATAAATAGAAATATCTTACATAGTTCTATTCAGACAAATAATTGTCAGTGGATGCTATCCTCTATTTCCTTTGCCAAACGTTACATGTATTTCTTCAGTAGCATGCCTGTGCCTATAAGATTGTAACATGCTTTACCATACACTCCTGTAAACATTCTCTTGCTATCACTGCTTGCTTGCTATGCCATAATATATGCTACATCTCCTTGGCACTATCTCCGAAATGAGATATTCTAGACCAAACTTTCTGATATCATTGATCCTGCTGTATCCTATAATGCTTATTCTACCCACTACATTTGATTTATTTCTTGTTAGATGGATGATAATCGAAGACAAATTTCTGAAAGGATGTCTCAAGCGGACAATGAAGTGGTAGAGTTACGTGAGAGGGTCAAAAGTTTGGAGAAAGAAATAAAAGCCTCTACTAAAGGGATAAATGAAACCAAGTCTGAAAAGGACGATGCAGAGAAGAAGCGTACTGAAGCACTAAAGGTAGTTTCTCAGATTGAACTTGATCTGAGAGATTTAAAAGACAGAATTTCAAGTGAAAAACGAGCAAAGGTATGCCATGCTTGATCTTTCTCATGATGTTGAGTAACTTTGTTTCGTTGCCGGACTTAAAAGATCTATCGGCAGGATGAAGCCGTAAGGGAGTTAAATAGTATGAGGAAAGAAAGTGAAAAGTCAAAGTCTGAATTGGCTCAAATTAGTAAGGTGCATGCGGCCAAATTGAAGGAAGAGGAAGATATATCAAAAAGGTAAAATATAATATACACATATATACTTTCGACTTGTTGATAGATATTCCTATTGACGCATCATTTTGTGGGGATAGTATAATGGACCGCGAGAAGCGGCTGAGTATATTGTACCAAAAGCAGGGGAGGGCAACTCAATTTAAGAATGAGGCTGCCAGAGATGAGTGGCTTCGGAAAGAAATTCATGATCTTGAGCGTGTACTTTTATCAAATAGAAAGCAGGTATTCAACCAGTTACCTGTTTGATACTTGAAATTTCATTCTTGACCTTCGTTTTGATGTGCTATTCTACTTATTACTTGGGTTCGCTTGAATCTGCACTGAACCACCCTACATTAGAGTGTGTATTACTTCCTTCAGTCCAAAGCATTAGTCTTTTAGGACATGACACATTCTTCAATATGGTACTCTGTCCATCAATTTCTGTGCAAATATGGTGCCTCACATAAAAATAATTCTAAATTTGAAAATTCAATTCATGATATATCTAGTTATGTAAATTTGATAATTTGAATGTTAGTATTTTTTTTCTTTATAGATGGTCAAATTTAGAAATGCCTGACTGGTAAAACTCTAAAATGACTTTATTTGTGGATCAGAGGTGGTAGTTTGATCCATTTCAGGTTATGTCATGATATACGAGTTTAGTGCCACAAGTCAAGATATAATCATTCCTATTTTTAGCTTTCACATTTCCATTGTTGATGCATAGCTGGTCCGTGGGCTGCACTTTTGCTTTTATGACAGGAAAGCTTACTTCAAGATGAAAGTCAGAAGCTTAAAGACGAAATTAATAAGTTGACAAACCACATTGAATCTCGGAGAAGTGAATCAAGCAAGTTAGAGGCTGTTCTTGCAGACAAGCAAAAGAATCACAATGACTTCACGAAGCAGAAAAATGCACTTCAAGATGAAAGGAAGTATGCACATTTCTTAGCATTCATAACCTTGTGATTTGATTCAAGATGTGTAGCTTTAGACTATATATACTTAGTTCAAATAAATTTTCACAGATCATTTTGGAAGGAGGAAAATAGTGTGACAGCTGAAATCGATAGGCTAAAGGAAGATCTTGTGAAGGCACAGAAGAGTTTGGACCATGCAACACCTGGGGTATGGAAATCATTTAGTTGTTCACATGTTCTATTGTTAACATTTCTGACTGCTACTGACTTACTAATTTCCAATGATTCCATTCTTGTTCCTATGTACACACTTGCATATTGCATCTTAGATATGCATCTATGAATGATTGCTGGATTGGAAACTGAATTATAACAAAAAAAAGGACACTCCCTTCTTAGTGACATAAAACGTCTTCCATTTGTTTACAGAGGGAGTATTTATTAATTATAGTTTGAGTGTGCTGTGCATTGATGGCCGGAGAAGCTCTGCTCCGTCAGCCTCGTCGAGCCCCCACGCTCGAGGGGGGAAGCTGCCGGGGAGCAAGGTCCCGGATCCGCCCGGGCTTTGCCTGGTGGGGGGCACTGGCACCAGCAGGGGGGGGTAGCGTTGCCTCCCGAGTCGCCCGCCCCCGGGGAGGGGTTGAACGTTGTTAAGAGTCGAGGAGACTAATGAACATTCCTTTAGACAGAAAGTTTTACTGAAACTCAATGGTCAGAAATCTGAATTGCAAAGCATAAACTGTATCGGTGATCTGGTGTCTAAAATGGCAAGTAAAAGGAGCAACTTCTGGTGACCTGACTCAAAATTTGCACGCCAAGAAAGCGAACCTTAAACTTTGTATGACATGCTTGGTAGCTTGCAACTTTAGCACATAATATCATGTGTTACCAAAAGCACATACGATTGTGATCATCATTTACGGTCTTGGTATCATTTCCTCATCGTTAGTATGAAATTGTGGTTACTGGTAAGGGGCAGAATAATTCGATGAGTTGGAGGGAAGAGCAACGATAGTTGTAAATCAAATGGCTTAGGTGTATTGTTATATACATTTAACAACTTCAAAAATATCTTATCATGGGTTTACATCAGTCGTACCTGACTTTGTGTTTATTGTCGCAACAGATTTCATGAATTTTGGAGTATATAGCATAGCCCTAAACCTGGTTTTGCAATTGCTAGACCTTCTCCTTCTAAATATTGAGCTGTGCCTCTTTTGTCATACTATGGCATTCCTTTTTACTTTAAGAACGGCTTAAAGCTATCTTTGGATGGTGTTAATTTTGTTTTCTTCCTCAGGATATCAGGAGAGGCCTGAATTCTGTTAGCCGAATCATCAGGGACCATGGTATTGGAGGAGTTTTTGGTCCAGTGTTAGAACTGGTTGACTGCGAAGAGAAGTTTTTTACAGCTGTTGAGGTCACTGCTGGGAATAGGTCTTGTTCTGTTTCTTTTTTGTCTTGATCCTTCACTTTCATTTCATCTTCTCTGTTATTGAATAACCCATATTTTCTGATGTGAATAGCTTGTTCCATGTGGTGGTTGAAAATGACGATATATCGACAAGGATAATTCAGGTATTGACTCGAGAAAAAGGTGGACGGGTGACTTTCATACCACTGAATAGAGTGCATGCTCCGAATGTCAATGTTCCACAGAGCTCTGATTTTGTTCCATTGTTAAAGAAGTTAAAGTTTCGTGCTGAGCATCGTCGCGCTTTTGAACAGGTGTCATTCAAACTTTCCTGTTATTTTTTCCTTCCAATGGATGTCTACATCTTTTATTGGGCTGCCATGGTTAATTTAGTTCAGGCTCAGTTCTGATCTATCTTCTTACCCTTCATCTGCATTACCAAATACCAATGCTGCCTTCACGTTATCATCTCTTCTGTTGCATGTATCCATCTTAGCTTTGTTTGCTTGGAGCGTTGACACCCAGCAAAATCACTTGAGTTATGAGTGACATCGCAGATTATTTTATAGTATATCCTTGTTTGGATACAGAAGATTTCATTCTAATTTATCTTCAGCTTCCAATTGGATGCCATGTTGGAGACATTAAAAATATAAATAAGGTGTTCACTACTCACTCCCATGTTCCCATTTATGCATGTTTTTACCTTTAGCGCACTTCTGTAGAGGGTTCATGCCATATGTACGTACTTACCGGGAAACCTTGCTCCTCCAGATTATGTAGCTTCCCTTCCTCAAGCACCTAAGCTAGTTTTTTCTGATAACTTTTCATTCAAAAGTGTACTTCTTGGCTTTCATATGGTTCTTTTTCCTGCTTAACTTAGAATTTTCTGTTAGGTTTTTGGTAGGACAGTTATATGCCGAGACCTGGAAACTGCGACCAGAGTTGCACGCAGCAATAGTCTAGATTGCATCACACTTGATGGTAATCCTCAATTTTGCTCTTGAGCTGTCACTGTCATTATTACTTTGAACATATAAGTTGACATTGTGGTTATCCTCAGGTGATCAAGTAGCCAAAAAGGGTGGCATGACAGGAGGTTTCTATGATTCTAGACGCTCAAGACTGAAGTTTGTAAAAGTAATCAGGGACAACAAAGCAGAAATTGAAAAAAAGACGGCACATCTAGAGAACGTGGGAAAAAAGTTAAAAGATATCCTGCTTTAGTTCAATGATATTCCTGTTTCTCTTGCACGAGGCTAGTGCAAGGCCTCATGTTTTGTCCTTTTAGTGCCTGCTGCAGCTAAATATACACCTGCAACTGCTTCTTGCCACAGGTCCAATGGGCAAGTAGTTTAAGGTTATGTTCTACATTTGAATTTGAGATTCCTTGCTTGCTGTGTTGCTCATTGTCATCACTCAGAAGAAGTATGCACACCACGTAGGTTTAATTCTTGCAAAATGTATGTGGTAATGATCTGGGATCCACCACACTTTATCAAATCATATGTATATGTCAATTGTCAGTTCAAAAAAGTTTAGCTTCTTGGAACTCATGACATCTCGCTGCTTGCTTCTATTTGTTTGTTTTCAATCCCTATAAATAATTGAATATGTGATGAAAAATTTACAACTTCTCCTAGATGTTTACTGCTTATCTGCAAGAGAGACATTGTACATCAAAGAATTTTCTTAACTCCCCATACATATAGATAAGAAAATTACGGATTTGATTACCAAACATCAGCAAATGGACGCTGAACGTGATCATGCCAAGTCAGAGTTGGAACAGTTTAAAGCTGATATTGCCAGTGCAACGAAGCAAAAGGGATCACTGGAGAAAGCCCTTGCAAAGAAGGTACCTAGTAATAATACCCTTTTTCATTGCTCATGTGGATTCCTCTTTTTATTATGCAGATCCTTTGCTGTTTATATACTCTTGCTGTAATTGTGTATGGAATGCGGTCTTATATTATCTACCTTGCAGGAAAAATCACTCGCGAACATCCGCAACCAAATTGAGCAAATCCAATCTGGCATTGCAATGAAAAATGATGAGATGGGCACAGAACTGATTGACCAGCTAACTTTAGAAGAAAGAGATCTCCTTTCGCGACTGAATCCTGAAATTACTAGATTGAAGGAGAAGTTCCTCTCGTGTAAAAACAGTCGCATTGAGGTTGTTTAAGCAAAATTTTGTAACCATACTTTTGTTTCCGAGATGTCATTATTAACTAATACAAACTATTATGTAGATTGAAACAAGAAAGGAAGAACTGGAGAACAATTTGTCAACTAATCTTATGAGGCGTCAGAAAGAGTTGGAAGCAATAATTTCATCTGCAGATTCTAAAACCTTGCCTGTTGAAGTCGAAGCAAAAGAGCAAGAATTGAAAGAGTCTAAGAGGACTCTTGATGAGGCGACAACAGTACTGAAAGGTATATATGCATCGATTGACTTCTCTTTTCCTTTTGTGTTGCACTAGGTGGAGTTGCCCCTTAACTCTTAAATGGTCCTTTGGGCAGCTAATGTCGATGCTATTAATGCCCATACAAGACAGATGGAGCAACTGAAAAAACAAAGGGATGATCTGAAGGTATTATATAGCTTTAATGTTTTCTTGGGTTTTAACTTATATAGCTACTGTTGACTTGTTATGTATCATGTACATATACACAGGCTCTTGAAGCTAATTTGGAGCAGACGGTGCAAGATGGTGCGAAAGATTTGGAACAGTTGATGAGCAGTAGGAGCACGTATCTTGTCAAGCAAGATGAGTGTATGAAGAAAATCCGAGATCTGGGCTCATTGCCTGCCGATGCTTTCGAAACGTATGTTTCCATTTTTCTTATGCTGCTAAACTGCCCGACTCATTTGCACAATGCCTGTTTACTTGTGTTTGTTATGCTGTAGTAATTTTCAGCAGATAAATAAGGTGGTGTTATGAACTGTGTTAACTTGTTTTTTTCACCAATAACATAGGTACAAGAGAAAAAACAAGAAGCAGCTACAGAAGCTGCTCTATGACTGCAATGAGCAGTTGAAGCAATTTAGTCATGTCAACCAAAAGGCTCTTGACCAGTATGTGAACTTCACTGAACAGCGTGAACAACTGCAGAGAAGACGGGCTGAACTTGATGCTGGTGACGAGGCAAGCTTTTTGATCATTACAACCTGTTTCCCTTTTGATTGTCCTAAGACTAGAATCTCATAAAATCTACTGATTGGCATTGCAGAAAATTAGAGAGTTGATATCAGTTTTAGACCAAAGGAAGGATGAATCAATTGAACGCACATTTAAAGGAGTTGCAAGGCACTTCCGCGAAGTGTTCTCTGAATTAGTGCAAGGTGGTCACGGATACCTGGTTATGATGAAGAAAAAGGTTTCTATTTCCTTTTGCTTTAATCACCAACTTTGATTCTGTTTCTTTCACTTCTAGTTCCTTACTCCATTTCTATAGGATGGTGATGCTGCCGATGATGACATGGATGAGGACGCGCCTCGTGAAGCAGATCCTGAAGGGAGGATAGAGAAGTATATTGGTGTGAAAGTCAAGGCATGTGTTCTTTGCAGAGATCTTTTATGTATTCATGCATATTTTATTCTAAATCCATCATAAAAATCCAAATGATGCTCTGATACTATTTCCAAGCTGTCCTGTAAAAAAAAAAACTGTTCCCAAGTTATTAAACTCTTCCTGAATTACCATGGTGATGACTTCAAGGTTGTCTGTCTGGAGACTCATGCTTAGTCATGTTTCAGGTTTCCTTCACTGGCAAGGGAGAAACTCAGTCCATGAAGCAGTTGTCTGGAGGGCAGAAGACAGTGGTGGCATTAACACTGATCTTCGCTATCCAACGATGTGACCCAGCTCCGTTCTACCTGTTTGATGAGATTGATGCTGCTCTGGATCCTCAGTACAGAACGGCTGTCGGGAGTATCCTTTTAATTATTTCTTTCTTTCGCATTTTCATCCTCGCCATGGAGGAGCTTTCCTCCATAATATCATGTCATACATCTAATGTTCTAGTGTCTGTCTAGCTGGGTGCATGCCCAACAATGCCTTCTGTGTTCATTAAGCTAAATCACATGGTATACAGCTGCTGCTGAGAATATCCATCCGAATCTTTGTTGCTGCTTTCCTTAAGTCCTGTTGTAGGCGTGGTTCGGCGTCTGGCCGACCTGGCGGACACCCAGTTCATAGCCACCACATTCAGGCCGGAGATCCTGAAGGTCGCGGACAAGATCTACGGCGTGACACACAAGAACAGGGTGAGCTTCATCAACGTGGTGTCCAAGGAGCAGGCCATGGACTTCATTGAGCACGACCAGACGGCCAACGCCAGCTGAGGCCGACCGAGGCACAAGGAGCAGCTGTGCGTGTTGTTCCTCTTTGCATTTTGAGTTATCTTGGCAGCTAATCATCATACGCAGTGGCTCGCTGACATCGCCATCTTTGTTTGTTTCCTGCAGCAAGATGTTTACACAGGAAAGGAAAGATAAGGGGGATTGTGTTGCCGTTCGTCTACTCCTGGACATTGTAGGCCACTGTTAATGTAGCTGTGTATATTTAGCTAGCCTTTGGATTGGTAACTTGAAGAAAGCGTAGGAGCCTTTGGATTGCTAATACTTGTTTAAGTATATGGTTAGGGAGCATTTGCGTGATTGGAGATGTGTGTTTTTCGATTTGTCTATTTGTACCGCACTGCTGCAAAATTTGGCCCATCATCTCTGTTGTTTCATTGGCTACGACTGCGAGGGGTTAGCGGCATCTGGAACCTGCTGATAACCTGATAGATAAGAGTTATGTGTGTGGTTTGGAGTTATATTTGTCTCTAGTTGGAACTGAAGTTAGATGCAACAGATCTAGGTCATACAGTACTTTTAAGCCGTAGGCCCTGTGTGATCGGTAGGATTCTCTTCTGAAAACTAACACTCGAATATGTTAGGAATGATTCTCTTCTGAAGACTAAACGTTATAAATAGTTTTGTCAGTACGTGCCGAAAGAATACAGACCATGACCATGATAATTTCTGTGTTGCTAAGTTTTTTGAGGGAAGACATCATGGTGACTTCATTCGGTTGACATAAAAGTTAAATTGTTTTTTTGGAATGTTGGTAGTTTGACTGCCAAATTCATTGATCAGTGGGAAAAGTTTGCTAATTGTGCTAAGATAAAAGATGTGTGTTCCTGCTGCCACATATTAGCAGCAGAAACCTTAGAAGTAGAAGCTAAAAGATGCGCAACTTTTTATAGGACAATGATCGAACTTGACAAGTCTTGAACAGAAAGGAGCATTCTTCATAAACTGCAGCTGCAACCCTTACTGAGTTGCCTCCGTTCTTCGTCGTGTCCACCACCTAATTCAGTCTGAATCAAGTAAAATTTTGTTGCAACCCACCTGTCCGCAAGGACCAGACCATTACACAGGGCAATTGCCTCCGCCATGGTTGCCGAGTCATGTGGGGTATTGTGCCGCTATAAAATTTCCATGATCATCACGTGGTGGGCAGAAGCACCATTCTCTAGGAAGCAACAATATTTGAAGAATAGTGCTCTATGCAAGCCAAAGATGTATCAGTGCAAAATCTTTGTAACATGATGTTTAATTGTAGCATAGTCTTTGTGACGGCATCACTTTATTCTTCTTTTACTGAAAGTATGGGGCCTGCAATTTTTTTTAACACGATACAGACGCAAGCGCTTATATACACACACACACCGTATCCCTATAAGCACCTTCGAAAGACTGAGCCGGCATATCATCTTGAATGCATTTTGGCTCAAGTAATTAAATGCCTAGAAAAACATGTTTTTTTAGAGACACGTTTTGGGCCGAGAGGCCGCCGCAGTTGTGTTTTATTCTTGGGCCGAAGATGCGGGAGACACGGAGCTGACAGCAGAGTGTCCCCCTTCCGGGTTCGGCAGCTCGCCTCCACCATCTCGTACGCGCCGCCGCCGCCGTCGTCCCGTCCGTCGCCGCAATCCCCATCGCGCTTTGAGGTGCGAGGTTTGTCGCCCTCCTCCCCTCTCCTTCCCCTAACCTTCGGCTCGAGTAAGGGATCCAGGAGGACCACATCTCATCAAAACCCTAAGCGAACAAACTGCCTCTGCCATTCGCAGCAGGAGCAGCCCGGGCACCGGGGTACGGGATGAAGAAGAGGAAGAAGGTGGAGGAGGACGAGGAGGAGAAGCAGCCGGCGGCGGAGGAGAGCTCCTGTGGGGTCGAACTGCTGCCGGAGATCCTCCGGGAGATCCTGTCGCGGGTGCCGTACCGGTCGCTGTGCCGCTTCAGGTGCGTGTCGAAGGCGTGGCTGGCGCTCTGCTCCGACCCGGCCGTCCGCAGGAGGTCGCCGCAGACGCTCTCCGGCTTCTTCTGCTACTCCCAGCACGACGTCGGCGGCGGCCAGCGCCGTGACGCCCTCGGCTTCCTCAACCTGTCCGGGCGGGGCCGGCCGCTGGTCGACGACCCCTCCCTCCGCTTCGTGCGCGTACGCGGCTACTGCGACGTCACGCCCCTGCACTGCTGCGGCGGCATCCTCCTCTGCTACTGCGAGAAGGCGGCCATGAGCGACGACGGGAACTACGTCGTGTGCAACCCTGCCACCAAGGAGATCTGGGCCGTGCTGCCCGTGCCCCGAAACAAGATCATGACACGCCTCAACACCGCCCGCCTCTGCTTCGACCCCGCCGCCCCCGGCCGATTCGTGGTGTTTGTGTTCGTGCAAAGTTTTCGCGGGATTCAGACGGTGGAGGCCTATTCCTCGGACACTGGACGGTGGACCTCCATGCGGAGCGAGTGGAACCCCAAGACCCTCCTCCTCGGTGAGGATTCAGAATGCGTCTTCTTGAACGGCACTTTGCATTTGGTCGACGCCGACCATTCTGATGCCGATTTTGACTGGGAGGGGAACCTGATACGCTGGATGGTGACTGTGGACATGGAGGGTAAAACATGGAGGAAGATCCGAATGCCGGATTCCATCTATAATGGTTTCATCGGGCAGTCGCAAGGACGCCTATACGCAACGCATGTTGAAACTGAAGGTAGATGCCGGCTATCCGTTTGGGTTCTTGAGGATTATGCCAGCGGACAGTGGACCCTGAAGTGTACTGCCAGCATTTTAGAAATGCTAGGAAGGCCTCACCATGAGCCCGGCGAACACTACACGCTGATCGCGATCCATCCAGAGTGCAGTTTGATCTTCCTAGTAGCGAGCCGTGGAAAAACACTTATGTCGTACGATATGGATACCAGTAAACTGAGTATTATCTGCACTTTCGGAGACCGCCAGCCACGAAGATTTCAGCCGTACATTCCGTGTTTTGCGGAGAAGCCTAAATAAATTTTGGAGCAGCTTCATGTTTGCTGAGCAGGCATGGCTCCAGTGACTTCATGAGAATCAGATGTTGGTATGGCCCAGATTTCCTTGATTTAGGGTGGTGGATTGGATAAATCCTCTTTCTATCCATTTGTTTATTTCAAGTAACTGTAACTTGTTATCCATCACTATCCATTTATTTAGTTTAAGTAACTGTAACTTGTGATCCATCACAGTTAAATCATTGATGTCACCCTATTTTGATGCATCTGAGAGTAGTATCCTGTCATATGTTGTTTGAAATGGATGTCTCCTTTGTACTCCCTTTGTCTCAAAATGTAAGACAGAGGGAGTACAAAGGAGACAGAGGGAGTAGTAATTTAATACCTTGGAATCTTGAATCAACTTGTCTAAATTGGTGTACATATATACACACTGGGAGATCCCCTGCGAAATATGCCTGCATGGTGTCAAAGAATACCAAATAGGTGCACAACTCATTCAGTGATACCACTATTTGTAGTGAAGATTGGTCATGTAATGCCACACATGTTCAATGTTCATCACCATCACCCTTGCCCCATAGTGGCCTTGTTCTGAGTAAACTGTCCATGGTCAGTATAGTTCTGCGACAGTATAGTTCATGGTCAGTATAGTTCTGCGACAGTATAGTCCATGGTCAGTATAGTTCTGCGACAAATTCCTGAATATACTGTCATACCACTGTCATATGCAGTAGCTTTGTATGTAGTTCACGAATCAGGAGCATGTCCCGCGGATTTTTTTTAATATACTTAGGAGCATTTGTAAACTTTGATACAGTTACTGTGTAATGGTATGCTTGTCATCGAATAGGGATAACAACATGAATAAGAATGCATATAAAAAATATATACTTTGTTGTTTGTGACGTAAACTATGGAAATAAATTTGAATGCAAACTTCAATAAAAAGAAAGATCTTTGGTTTCCTTTTGAGATTGGAGTTCATGTCCATATGAGAGGTTTAGCTTGACCAGCAATTGATTATTATTTTCATTGGTTGTTTAAATTATTCACGTCATCCTTTTCTGATGCTTTTGAAAGCAGTGTGCTCTCATATGCTATTTGAAATGGAATCCTGCATCAACTTGTTTAAGTTGTTGTACATACAAACTGGGAGATTCCTTCAGCGAAATCTGTTTGCATGGTGTCAAATAATAGCAGTGCATGCTAGTCTGAGAACAGAATTGTATTTTATTTGCTTTTTTGGGGAAGATAATAACACAACTCATCCAGTGATACCACTGTTCGTAGTGAAGATTGGTTATGTAATGCCACACAGGTCCATTGTTCATCACCAGCACTCTTAACACCCTATAGTGTCCTTGTTCTGAGTAAATTGTCCATGGCCATTTTAGTTCTGCAAGTAATTCCTGACTAGACTGTCATACCGCTGTCGTATGCTGTGGCTTGTATGTAGTTCATGAATCAGGACCATGTTCTTATAAGAGTGTACTGCCCAGCTGATTTTACAAACTGGATGATGAATCTTCCTGGCTATTTAACTGAGCAAGTAATTAGCATCCATTTATAGTAAAAAACTAGAAGGATAGGTATATCAAACCAGAAAGATCTATCATCCAGGAAGTGACTTCAACATGACAGTTCTTGCTTGACCTAGTAAGTGTTTATAACTTCAACGAAATTTAGTGGCGAGGTCTCTCCTGCAGTCGCATGTTCAAACATTTATAGCAAAATAAAGAAACGACAGGTATATTACCAGAATGTATTCAATGTAATAGTATGATGCAAGCATGGCATACAGGGTCATTTCTCCATTTATTCACACCATATATGTACATTTTAGCACGCTCATGTTGAAGCCATTTGTAAACACTGAGGAATGCTGTTTTAAAATAAATAAAAACTAAGGAAATCATTCACATGGCATTGGGACAAAGTGACGATCTTTTGCATCATTTATAACACTAACCTCAATTTATTGACCCGAGATTTCAACACATCGATACAATTTATTCTATCACACAACAGGATCCTTCGAAATCCGAAGCCAAGATTGTAATGCTACACTTTTAAAACAGAACCAAAAAACATGATATTTATGTGCCGTCCCCCACAAAACTGCATGTTTTTATGGAAATGCGGCTTTAGGTTCTTGGCCAATTGTTCTAGCTTCTTTAATCCTTCTTTAGGAGAACCAGATTCGCCCAACTGCCTCATCAGTGCGCTCCCGACGATCACACCATCTGCGCCCCACCCCGCGATCTGCATTGTAGACAAAATTGAAGCCACAGGGTTGTCAAAGATTGAGCAAGCAAAGGAAGGGGGATAGAACAAGATATTTTGCTTAGCAAGAGAGTTTCTGGATATATATGATTTACCTGCTTCACCTGCTCTGGAGTTGACACTCCAAAGCCAACAAGCTTTATCTGTCACCTATAATAATAAGTAGACAATGTTCTATAAGCATCGTTGAACAAGATGCACATTGCACAATAAGGTAACAGACTAAAACTAGTTCATTGTGTAACAATAAAGAAAAGATATAGCAAGCCTGCTTGATTTCCTTAAGAAGTGCTTCCACCTTGAAAGTACAATTTTTAAACAGAACTACGAATATATATATATATATGGTATACATGCGCTTTCCCCCACAAGACAAAAGTGCATGCTTCATGGAAGTTCCCTTGGCTAATTCTTCTAGCTTCTTCAACCATTCTTCAGGAGAGCCAGATTCGCCCAACTGCCTCACATTTGCACTCCCGACGATCACACCATCTGCACGCCACCCCGCGATCTGCATTTCTTTGTAGACAAAATTGAAGCAGCAAAGTTGTCAAAGATTGCGCAAACAAAGGAGGATATTTTGCTGAGCAAAACTAGTTCAGTGAGTAACAATAGAGAATAGACTTAGCAAACCTACTTGATTTCCTTAAGAAGACCTTCCACCTTGAATCTTACGTTTGCACGTGTGCCAGTAACTCCATTAGTGCTTATCTGAATAGCAAATATTACTGCAACTTAGCTAGTAGCCTATCATGTAGCTGTTTATGCTCAAACAGGTTCAGTAGAATCACAAATGCTCAACCTCAACAATGTCTGAGTGAATTCATAAAGCCAAATGGAGAAGTGATAGAGCATGACCAAAAAATATGTCTGTCTTTGTTAACAGTAGTGTACATTTCATCATATTTTTCAGTTTAGCAATTAGCACAGCTAGCAGCAGGATACATGTCAGCAGTCAGCACAGAAGCATGTCAAGCTAGGCCTCTGTTGAAGAGAAAAAGGCATGACTGGACAGAAGCATGACCAAGGCATCTCAGTCTTTGTAAACAGTAGTGTCTTTCTTAAGTTTATGAAGTTAACTTCAGATGATAAATTCCCTCAACAAAATTTGAAATGATAAACTACTGTGCTCTCCTTATAAGTTTTATACAACTGCAGAGAAGACAGGCTGAGCTTGATGCTGGTGACGAGGCAAGCTTTTTGATCATTACAACCTGTTTCCCTTTTGATTGTCCTAAGACTAGAATCTCATAAGATCTACTGATTGGTATTGCAGAAAATTAGAGAGTTGATATCAGTTTTAGACCAAAGGAAGGATGAATCAATTGAACGCACATTTAAAGGAGTTGCAAGGCACTTCCGCGAAGTGTTCTCTGAATTAGTGCAAGGTGGCCACCGATACTTGGTTATGATGAAGAAAATTAGCAAGTAGCCTATCATGTAACTGGTTATGCTCAAGCAGGTTGAGTAGAATCACAAACCTCAACAATGTAAACTGAATTCCATTTGTTTACGATTCACAAAGCCAGATGGAGAAGTAACAGAACATTTCCAAGGCATCTCAGTCTTTGTAAACAGTAGTGTACATTTCATTATATATTGTTTATAGAGATCTTTTATATATTCATGCATATATTGTTTTAAGTCCATCATAAAAATTCAGATGATGCTCTGATACTATTTCCAAGCTGTCCTGTCGAAAGAACTATTCCCCAGTTATTAAGCTCTTCCTGAATCACTATGGTGATGACACCCTGTTTGTTTTTTCCGCAAATTTGTTAAAGGCTGTCTGTCTGGAGACTCATGCTTAGTCATGTTTCAGGTTTCATTAACGATGGAGAAACTCGGTCCATGAAGCAGTTGTCTGGAGGGCAGAAGACAGTGGTGGCATTAACACTGATCTTCGCTATCCAACGATGTGACCCAGCTCTGTTCTATCTGTTTGATGAGATCGATACTGCTGTGGATCCTGAGTACAGAATGGCTGTTGGGAGTATCCTTTCATTAGTTCTTTCTTTTGCCTGTTTATCCCCCAATAGAAAAGCCTTCATATGCCTGTCTTTTGAAACGAACATCTCATGGTCTAGTGTCTGTCTAGCTGGGTGCATGCCCAACTATGCCCTCCTGTGTTCATTGAGCTAAATCACATGGTATACAGCTGCTGCTGAGCTGAGGACATCCATCCGAATCTTTGCTGCTGCTTTCCTTAAGTTGTGTTGTAGGCGTGGTCCGACATCTGGCGGACACCCAGTTCATAGCGGCGGAGCTCAAGAACAGGGTGAGCTACATCAAGGTGGCGGACAAGATCGCGCAAGAATTGTCTTATGGAAATCAATGTAGCTAATAGGAAATTTACTTGGAGTAATAATCAAGATAATCCCATTTTTGCATCCATAGATAGGGTTTTTGTTTCTTTGAACCGGGATGCCCACTTCCCTTTGTTAGTGGTTACTGCACTTCCTCGAGTGGGAAGTGATCACACACCATTGATTCTGGACACAGGAGCTCGGAGGGTTACCTCCCCGAGGATTTTTCGATTTGAAAAATGGTGGCTTGACCATCCTGATTTAAAAAAATGGCGATTGATACTTGGAACACCTCGGTCCCTGGTAAAACAGCCATGGATATTTGGATGAATAAAAATAAACTTTTTAGGAAGAAACCCAAAGGATGGAGTATTAACATTTAGGCAGATACTAAGAAGAGGAAGAGAGAGCTTTTGCTCGAATTTGACATTCTTGACGTATTCGCTGAGAGGAACCAGATTGATGATGGAGATAAAACTATGATGGAAGAAATTAGGAAGGAACTTGCTCTGATCTGGAGCAAGGAGGAAACTGCCTTATGGCAGCGCTCCAGAGATCGTAGGATTATTGACGGGGATAAGAATAATGCATATTTCCATGCAATGGCTAACCACAGACACAGAAAAAAACATTTGTCTGAACTGATTGGGGAAAATGGCCCAGTTTATACTACCCAGGAAATGCTGGGGGTGGCTACCTCCTATTATAAAAACTTATTCTGTTTTGAGAGAAAAATTAATATCTGTCTTGGCCCTTCCTTTTGGGAGGAGGATGAATTAGTTACTCAGGAAGAAAATGACCACTTGCAAAAGAACTTTTCTGAGGAGGAAATTAAGGAGGCAATATTTGGCTCATATGCCCATGGTGCCCCTGGCCCTGATGGGCTATCCTTCTTGTTCTACCAAACTTTCTGGGACGTTATAAAAAAAGATTTCATGGCCCAAGTCAGAGACTTTGAAGAGGGAAAGCTAGATTTACAGCGTTTAAATTTTGCTCTAATTGTTCTCATTCCTAAAGAACCAGATGCCAGAGAAATGAAAAACTTTCGTCCTAGTCTGAGTAACTGTGGGATAAAAATCTTTTCCAAAGCTATGACGAATCGGGTCTCCCCTGTGGGACGTAGGTTGATCTCATCTAACCAAACTGCTTTCATTAAAGGGAGGTATATCTTAGAGAGCGTGGTTATGGCCCATGAAGTGATCCATGAGATTAAAAAATCAGGCTCTCAAGGTCTGGTCCTCAAGTTGGATTACGAGAAGGCGTATGATAGGGTTAGCTGGGAATTCTTGTGTCACATCCCTAGTTCTAGTATGCACTAGGCTAGCCCTTCTTGTGTGCATCATGTTAATTTTTCAATTAAAGTTGAAATGGGGAATGCCTAAACCCTAGCATTAAAGGAATTCACTAGGTTCACCTAAAATATTTCCAGTAAGTCCAAATGGCTTTCAAAAATGTTCATCATTTATGGAAAATACTGTAAATAGTAGCCAGAGGTGATGCACATTTTTCCATGTCATATTTGGGCTCTGAATTAAATCATACCCTATTTGAATTTGGGCACTTAAATTCTATTAAATATTTAAAATGTCCAAATAATCCTAAACTAAAATGTTCCATGTTGGATATTTTCCAAACAGTGGCCATGAGCAGTTTGGTGAATTTTGAGTGTGCCTAAGTATTTTTAATAAAGCCAAACACAATTACAGAAAATAGAAAAGAGAAATAAAATTAGGAAAAGAACAGAGGCTCACCTGGGCCTTACCTGGCTCACCTGCAGCCCACCTGGCTGGCCCAGCTGGCCAGCCCAGCCCACTGGCCTCTCCCCCCTGTCGTCTTCCTCACGACAGAAGGACGATGGGCGTGTGGCCGCCACGCGCCCCGGCCACCTCCTGCTTGCCGCTTCCCCTCGTCGCCCTGGACCTCCCTCGCGACGCCACGCAGCCTCGACCGCTCCCTCACTCTCTCTCGTGCTTCTCCCCTCCTCTGTTTCTCTCGCGCATAGCCACCCGAACGCGCCGTCGCCGCCGCTTGCTGTTGCCACGGCCACTGGCCCTCCCTCGCCCATCCAACGTGCTCGAGAGCTCCGCCTCGTCCCCCTCTTCCTCCTCACCAAGATGTAAGGCGCCGGAAGCCCTGGACGCCGCCAGCTCCGCCGTTCCCCTCCTCGGCCACCGAGGGCCGCCGCCGTCGATTCGTCGCCGTCAGGTCTTCCCCGAGCCCGCTGAGCAGCTCGTCGCACCGCTGTGAGCCCCGCTCCTTCTTCCCCCCTTGTCCCCTGCTCAAACGCATGCCGTAGCCGCATTCCCGAGCATGCCCGAACCACGACCGCCGCACAGCTCGTCGCCGGTGCCCCAGCAGGCCACCCCAGCTCCACTCGCCACCACCACTGGATGCGCCCCTCCGCCAGCTCCCTGTAGATGCTCCCCGCGCGCCAAATCGCGGCCCCTAGCGTTTTCCCGACGCACGTCCGCCGCGGCAAATGGTCGCCGGCGGGCCGACGTGGCAACGTCGTTAGCTGCTAATGACGGAGCTAACTAACCCCCTCTCTCACTGACTACTGGGCCCCACGCCTTAATTAACCGTAGTTTAGTTTATGATTAGTTTTAACTAATCACAGTGGCCCCACAAGTCAAAGTTGACTGTGCTGACGTGTCTGTTGACCGGACCCACCTGTCATTGACCCTAGGCTGCACTTGGTCACTGACCAGTGGACCCCACTGGTCAGGTTTGACCCGGACCAGCCCTCGTTGAATTGCTGACGTCACACTGACGCCAGGCTGACGCAGTAAACCCTTTTCTGGATTTATTCTTATATGGGAAATTCCAGAAAATAGTGTAAACTTCTAAAATTCATAGAAATTCAACCGTAACTCCAAATCAAACAAGTTATATATGAAAAATTATCAGAAAAATTCAATCTATTCATCTGTACTGGTTTCATGCATGCTAGAACACTTTAACCTTGCTGTTTAGGTGAATCAAGTTAATGCACTAATATGACTTCATGAAATGGGTTTGCATTTGAATCTTTGGTTCAAATGGACTCATTCCAATCTGTTCTAGCTTGCATTAGCCCAAAACACATTCATATTGCCATGTCATCGCATACATCATATTGTTGCATTGCATTGATTATGTTCCCTCTTGTTTGCCGGTAATTGCCCCCTCTCGATAGACGTGGTTCCGACGATGAGTTCGATGACACCGATGAAGAGTTATATTATCTTCAGAAGTGCCAGGCAAGCAAACCCCCTTGTTCATTCCGATACAATCCCACTCTCTCGCTCCTGCTCTCTTTTACTGCATTAGGACAACATCGATTCAACTGTTACATGCTGCGGTAGCTGAACCCCTTTTCCTCTGCATGACCTGTCATTGCCACAGTAAATAGATGAAACCCACTAGCATGAGTAGGAGTTGTTTGAGCCCTGATGTGCCTACTCATTCATGCTTGTTTGTCATGCCTGCTACTGCTTAGAGTTGAGTCAGGTCTGGTTCATCGGAGATGAATCGGAGGTGTGTGAACATGTCCTACTGTGTGTGAGCTAAGTGTGTGAATACGATTTGGTAAAGGTAGCGGTGAGAGGCCATGTAGGAGTACATGGTGGTTGTCTCATTGCAGCCGTCCTCAGGAACTGAGTTCTGTGTTTGTGATCCATGAACAGTTACTACCACACATTGGGCTCCGGGCGCTCCAAGCTCTCTCGACTTATTAATCAACTTGATCTCTGTCCAGGAGTTGCAACTAGTTTCTGGTGTTTGTAGGTAGTGTTAGTAGTCTACCAAGTGGTACCCGGTACAGGTGGGCTTGGGACAGACTAGGCACCGTGGCACGGTGTACCAAGCGTAGATCCACCCATCGAGGTGGGCTTGGGAACCCTGCACACATCGTTTGGGGCCGTGAGCGACACCCCGGCCGGATCTCCTTGCGGATGGAACCCGAATAGGCGATAAACCTGGACTAGAGACTTGTGTGGTTAGTCAGGTCGTGGCCGACTCCCTCGCCAGGCTTCCGCTTGAAGGTTGCCGAGATACACGATGTGTACATGGTGGTAAGTGGCGAGAGCGTGTGTGAAGAAGTACACCCCTGCAGGGTTAACATCATCTATTCGAATAGCCGTGTCCGCGGTAAAGGACTTCTGGGTTGCCTATATCAGTTCATAGACAAGTGAAAGTGGATACTCTAAAATGCGCAAGATAAGCGTGAGTGCTATGGATGGCGTTCTCGTAGGGAGACGGGAGCGGATCCATAGTGGTGTATTGGTATTGTGAATATGTGGACTTGTATGCGCCACCTCAAAAGAGTTACTTGCAGTCATAGTTCAGGATAGCCACCGAGTCAAAGCTGGCTTGCTGCAGTTAAACTCCACCACCCCATTTGTTGATACCGATGCATATGTAGCTAGTTCTGATGTAAGTCTTGCTGGGTACATTTGTACTCACGTTTGCCTATTTTATGTTTTTGTAGAGAGACGTCAGTCTCGCTAGTAGTTCCGCGTGGATTTCGATGTTTAGCTTGTTACCTCAGCTACGATCTTGTGCCCTCGGCAAGGTCTTGTAGATAGTCAGGCTTCTCAGCCTTTTTCATTTATAGATGTCTGTACTCAGACATGATAAGCTTCCGCATGCGTTTGACTTGTATGCTCTGAATGTTGGGTCATGAGACCCATGTTTGTAATATCTTGCTCCTCGGAGCCTATTGAATAAATACTTGAGTCATAGAGTCTTGTTGTGATGCCATGTTGTATTTACACATATCGAGCATATTGTGTGTATGATTGAAATGCTTGGTATGTGTGGGATCCGACAATCTAGTTGTTTATCCTCGGCAGCCTCTCTTATGGGGAAATGTAGTCTAGTGCTTCCTTGAGCCATAGTAGTCCGCTACAGCCCGGTTCACCAGAGTCCTGCTAGCCCAGCACTACTGCTCAGGAAACTTGACTGGCCGGCATGTGTTTCACTTTGTTCCTGTGTCTGTCCCTTTGGGAAAATGTCACGCGGTGACATCCGGAGTCCTGCCTAGCCTGCTACAGCCTGGTTCACCGGAGTCCTGTTAGCCCAGTGCTACAGCCTGGATTCACACGCTGTTGACCGACATGCTCGAGGTTGATTCATGTATGCCTGTCCCCATGGGTTAGTGCCGCTTTGGGTTCATGACTAGCCATGTCGGCCCGGGTTCTTTGTCATATGGATGCTAGCGACACTATCATATACGTGAGCCAAAAGGCGCAAACGGTCCCAGGCCAGGTAAGGTGGCACCCATGGGAATACCATGCGTGAGGCCGCAAAGTGATATGATGTGTTACATGCTAGATCGGTGTGACTTAGGATCGGGGTCCTGACAGCTTTGGTATCAAAGCCTGACTGCCTGTAGGATTACCAAGCCAAACTGGTCGAAGTTGTGTCTAGAAATGCTTTAGTTATATAAGGGAATTGATTGTGGAAGGGAACGTAAGGCTCTTTTTACTCCTTATACCTCATGGCCTTCTGATCTGAGTCATCCTCTTCTTTTCTACGGGGGTGAAGAACTAGGCCTTCTCATCTATCTATCAGGATGACGAGTTACTATGATAGAGACTTATAGGATTGTTGGATTCGAGCCCCTGTTCAGTTTCTACTACTTTTAGTATGTTGTCAGTTGATCTCAGAACCTTGATATTGTGGTGTTGCGTGGTTATGCCACAATTTTTGCATGATGTCTCAAATAATTTTGAGCATTTACAGCCGTTATGCTGTCCGAGTCATCCCAGGTCTCTAAATAGTCTGATGCATTTGCAAATCCTTTCTCTCCGTTCCCGATGTCCTTTTTGGTCAGAATAAGCACACTAACCGGTCAGTTGAGGTACTCTATTGCCTCGACATATATGTCGGAGTTACTAGTATGACCCTAGGTGTTTTAGGGAGTCACCTAGTAACCTAGCCATGTTTTGTGTTCCCGGTGTGATGATTCTGGCCACCATTCTCGAAAGCATTCCATGATGCCATTTAGTTAGTAGGTATTCTACTCCTGGGTTTCTGAACCCGAGATTCACCCTACTTACTTCATGTTGATAGTGTTGCTAGTTCCTTTAGGATATTAGTAACCTTTGTGATAGTCCTCGAGGCCTGTGGTATATCGTTCTTCCAATACCATGAACCACTATGGCAGAAGTTCTTTCAACCAAAAGATCACAATAAGAGTGCTCTTGATGAGTGCTTCATTCTACATTGTGAATCTGCTAGTTCCACCTTTCTGCATGGGTTATCCGAAAGAAACGTTGAGCTTTGCTCGGCATACTAACCTATGCATCCACAACTCATAAAGTTATATGGTCCTTTGAGTTGTCCCTCTTCATCTATATTCCGACCATCATCTATCAATTGATAGTCAAGGGTATGCGTGCATTCGCTCATCAATGCCTATTATTCTTGTGGTCTATCAAGCCATTCTATTCTGGAATGACTAGGAGAAACAAACTCCAGTACCTTGTCCACTTCGAGGATTGGGTCAAAGTAGTTGTATTCCACAGATCAAAATGCCAATTCAGCTTTTGCTCTGTTCTACCTTGGAGTGTCACCCTCTTTCATATCAAGAATGACGTGAGAATTGTACAATCTTTTATGAATTCTTGATATAGTGATACTTTCGCCATCATTATTCATTCCTTGGTCCCGTGTTGTTACCGGAATGCCGACAAGTGAACTATGATGTGTGAAATCAATACTCCTAGCAACCGTGTTGCTTGGTAGTTAATGGACAATACTCGCATTCTTAGCGTGTTGGTTATTGAATCATCATCCTAAGATTGATCGTGCTACCTAGTCAATTTCCTGGTGCACTCCTCGATCAATGAGTTAGGATTGTAACAATCCTTTGCTCTTTTGGTCATATTGTCTTGCCTTGAGAAGCAAGATTGTTCTCGAGCTTAGTAACATATCGGTGGTTCGTGAATTTCCGAATATCTTCTCGGAAGTGTCACCAGGTTGTCCCTTAACTGTTATGTTGAGCTCGTGATCAAGGTTGGTTTTCCTCTAGACCACCCCTTCTCCAAGCACTACAAGAAATATGTCAACTTGTGACCACCATTATTGGTCACTAAAAGGTCACAAATTTCCATTTACGACCTTTTTGTGACCAAAAACAGAAGGTCAAAAGCTGGCGGTCGTAAACTGACTATAGCGACCTTCTCTGTGAGAAGGTCATGGACGTTTACGACCAAAATATTCCTACTGTGGCGTTTTGGTCACTAGCAACCTCCCCAGGCCACGTAGGCATCCAGCGTGGCAAGTTGATGTGGCACAAGATTCAGCCCGGTCCAATTCGGTTTTCTACATGGGCCTAGCCCAACAATTCGGCCTTTTAATGTATTTTTTTCTGTAAGTTACACGGGCCAATCCCATTTCAGCCTTTTATTTATTTCTGGGTCGGGTCTTTTAACATTGTTTGGGCCATTATATTTTGGAGCTGGTCCCACTTGTCATCTTCTCACACATTGGGCCCACTTGACAGAAAATTCAAAAATGCTCAGATTATTTTCATAAGTGGATCCCACAAGTTAGGTTTCCATTCCACACGTTTTCAAATCACATACATAATCATTATTTCAAACGGAACAGTACAGATGTAGTACGTCAAATAACACTAAGTCTACTACAATCTGTACATAGTTATTACAACCCAGATATGCCTACTATTACAATATTGCAATATTTACATTCTATTACAATCAAACAGAAGAGACGACTCTTTGCTGAGTAGAGCTATATGGTTTCGATCTTCAAATTTTGTAGACCTCGAGCTCCTGAACACAAAGACAAACATCATTAGAGATTAGAGTGTACACATGCTAGGAATAGCATTGGTTAAAAATAACTAATAATCACATGATGAAGTCCTAGAATGAAATTTCAGTAGTGACCAGATCTAGATCTATAGGAAACAGAACAGCCACGACAAAATCCTAACCAGAATGCATTTAATAAAAATGGATTGCATCTGGTTACTGTAGTGCAAGCTAACGACATGAAGGTTCCATCAAGCAATGATCAACTACTCAAAACCATTCCGTGCTTTGCAAAGAAAATACTAGATGAATCTCACTAACAAGAGCACTAGGCGATTAATAGAAGAAGTAATCAGCAGATGACACAATAACAACAATAGATTCTGGTTAGAGACCAATTATCTAGTGGGTATAATATTTGATTACTTCAAGAACAGATTCTGGTTGGATCAAATATATGATAAAGCAACAGATTCAGCCAACTTCAAGAGACCACAAGAGCATCAATCAACAACAGGTATAGTATAATATTTTAGAGACCAATTTTAGAAACATATTTTAGAGACCAATTTTATATCAGAACACTAGATGTTTGTGATGCATCTTCGAGAACCACAAGAACACTAGATATAGTAGAATATGATTCCAGGAGTATAATGCTAACCACAAGAGCATCAATCAGCAGCAGGTGTACATCAAACTATCTACTAGACATCATCAGGATAGGAAGGGTCACCTGACATATTGAACTCGATGCTGCAGCAGGCTGATGACGTGGTCGTACAGAGCAGGCCCTTTGTGGCTGGCTAGATGCGCCCCTCCTCCTCCTGCTCCTCGAGCAGGACAAGGATGAGCTGGTACAGAGCATGCAGCTCCTCCCTAAACCAGAAAGCACACAAATCAGTATGCACAAGTGTTGGACCTTCAAATAAGGAGACTTGAATTCACTGGTAAGCATTAGCGGAACTAATATATATTTTTGCATTATCTTAGTGTATCTCTACATCACATAGATTCACCCACTCTATCACTACCAATTCTACTACACAGTAAGAATGGAATGATGCTAATCTATTGAGGGAAAGGATCTGCTCTCATCAGCAGTGGTGTTGCTCCTAGGCCAGGTGAGAGGAGTCAAATCATTTGCCAAAGTCAGAAAGCTGGTAGGAGCATTAGGAGATGTTAACACACACACACACACACACACACACCAGGATATGTTTGCTTCACTCAACTTGACATAATATAGCAGCATGCAAATACAATGGATCTACAATGGAGAAGGACGCCATGCTGTGGCTCCCATATTAGCCCACTAGCCAGACGGCACAACTACAGTAACGCAAATGACCCCAGTTATGTAGTTATGGTATCTTGTATCCTATAATTGCCAGTTTTTTTAGATAAGCTGAGATCACAAAACATAAGCAAGACGAGAACTGCTAGTCTTGGTATCTTGTATCCTATGATGCCAAAGAGGATTGATGGAGGCACACACATATCATAAACAAGTATGCACAGATTATGATTGAAATCTTGCTAGAAGGCACTGCCGAGGTTGTCTTTCACCGTCATGGTGCTGATCTTCCCCTGGACAAGGGCCGACCTCCCTGCATATCCTGCACAGTGTGGTCGCACAGTGGATCAGAGATTGACCGAAATTCCGACGATAGAGGACTATCACATCACTCTGTGGTAGATCACCTGATTTGGGCCTGCCACGTTGAGCACTTCTTTTCCTTTGCGGAGTAAGGACGACCAATGCATCACAGAATAGTTCTACATCACGTACACATCATGCTTGGAAGTAGCCCACATGATGTTCCTCAGCTGCACATGTACAAGTATACGGTCAGTGCATTCGTACCAGAATTCTTCTTAAAACTCTGTAGAAATACAATGATGCAAATGACCGCCATTTTATTCAAGCACACCAAATTCTACTGCGATAACAAACAAGATCGCCCGATGGAGGACATAACAGTGAGCTTCTGTTAAAATTTCTCGGGTAATTACAACTATGTGATTCTACTGTTAATCTAGATCTCCTTCAGGTTTTGATTCATTTAATCAAACAATAGAACACAACTGCTGGAAACTGTTAAGACATACATATTATGTGCACGCCAAAAAATAGCAGATCTGTGAAGGGGGGGGTGTCTATTAGCAAATTTTGGTCTAAATACAACTTAGGCTGGCAAATGCTTAGTGTAACTAATGAACTGATGTTGTTTGCGTTTCTGAACTTTGCTAAATGAACTCTAGACGAATACACCAAAAACTAATGAACTCTATCTCCACAGACTCCATCTTTAGACAAATGATACATTCTCATTCACATTCACTGGAGAATAATCAACATCATTATTGGCAGTTTGTGGCACCTTCAAGATTTATATATATATAAACAAAATTTTCAACGGTGGGCAATCAGTCAATTAGGCACCCAAACACAATAGTAGTATAATCGTCGCTAGCCCAGCTACTCAGATCCGATCGATGAGGCCAACTACTAATCATAATGTTTCCCCTGCCTACTATGGATCCTTGCTGCTAACAACCCATCCAGACTCCCTTGCAAGATGCCAAAAAGAATCGGATCGATCGGAAATAGCTACTGGCCAACTGCCTACTGCTAGTGCTAGCCATCAGTGGGGATAGATCGGACTGGGTAATTACCTGTGATGACGGCCACACACGACACGGCGAAGTGCCCACTGCAGACGACCACGGCATCAAACCTCCTCCTCCAGCTCGCTGCCAGCGCAGGCGAGCCTCACCCTCCAGCCCGCGTCGTCGTCCCTGCTGCGGCGGACGCTCACCACCTCCGTCCCGAACCGGACCAACCCGAGGGGTCGAACTGCCGCGCAAACTCCTCGAGGTACCGCGGGTCGGCGGAGGAGCGGTCCGCGACGACGACCACCGTGTCCCGAAGATCTTGGCCGCGATCTCCTCGTTCTACGGTGGCAAGTTGGATCTGGGAGTGGGGAGAGGATCTGGGAGTGGGGAGAGGATCTGGGGTGGGGAGGGGAGGTGTGGCGGAGGTGGGTGGCGGCGAGGAGAGGGGTGGGTGGTGGAGGTGGGTGGCGGCGGGGGAGGGGTGGTTGGCGGCGGGGGGAGGGGAGGAGTCTGGATCGGGGAGCGCTAGGGTTTGCCCGCGGGGGAGAGAGAGGACGGGATAAGGAGTGGTGTGCGGGGGAGAGAGGAGCTCCCGGTGGGTGGGTGAGAGGGTGAGAGGGTGTGGGCCGTTGGATCCGGGAGTATCCAACGGTCTCTAATGCTTGATCCGCGTGGCATGCTCGTAGACCAATCAGAACGAAGTACAGGATTTGATGACGTTATGACCATCTAAATTGGTCGCAATCGATTAACAATAGGTGGCTAATACGAGTCAGTCAGATGATTTTGTTTAGAAATCATCCGCCTAGCTAGGCGCTTGATCTGCGCATTGGTGATCATTCGATCACATCAATATGTCACGACAGCACCGAGCATGAAAAAACTTCAACGCAGCACCGATGACATCCCCACGAAGCTCCATTGCGGCTCTCAACGGCGCGCCAAGAGCTCCAACGCAGCACCATGGTGTCCGGCAAAGCTCCATTACAGCGTCGGGGGAGCTCCAACGCAGCACCACGACGCCCGGCGGTAAGTTCCCTTCTCTTTTTATGACAATGTCTAAGTACGATTCCCTCGAATAACTAGAGGTACTTTCATACTAGGTGGGATTTTCGTCGATTCACTAGGAAGCGGGTCAAATTTTAACTACAGCTGCCTCATAGTTTGTTCAAATGATCTAATATTATGCATAAGGGTGCATCTTGGAATGGCAAACAATGTTGTCTAAGGAAGTTTTCATTTTTTTGCACGGAAAATTCATTTTCCATTTTCTGAGTGCCCGAAACGAGGCTTTTTTGGGAAGGACCTACCATATATTTGTTGCAAAATTGGACCAAATAAATTTTATAAAATACTAGGCCATATTTAATGCACAATTGACCAAATGTTTGGGTGTAAAAAGCTTCTGATCCACCTCTCGTGAAAAAGACAAATTCCCGCCGATTCAGCTCGAAGCGGGTCAAATTTGAACTGTAGTTGCCTCATAGTTTGCTATTTATTTTTTCCAAAAATCATTTCTAGGTACATAAGTATCTATTTAATCAGAGAAACACCAAAAAAATTCCAAGATTCAACCACTAGCTAGGAACGCTCAAGCCCGCCGTTTTGACCGCATTTTGAAACGGGCATAAAAAATTCAAAAAAAACTCAAAAAATTGGGAAACCTTCGCATTGTGTCATTATATGTGGCCAAGTTCCCAGGAAAAATAACAAACTTGAAATATGGCAATTATTTTAAAAAAGTGTTCTCAAAAACGAGCTATCACGTGTGGAGATCAATGGCTTTCAAGCCAAATGATCAATCTTATGGCCACATTCATGGCATAGTTTGTTCAAATGATCTCATATTGTGCACAAGGGTGCATATTGGAATGGCAAACAATGTTGCCTAAGGAAGATTTCATTTTCTTTGGACGAAAAAACCATTTTCCATTTTTTGAGTGCCCAAAAGGAGGTTTTTTTTGTGAAGGACCTACCAAATAATTGTTGCAAAATTGGACCAAATCAATTTTCTAAAATACTAGGCCATGTTTAATGCACAATTGACCAAATGGTTGGGTGTCAAAAGTTTTGATCCACCTCTGGTGAAAAAGACAAATTCCGCCGATTCAGTTGGAAGCGGGTTAAATTTGAACTGCAGCTGCCTCATAGTTTGCTATTTATTTTTTTCAAAAATCATTTATAGGTACATAAGTATCTATTTAATCATAGAAACACCAAAAAAATTCCAAGATTCAACCACTAGCTAGGAACGCTCAAGCCCGCCGTTTTGACCCCATTTTGAAACGGGCATAAAAAATTCAAAAAAAATCAAAAAATTGGGAAACCTTCACATTGTGTCATTATATGTGGCCAAGTCCCAGGAAAAATAACAAACTTGAAATATGGCAATTATTTTAAAAAAGTGTTCTAAAAAACGAGCTATCACGTGTGGAGATCAATGGCTTTCAAGCCAAATGATCAATCTTATGGCCACATTCATGGCACAGTTTGTTCAAATGATCTCATATTGTGCACAAGGGTGCATATTGGAATGGCAAACAATGTTGCCTAAGGAAGATTTCATTTTCTTTGGACGAAAAAACCATTTTCCATTTTTTGAGTGCCCAAAAGGAGGTTTTTTTGTGAAGGACCTACCAAATAATTGTTGCAAAATTGGACCAAATCAATTTTCTAAAATACTAGGCCATGTTTAATGCACAATTGACCAAATGGTTGGGTGTCAAAAGTTTTGATCCACCTCTGGTGAAAAAGACAAATTCCGCCGATTTAGATGGAAGCGGGTTAAATTTGAACTGCAGCTGCCTCATAGTTTGCTCTTTATTTTTTTCAAAAATCATTTCTAGGTACATAAGTATCTATTTAATCATAGAAACACCAAAAAAATTCCAAGATCCAACCACTAGCTAGGAACGGTCATTCCCGCCGTTTTGACCGCATTTTGAAACGGGCATAAAAAATTCAAAAAAAATCAAAAAATTGGGAAACCTTCGCATTGTGTCATTATATGTGGCCAAGTTCCTAGGAAAAATAATAAACTTGTAATACGGCAATTATTTTAAAAAAGTGTTCTCAGAAACGAGCTATCACGTGTGGAGATCAATGGCTTTCAAGCCAAATGATCAATCTTATGGCCAGATCCATGGCATAGTTTGTTCAAATGATCTCATGTTGTGCACAAGGGTGCATATTGGAATGGCAAACAATGTTGCCTAAGGAAGTTGTCACTTTCTTTGGACGAAAAAACCATTTTCCATTTTTTGAGTGCCCAAAAGAAGGTTTTTTTGTGAAGGACCTACCAAATAATTGTTGCAAAATTGGACCAAATCATTTTTGTAAAATACTAGGCCATGTTTAATGCACAATTGACCAAATGGTTGGGTGTCAAAAGTTTTGATCCACCTCTGGTGAAAAAGACAAATTCCGCCGATTCAGCTGGAAGCGGGTTAAATTTGAACTGCAGCTGCCTCATAGTTTGCTCTTTATTTTTTTCAAAAATCATTTCTAGGTACATAAGTATCTATTTAGAAACACCAAAAAAATTCCAAGATTCAACCACTAGCTAGGAACGGTCATTCCCGTCGTTTTGACCGCATTTTGAAACGGGCATAAAAAATTCAAAAAAAATCAAAAAATTGGGAAACCTTCGCATTGTGTCATTATATGTGGCCAAGTTCCTAGGAAAAATAATAAACTTGTAATACGGCAATTATTTTAAAAGTGTTCTCAGAAACGAGCTATCACGTGTGGAGATCAATGGCTTTCAAGCCAAATGATCAATCTTATGGCCACATCCATGGCATAGTTTGTTCAAATGATCTCATATTGTGCACAAGGGTGCATATTGGAATGGCAAACAATGTTGACCAAGGAAGTTTTCATTTTCGTTGGACGAAAAAACCATTTTCCATTTTTCGAGTGCCCGAAAGGAGGTTTTTTGTGAAGGAACTACCAAATAATTGTTGCAAAATTGGACCAAATCATTTTTATAAAATACTAGGCCATATTTAATGCACAATTGACAAAATGGTTGGGTGTAAATTTTTTTGATCCACCTCTCGTGAAAAAGACAAATTTCCGCCGATTTAGATGGAAGCGGGTCAAATTTGAACTGCAGTTGCCTCATAGTTTGCTATTTATTTTTTCCAAAAATCATTTCTAGTTACATAAGGACCTATTTAATCATAAATACATGGTTTGTTGGCGATACGTCGAGGTTTGGGCGGTGGCCGAGGGCCCCAACTCTAGAGCGCGTAAACTCGCATGCCCGTCGCGTGGTCAGCATGACCGTAATGTTGCCATGTGTTCTGGGCGGCCTAGGCATGTCTAGTGGGTTGGGCACTCCCCAGGTTGGTGCTAGGAAGAAAATTACAATATAAGATTCTCACGAGGAGACCGATCGATGCTCAAACATGAATTAGCAGCCAAGTGTTTGATAAGCGGTACGGGAAATGCACATGGCCAATGGGCGTGAGTTTTGTCTGAGGATGATCATCTACTAAGGAGAATGTCTTCACAAATTTTTAGCTCAAAAGGAGGATCCTAGGTGGTACTTGCTTTGCAAAGTACCACGCTGGACAAAAATATGAATGTTGAAGCTGGGCTCAAAATAATGAATGGAGTGAGCTGAAATTTTGTGGAGGATGGTTATTTGGGCATAGGAAAGCATTGTAGAAAATTGATACCATTTGGACATGCGAAAGTAGTACTTCCTTCACAATGCTCTTCTATGGATAGAAACTTGGGAAAACTAGTGAGAGAGATTGGATGAATGAAATGAGCTCAAAATTGGTGTAGGTAAGTTACTTAGGTATTGTCATGCTCTGGTAAATTTTCAGATCATTTGGGTAAGCCTAGCTAGTACTTACTTCACAAAGCTTCTCTCGAGGTAGAAACTTTGAAAATTTCCCGAGAAAGATTTACTAGGAAAATTGATCTGAATATTATTATGTGGCAATGATTTGGGTATGGAAGAGTGCCCGAAAAGTTTGAGGGTAATAGGAGGGGTCTATATAACACTTTCTTTGCAATGTGCCAATTTGGCCATAAAATATAAATTGAACCTGGGCTCACATAGGTGTTTTGACTGAGCTGCAATTTGGAGGAGGTTGATAATTTGGGCACATGAAGGAACTGTATAAATTTCATGTCAGTTAGAGATATAAAAAAGGTACTTCCTTCACAATGCTTCTAGGTGGACAAAAACTTTGGAAATTTGCTGAGGAAGATTTGCTAGGCAAATGGAGCTGAATTTTGTCATGCAGTAATAATTTGGATAGGAAAGAGTGCCCAAAAATTCCGAGGGCAAACAAGAATATATAAATAGCACTTCCTTCATAAAGTGTTGTTGTGAACAGAATAGGAAAATGAATATTGTTGAATTAGTTTTGAACTAGGCAAGGAAGGATTTTTACATATTTTATGAAGATATGCCCCAAAGAATTTATGAGATTTTTTTGGGAATTTTGGGAATGATAGAAATATAGGTTGCTTCACAACCTAGGGCAAAAACTGCCACATGGACATGAGACATAGGCAAAACTGATGAGATGGCGCCTAGTCATCACAACCCACCACAATCTATAAGGCTATGACCATCTATATTGGTCATTAACAACTAGAAATAAGGCAGCGGACTAGCACTGTTTGCTTTGTGACCATTTCGTGTAAGGAAATTACGACCTTTCTGAGCAAAATGGTCGCAATGGTTTAGGGTTTGGAGCCCCCTGAATAGCTTTTGACCAATTGGTCTAAAATGGTCATAAATTTATGACCAATTCTTCGAGGGTCACTGATAGAAGGTCATAAGTTGACATATTTCTTGTAGTGAAGAATCTGTGTTGGATACCCCTGAGCTAGTTGGTTAAGCTAAACAACAACTTGGAGAGTTGGAAGATGAAAGCTTGTCTGACTTAGTTCATGATAAGGGATATCTTTGTGTGTGTGTGTGTTGAAGAAAGATGATATCTTCATCCATTGGTCCCTGTGATCAGTTGTTGGACCTATTGTCATATCAACTTTGATTTGAGTATGGGCTATCGTCAAATCAAATCAGAACCAATGATGTTCGTAATGTTGTCTTACTCGTGGTTGATCCCTCGAGCATACACCATTACATCCTTTGGATCTGACCAATGCTATCACCGTGTTCACATGATGGTGGAAGTCCAGTGATATGGAAATTCCGATGAGTTGCTATTGAGCCCATCAGCAACATTATTATCTCCTCCATGATTCATGTTGAACATCTAAGTTAGTGTTGGAAACTTTTGTAAGCATTTCTTCATCTCCCGTTCATGAAGTATATGTTTGGTGAAAGAAGTGACTTTCTCCAAGTTCACATGCATTAGGTGTAAGTTGCCGCCATGAATTTGAGAAAGGTTTGTTTTGTTTCCTCTGGAATCATCCCAAATCGTTCATGCATACGTGCGAAGTATTCTATGGTTTGGTAGATTAATTACCTCCACTCCATATGTATTCCCTAGCACACCAAGCCACTGATTGATTTGTGCAAGGAGAAGAAGTTCCTTCCTAAGAGCTAATCAGGACTTGTGTAAGGACTTCGATATCCTCGATGATGGTTCCTCACCTGAACTTTGGTAGTGTTTTATTGTAAGACTACTCTATGGTCATGCTTGTCTTGGACAACATGTTCACATGTGTGTAGCAGAACCAGCTCATGTTTTGGAGCTTGCTATCGTAGTTCATTTCCCGAGAATCTCGCAACGTCATCTCGTCGGTTTGTGTTGCAAACTTTCTTTCCAGACATGCTGTCTGAAATATCCTGTTACCAACCAGATCTGAATCTCAGGCAGATATGATGGTTGGAACTTTTCCAGGATCTATGATGTAGGTCCCGACAAGGTTGATGTTCTGGCCGACGCACCTAGCCGGAAGATCTGTCATTGTAGTATCTTTGACCATCTTTCCATGAGGATTTCGTGCGACTTATTATAGAAGTTGTTCCTTAGAGATCCTTGTGCTCTCAGTTTCTTCGATGATTCTATAACCATTGAAACGTTGGAAACACTCTCGACTGTTGAGTTTTCCCCAGTCACCAGAATCATTCCTAGCATTTGCATTTTGTTCCCAGCTTGCACCTCAGTAGTTGTTGTCCAGGATCATCTTCAAAAGTGGACTTACCATGGGTCCCATCCATCTCCGATGACAAGCAAATCATCCATTATGTTGTCCTCAACAAGGTAGTCCACATCATCCATTGTGGTATGAGTATGCCATTCTTTTGAATTCGTTCACACGATCGTTTGTGATTGCCTTAGGCTGGTGTAAAGGATTTCAATGATCTCCGAATCAAAAGTAATTCTATTTGCCACTTAAGGTAATATTTCTACGAGTCGCCCTCCTCTAAGTTGTCTCGTTATGGAATCATGATAATTTCTCCCTCGCTGCTTTGCAACCCTTGTCAGATTATTTCTTCCATCATTTCCAAGGTGTATTTTGCCTCTCAGCTCCAGAGATGTTTCTACGTCTCATTCCGTGAATTGATCCTGAGTTGTTCGATCTTCAAGAAGATCGATCCTTCTAGAGTTTTCCCTTTCCTCTTGTTGCCATGTTGGATGAAGTTCTCGAAGGAAAGGATGTCATAATCAATATGATGTAGCGGATCAACGTTCTTATGAAGTGCAAGTTGGATTGAGAAGATCATGATAGTTTGTGACCTCCTTTCTTCTTACCTCACGACTTGAATCTCGGGACGAGATTCTTGTTTAGTAGGGGTGAGTTGTCACATCCCTAGTTCTAGTATGCACTAGGCTAGCCCTTCTTGTGTGCATCATGTTAATTTTTCAATTAAAGTTGAAATGGGGAATGCCTAAACCCTAGCATTAAAGGAATTCACTAGGTTCACCTAAAATATTTCCAGTAAGTCCAAATGGCTTTCAAAAATGTTCATCATTTATGGAAAATACTGTAAACAGTAGCCATAGGTGATGCACATTTTTCCATGTCATATTTGGGCTCTGAATTAAATCATACCCTATTTGAATTTGGGCACTTAAATTCTATTAAATATTTAAAATGTCCAAATAATCCTAAACTAAAATGTTCCATGTTGGATATTTTCCAAACAGTGGCCATGAGCAGTTTGGTGAATTTTGAGTGTGCCTAAGTATTTTTAATAAAGCCAAACCACAATTACAGAAAATAGAAAAGAGAAATAAAATTCCATGGACCCACCGGTCTGTTTGACCTTGCCACCTCAGCGCTGACTGACCCCACTGGTCAGCCTCTGCTGGTGACTCTGTTACACTGACATGCGGGACCCACTGGTCAAGGTTGACCTGCGTCAGCGCTGTTGACCTCCTGACGCAGGCATGACATAGTCATGATGCAGTAATTGACTTTTGGGTTTTAAAATAATTCAGAAATTCCAGAAATTAGTATAAACTTCAAAAATTCATAGAAAATCAACCGTAGCTCCAAATGAAATATTTTATATATGAAAAATGATCAGAAAAATTCAATCTATCCATCTGTACCATTCTCATGCATGTTTGAACAACTTACAGCCACTGTATATGACAATTTGAATTAATGGCATTTAAGAAAGCACATATGGAGTTTTAATTTGAACCTAGTGTTCAAACCAACTCCATTTAACTTGTTGCTAGTTGCATTAGCTCAATCAACAGCATATTGCCATGTCATGATCATGCATCATATTGTTGCATCGCATTGATTGTGTTCTTCCTTATTTGTCGGGGCCCCCCCCCCCGTCCGCCCCCCTTCCGGCCCCCCGGGGCCCGCCGCCGTCGATTCGTCGCCGTCAGGTCTTCCCCGAGCCCGCTGAGCAGCTCGTCGCACCGCTGTGAGCCCCGCTCCTTCTTCCCCCCTTGTCCCCTGCTCAAACGCATGCCGTAGCCGCATTCCCGAGCATGCCCGAACCACGACCGCCGCACAGCTCGTCGCCGGTGCCCCAGCAGGCCACCCCAGCTCCACTCGCCACCACCACTGGATGCGCCCCTCCGCCAGCTCCCTGTAGATGCTCCCCGCGCGCCAAATCGCGGCCCCTAGCGTTTTCCCGACGCACGTCCGCCGCGGCAAATGGTCGCCGGCGGGCCGACGTGGCAACGTCGTTAGCTGCTAATGACGGAGCTAACTAACCCCCTCTCTCACTGACTACTGGGCCCCACGCCTTAATTAACCGTAGTTTAGTTTATGATTAGTTTTAACTAATCACAGTGGCCCCACAAGTCAAAGTTGACTGTGCTGACGTGTCTGTTGACCGGACCCACCTGTCATTGACCTTAGGCTGCACTGGGTCACTGACCAGTGGACCCCACTGGTCAGGTTTGACCCGGACCAGCCCCCGTTGAATTGTTGACGTCACACTGACGCCAGGCTGACGCAGTAAACCCTTTTCTGGATTTATTCTTATATGGGAAATTCCAGAAAATAGTGTAAACTTCTAAAATTCATAGAAATTCAACCGTAACTCCAAATCAAACAAGTTATATATGAAAAATTATCAGAAAAATTCAATCTATTCATCTGTACTGGTTTCATGCATGCTAGAACACTTTAACCTTGCTGTTTAGGTGAATCAAGTTAATGCACTAATATGACTTCATGAAATGGGTTTGCATTTGAATCTTTGGTTCAAATGGACTCATTCCAATCTGTTCTAGCTTGCATTAGCCCAAAACACATTCATATTGCCATGTCATCGCATACATCATATTGTTGCATTGCATTGATTATGTTCCCTCTTGTTTGCCGGTAATTGCCCCCTCTCGATAGACGGTTCCGACGATGAGTTTGATGACACCGATGAAGAGTTATATTATCTTCAGAAGTGCCAGGCAAGCAAACCCCCTTGTTCATTCCGATACAATCCCACTCTCTCGCTCCTGCTCTCTTTTACTGCATTAGGACAACATCGATTCAACTGTTACATGCTGCGGTAGCTGAACCCCTTTTCCTCTGCATGACCTGTCATTGCCACAGTAAATAGATGAAACCCACTAGCATGAGTAGGAGTTGTTTGAGCCCTGAGTGTGCCTACTCATTCATGCTTGTTTGTCATGCCTGCTACTGCTTAGAGTTGAGTCAGGTCTGGTTCATCGGAGATGAATTGGAGGTGTGTGAACATGTCCTACTGTGGTGAGCTAAGTGTGTGAATACGATTTGGTAAAGGTAGCGGTGAGAGGCCATGTAGGAGTACATGGTGGTTGTCTCATTGCAGCCGTCCTCAGGAACTGAGTTCTGTGTTTGTGATCCATGAACAGTTACTACCACACATTGGCTCCGGGCGCTCAAGCTCTCTCGACTATTAATCAACTTGATCTCTGTCAGGAGTTGCAACTAGTTTTCTGGTGTTGTAGGTAGTGTAGTATTCTACCAAGTGGTACCCGGTACAGTGGGCTTGGGACAGACTAGGCACTGTGGCACGGTGTACCAGCTAGTCCACCCATCGAGGTGGGCTTAGGGAACCCTGCCACATCGTTTTTGGGGCCGTGAGGACACCCGGCCGGATCTCTCCTTGCGGATGGAACCCGAAGGCGATAAACCGGACTAGAGACTTGGTGTGGTTAGTTCAGGTCGTGGCCGACTCCCTCGCCAGGCTTCCGCTTGAAGGTTGCGAGATACACGACGTGTACATGGGTGGTAAGTGGCGAGGAGCGTGTGTGAAGAAGTACACCCCTGCAGGGTTAACTCATCTATTCGAAATAGCCGTGTCCGCGGTAAAGGACTTCTGGGTTGCATATCAGTTCATTAGACAAGTGAAAAGTGGATACTCTAAATGCGCAAGATAAGCATGAGTGCTATGGATGGCGTTCTCCGTAGGGAGACGGGAGCGGATCCATAGTGGTGTATTGGTATTGTGAATATGTGGACTTGTATGCGCCACCTCAAAAGAGTTACTTGCAGTCATAGTTCAGGATAGCCACCGAGTCAAAGCTGGCTTGCTGCAGTTAAACTCCACCACCCCATTTGTTGATACCGATGCATATGTAGCTAGTTCTGATGTAAGTCTTGCTGGGTACATTTGTACTCACGTTTGCCTATTTTATGTTTTTGTAGAGAGACGTCAGTCTCGCTAGTAGTTCCGCGTGGATTTCGATGTTTAGCTTGTTACCTCAGCTACGATCTTGTGCCCTCGGCAAGGTCTTGTAGATAGTCAGGCTTCTCAGCCTTTTTCATTTATAGATGTCTGTACTCAGACATGATAAGCTTCCGCATGCGTTTTGACTTGTATGCTCTGAATGTTGGTCATGAGACCCATGTTTGTAATATCTTGCTCCTCGGAGCCTATTGAATAAATACTTGAGTCATTAGAGTCTTGTTGTGATGCCATGTTGTATTACACATATCGAGCATATTGTGTGTATGATTGAAATGCTTGGTATGTGTGGGATCCGACAATCTAGTTGTTTATCCTCGGCAGCCTCTCTTATGGGGAAATGTAGTCTAGTGCTTCCTTGAGCATAGTAGTCCGCTACAGCCGGTTCACGGAGTCCTGCCTAGCCCAGCACTACTGCTCAGACACTTGACTGGCCGCATGGTGTTTCACTTTGTTCCTGTGTCTTGTCCCTTCGGGAAATGTCACGCCGGTTGACATCCGGAGAGTCCCTGCCTAGCCTGCTACAGCCCAGTTCACGGAAGTCCCTGTTAGCCCAGTGCTACAGCCCGGATTCACACGGCTGTTGACCGACATGCTCGAGGTTGATTCATGTATGCCTGTCCCATGGGTTAGTGCCACTTTGGGTTCACGGACTAGCCATGTCGGGCCCGGGTGTCTTTATCATTATATGGGATGCTAGCGACACTATCATAATACGTGAGCCAAAAGGCGCAAACGGTCCCGGGCCAGGTAAGGTGGCACCCGGTGGGAATACCGTGCGTGAGGCCGCAAAGTGATATGATGTGTTACATGCTAGATCCGGTGTGACTTAGGATCGGGGTCCTGAACATCTTGTTTGATATGCTTCATTCGAGAGGGTTCGGCCCCAAGTGGATTGCTTGGATTAAGAGCACGCTTGTCAATAGCACGTTCAGTGTGAGGATTAATGACCCTACTGGCCCCTACTTTGTAGGTGGGAAAGGGCACAAACAGGGGGATCCACACTCCCCTTTGCTGTTTAACCTTGTTGCTGATGTTTTTACAAAGATGCTCAAGAAGGCTACTTCTCAAAATCTAATTTTTGGGCTTCTGCCCCATGTGATCCCAGGAGGTGTGGTTAGTCTGCAATATGCAGATGACACCATACTCTTCCTGGAAAAATCTACTCAGAAAGCTAGAAATTTTAAGTGGCTTTTGTCATGCTTTGAAAACTTATCTGGTATGAAAATTAACTTCCACAAAAGTGATCTTATGACTATAAAAATAGATGACACAGTTGCTAATGAATTTGCTCAAATCTTCTGCTGTAAAAAAGGTTCTTTTCCTATTAAGTATTTGGGGGTGCCTCTGCACTATGATAAATTGAAAAAGAGGATCTCCAACCTATCATTGATAGGATCATCAAAGGGATCTCTGGCTGGTTGGGAAGATACCTTACCTATAAAGGAAAATTATCCTGCTTTGTGCTTGCATTATTAGCATTCCTACCTGATGTCTGTGATCAAATTCCCTAAATGGGCAATTGATGCCATTAACTCACAAATGGCTCACTTCTTTTGGGGGAATGTGGGTGATCAGCACAAATACCACTTGGCTAACTGGGCTTGATTACTAGAAGAAAGGAATTTGGAGGTTTAGGGGTTCCCAATATCAAAGAGTATAATATGGCTCTGTTAGCTTCTTGGGGTAAAAGATTTTTTACCAACCCTGACTCTGATTGGTCTAAACTTCTTCTTTACAAATATAGAGTTAATTCTCCGAATCTCCTCTGGGCTAAAGGTGAAGGGGGACCTACCTTTTGGAAGAGTATCACTTGGGCATTAGCTGCTGCGAAAACTTTTTATAGATGGAAATTGGGTGATGGTAAACTCATTAGTTTTTGGCATGATGTGTGGGTGGGAGATTGTTCCCTTAAAGTGCAGTTTTGGGACTTGTTCTGTATCTGCAATCAGATGGATAGCACTGTAGCCCAAGTGTGGGATGGTAATGACTTGAAATTAACTTTTAGGAGGTGTGTTGACAGGACTGGGATGATTCTGTGGGATCAACTTGTCTGCTTGATCAAGCAATACCCTCTATCAGATGAACTGGACATCCCCATATGGGGATTAGAAACTAATGGGTCCTTTTCAGTTAAGTCTTTTTACAAGCAGATTAATTTTGGTGGGATGGTTCCTAATGTTAGTACAAAAATGTGGAAAATCCTTTGTCCACAAAACATTCATATCTTCTTATGGCTATGTATTCACAACAAAATACTGACTAGAGACAATCTTGCGAAGAGAAGATAAGTGGATGATCCTTCCTGCCTGTTTTGTTCTGAACCTGAAACTGTCAACATCTGATGTTTGATTGTGTGGTGGCCCAGCAAATTTGGAACTTTGTTGCAGAAATTTTCAATATAGATAACATATCCTGTTTTGACAAAGTTGTGGCCTTTTGGCATATGCATAAAGATAAAACTGTTCTGAATCTAGTAACATCTGCTACCTTATGGAGCTTGTGGAGACTAAGGAATGAATTTTGTTTTCAGGGGCGCAAGTGGAGAAATGTGAATTGCATTCTTGCAAAACTAAGCTGTTATTTGCACCAATGGAAGGTTCTCTGCGACGATGGGCAAGCAGTCCTACTACAACGATGCATCCTGCTGCTGGACAAACGGCGTGGGGAACTCCTCCGGATCGCCTGGAGATGAGGCTTGGGGAGACCAACTGAACAATCAGGGGCACTGGAGAGGGGCGTTTGCAGCTGATCTTCTCTCACTGTCCTGTTTTATGTTGGTTTCCCTCTGGTTATCTCAGTTTGGACTGATAGTTTGCGTCCTGGACATGGTTTTAGTCTCTGGCTGTAGTCGTTTTCTTTTGAGCTTGATGCTCTGTATGATCGTCGTTCTTGAACTTGTAATCTGTGAACTGTGTCGTGCTCTGCTTCAATAAAATGGGCGGGGGGGGGGGGGGGCGACCCCCTTTCTTTCAAAAAAAAAAAAGATCGCGCAAGAACAGGGTGAGCTACAACAACGTGGCGTCCAAGGAGCAGGCCATGGACTTGATCGAGCATGACCAGACGCACAACGCCAGCTGAGGCTCGACTGAGGCTCTGCCCAGACCATGCGTGTTGTTCCTCTTTACATTTAGAGTTATCTTGGCAATGGCAGCCCATCATCATATGCAGTTGCCTACTGACATCGCCATATTTGTTTGTTTCTTGCAGCAAGATGTTTACACAGGAAAGGAAAGATACGTGGGCGGCGTGTGTTGCCGTTCGTCTACTCCTGACATCGTAGGCCACTGTTAAATGTAGTAGTTGTGTATATTTAGTTAGCATTTGCATTGGTAAGACTTGTTTTGAGTATGCTCAAGGATCATGTGCGTGATTGGAGATGTGTTTTTTTTTTTCAATTTGTCTATTTGTATCGCACTGCTGCAAAATTTGGTCCATAATTTCTCTTGTTTCATTAGCTACGACGATGAGAGGGGCACCTCTGGAACATGCGAATAACCTGATACATAAGAGTTATGTGTGTAGTTCGGTGGGCTATATTTGTATCTAGTTGGAACTGAAGTTGATGCAACATGTCTAGTCTAGGGTATAAGTATTTTGGTAGGAATATGCTAGAAATGTGTGTGCAAGACGACCATTTCAGTTTCAGTTTCGTCAGTATGTGTGAGCATGACCAACATAATTCCCGCTTTGCTGCTACATGATGTGTAGGATCGAGAACAACACTGCAAACCAAGATATATGAACGCAAAATCCATAACGTTTAATTGTACCACCTCTTTCCTAAATCCTAGATGTAAGATTGAACCTCTTACATTTAGGAACAAAGGGTGTAGCATATACTCCCTCCGTCCGGAAATACTTGTCATCAAAATGGATAAAAAGGGATGTATTTAGATATATTTTAGTTCTAGATATATCTTTTTTCATCCATTTTGATGACAAGTATTTTCGGGCGGAGGGAGTACTTCGTGATGGCATGATGGAACCATTCTTTTTTTGCTGAAATTATGTGGTCTGTACTTTTTTCCGGAGTAATTTTTATTTATTATTGAGTCTAAACACACTCTGACTTTATTGATTATAAAAGTTCATAGGAATACAATGTAGATCCGGCAGATTAAGGAGCCACACATGGCGTCCTAAAGAAAGGCCTAGAGTATGTTTAGCGAGGCTATGTGCCTCAAGATTAGTTTCTCTTCCTTTGAAGACGAAGGAACAGCGAGAGAACTGCTGAGATGTAAGATTGATCTCCTTAATAATGTTAGAGTGTAGGCCATCTATATTTCCGTGGATATCTTTAATCACACCTTTACAGTCTGAAGCTATCTGTATGTCTTCAGGCAGTGCCGTAGCCAGAATATCTACACGCCCAGGGCCACCTTCGTTGCTACAGTGTTTACTTTAGCTACAGTGAGCGACTGTAGCTACAGTCAACGAACGTTTTCACCACCACGCCCCAGGCCACGGCCCAGGTAGCCTGGGGCCTGGCTACGCCCCTGTCTTCAGGTGATAAGTCAAAGAGCAAGTGTGAGTGCTTCTCGACAAGCCCAAGCCTCCAATGATGTTGGGTCAGTCACACCTTGACATTTTATCGCCGAAGAGGCTAGATATTTCCCAGTAGAATCCCTGCAAACTGTGCTGTAATTAAGAGCCTAGAAAAATAGGAAAAACATTTTTTCAGAGCCTAGAAAAAGGGAATGTGCTCTAAAGCACAATTTGGGCCCACAGGTCGCTGCAATTTTGTGGTTTGGTCCTTGGGCCGAGGTGCAGGAGACACGGAGCAGATTGCGTTCTCTCAGTGTGAGGCTGAGAGCGAAGTTCCCCCTCCTGTTTCGACAGCTCGCCTCCATACGCGCCGCGCCGCCGCCCCGTCCGTCGTCGCCATCCCCGTTGCGCTTTGAGGCAACAATATTTGCAACAAAGTTTAGTGCAAAATCTTTGTAACATGATGTTCAATTGTAGCATAATCTTTGTGAGGCCACCACTTTCTTTTTCTTTTATTACTGATGAAAGCATGGGGCCTGCATTTTGGCTCAAGTAACTAATTAAGTGCCTAGAAAAACAATTTTTTTGGTGCTTAGAAAATCATGTGCTCTATCTATATCTAGGGCACATTTTGGGCCGAGAGGCCGCCGCAATTGTGTTTTATCCTTGGGCCGAGGTGGGGAGACACGGAGCAGAGTGCCTTCTTTTTTTTCAGTGAGAGCAGAGTCCGCCTTCCGGTGGTTTCGGCAGCTCGCCTCCGCCATCTCCGCCGCCGTCGCCGTCGCCGTCGTCCCGTGCGTCGCCGCCATCCACATCGCGCTTTGAGGTGTGAGGTTTGTCGCCCTCCTCCCCTCTCCTTCTCCTCACCTTCGGTTCGAGGAAGCGCATCTCATCAAAACCCTAAGCGCCTCTGCCATTCGCAGCACCCCCTTGGGATGGAGAAGAGGAAGAAGGAGGAGGAGGAGGAGAATCCGCCGGCAGCGGGGAGCCTCTGGGACGACCTCCTGCCTGAGATCCACCGGGAGATCCTGTCGCGGGTGCCGTACCGGTCGCTCTGCCGCTTCAAATGCGTGTCCACGGCGTGGCTGGCGCTCTGCGCCGACCCGGCCGTCCGCAGGAGGTCGCCGCAGACGCTCACCGGCTTCTTCTGCTACTCCCAAGTGGACGTCGGCGGCGGCCGGCGCCATTACGGCGTCAGCTTCCTCAACCTGTCCGGGTGGGGCCGGCCGATGGTCGACGACCCCTCCCTCAGCTTCGTGCGGGGCTACCGCCACGTCACGCCCATTCACTGCTGCAGCGGCATTCTCATCTGCTACTGCTGGAAGTTTGACATGAGCGACGAGGCGGATTTTGTCGTGTGCAACCCTGCCACCAAGGAGATCTGGGCCGCGCTGCCGGTGCCCCAGAATGAGATGATGACGCGCCTCAACACCGCCCGCCTGTGCTTTGACCCGGCTATTCCCTGCCGCTTCAAGGTGTTTGTGTTCGTGCAAAGTTTCGCTGGGGTTCAGAGGGTGGAGGTCTACTCTTCAGACACCGGGCAGTGGACCTCCGTTGGGAGCGCGTGGAGCTCCGAGAACCTCATGATTGCCGAGGAATCGGGATGCGTGTACTTCAATGGATCTCTGCATCTGGCTGTTTGCCATCCTGTGGTCAAGGTGGTGGACTGGGAGGTAGTGATACGCTCCATGGTCACTTTTGACACAGAGGGGGAAACCTGGAGGAGGATCCGTATGCCGGACACCAGCAATAACGGTTTCTTTGGGCTGTCGCAGGGACGCCTATACACCGGGCATGTAGAAAATGAAGGTAGATGCCGGCTCTTGGTGTGGGTTCTCGAGGATCATGCTAGCGGACTGTGGACCCTGAAGTGTACTGCCAGCATTCTTGAACTGCTAGGAAGCCCTTGCCGTGCACCCAACGAATTCTACCAGGCGGTTGCGATCCATCCAGACTGCAATCTGATATTCCTTGAAGATGCGGGGCAGGAAGCATTGCTTATGTCCTACAATATGGATACCGGTAAACTGGATATTGTCTGCTCTCTTGGAGACCGCTGGGCGCAAAGATTTCACCCCTACATTCCCTGTTTTGTGGAGAAGCCGCCCGTTCCTCAGTGAATTTTGGAGCAGCTTCACATTTGCCAAGTTGGCGTGGCTCCGGTGACTTCATGAGAATCAGATGTCGGGTATGGTCCAAATATCGATGGTTTTGGGTGTTGATTGGATAGGTGCTCTTTCCATCCAGTTATTTACCACAATCTTCACTAGTGGTGTCAGTGAATCAGTTGTGCTATTCTCTTCCTCTAAATGGAAAATAAAATATAATTGTGTTCTCAGACTAGCATGTATTGGTATTGGTTGACACCACTAGTGAAGATTGGAAGGGGAGCCTTGGCGCAGTGGTAAAGCTGCTGCCTTGTGACCATGAGGTCACGGGTTCAAGTCCTGGAAACAGCCTCTTGCAGAAATTTAGGGAAAGGCTGCGTACAATAGACCCAAAGTGGTCGGACCCTTCCCCAGACCCTGCGTCAGCGTTCATCATTATCACTCCTAGCACCCCATAGTGTCCTTGTTCTGAGTAAACTTTCCAAGGCCATTATAGTTCTGTGATGAAATCCTGAATAGACTGCTATACCAATGGCTTGTAAACTTTAATATAGCTACTGGAAACTTTCGTGAAGGTATGCTTGTCATTGAATAGCGATCACAGCATGAATAGGAATGCAAATGAAAATATATGCTTTGTTTTTCATGACATAAACTACAAAAATAAATTTGAACGCGAACTTTAGTGAAAAAGTAGATGTTTGGTTTCCTTTGAGAATGGAGTTCATGTCTATATGTGAGGTTCAGGTCGACCAGCAAATTCATTTTTATTTTGATTGGTTGTTCGATCTTATAAGATTGTACTACTGCCCAGCTAATTTCGCAAACTGGATGACAGATCTTCCTGGGTATTTAACTGAAACAGTAATTAGCATCCATTTATATAGTAAAAAAAGCAAAAAGGGATTGCTATATCAAACCAGAAAGATATATCATCCAGGAAGTTGACTTCGACATGACAGTTCTTGCTCAACCTAGGAAGTATTTCTAGCTTTTATTGAAATTTAGCGCCTGGGTCTCTCTCATACAGCTGACTGTTCGAAAGTTTATAGCAAAATAAAGAACGACAGGCATATTAAACCGGGTCATTCCTCCATTTATTCACACTATATGTACTAGCACTGCCATGTTGAAACCACCTGTACAATGATAAACACTGAGGAATGCTGTTTATTTTATTTAAAAAAAATTAAGGAAATCATTGACATGGGATTGGGACAAAGGGATGTTATCTTTGCATCATTTATAGCAGACCAAAACTCTAGTTCACTGAGTAACAATAAAGAAAGACTTGGCAAACCTGCTTAATTTCCTGAAGAAGTGCTTACCTGAATAGCAAATATTACTGCAACTTAGCAAATAGCCTATCATGTGACAAGTTACGCTCAAACAGATTCAGTAGAGTCGCGAATAGTCAACCTCAACAATGTCAAGTCAAGTGAATCCCGTTTGTCTATGATTCATAAGGCCAAATGGAGAAGCGCCAGAACATAACCAAGGCGTCTCAGTCTTTTTAAACAGTAGTGTACATTTCATTATAATTTTCAGTTTAGCAGTTAGCACAGCTAGCACCAGGATGCATGTCAGCACAAAAGCATGTCAAGACAGCCTCTGTTGAAGAGAAAAAACATGACAGGACAGAAGCATGTGTCCTCAAGTTTATGAAGTCAACTCCAGATGATAAATTCTCTCAACAAAAATTAGATGATAAACCACTGCACTCTTCTTAAGTTTTAAATTGCACCCTTTTTATGGGAAGAAGCATGTCCCTTTCTTAAGTTTATGAAGTCAACTTCAGATGATAAATTCCCTCAACAAAATTTAAGATGATAAACCACTCTACTCTTCTTAAGTTTTAAAATACACACCATGTTGGCCATTATGAGATCTTTCTGATCAGCAATAAGGAGAATATGCTATATGAGAACAGATTTTAAGAGAGCAAAATTGATTCCGAGTTATGGACACTTACAAGATAAACAAATCCTTCTGAAGCCTTTGTAATTCTCCCCATTCTTTCTGTTGGTGTTTTTAGTAACACCTGCAGGCATTAATGTAAGACATAACAAAAATGATGTTACCAACTTAACAAACAAAAGAGGCATCTTTAATATTCCCAACTAATCAACACCTGATGCTGAGTATTTCTTCAATATTCCAGAATCCAGACTAATCAGCATCTTAAATTACAGCAAAGCAATGAGCCAATAAGCATAACTCATCATTATGCATCAGCGCCTAAACAAGAAATATCAAGCGTGGCCTTTCTTCAAAGATAGAGAGAGTTAAAGAGAATATTCAACCCTATTTTGTTGAGACACGAGAGATGGAAAAATGGATAATGCAAAAGAGAGCCTGCCAGCTCAAGGTGTTCCTGGCAGCCCCGCTTCTCAAAATGTCTGTCTCTTCCAGAGGAACATCAGGTACCACAGGACCTGCAGCATGGTAATACATATGCAACTTGATATGCAACTTGATTGTCACAGTGAGAATAGAACTTCACAACAGCAACAAAGTGCCACATTACTAACATCACTGTACAGCGTGTAAACTATTGTCATGTAAAATATAGCTGTGGATATATGTCTATGTATGTGCTGTTATCCAGCTTTTAATTCCTCAATCATCTACCTGAAATCTTATGCACTAGTAAAAACTAACATACATGAGAAGTGGTGCCGCATTTCAGATAATTAACACGGTGGCCATATGAGTTGAATGACATTTTAATGTAGAAGAACATCACAGAACCTATGGGAATATAAGGCATTACCATGTGCACCGGCTTTCTTTAACAACAGACATGAAGTTGGCGACACCATGCTTCAGAATCGGGTTGTAATATGTGAAAGCGCTATAAGGCAGGACATATCAGGTACCACCTCTTTCACCATTGAGACACCATCCTCAAATGTTGCCCCCTAACCCCCTTAAATGATCTTTTGGGCAGCCAATGTCGATGGCGTTAATGCCGATTCAAGAAAGATGGAGCAACAGAAAAACAAGGGGATGATCTGAAGGTACTTAATACAGCTATAGTGTTTTCTTGGGCTTTAACTTGTATAGCTACTGTTGACTTGTTATGTGTCATGTACATCTAAACACAGGCTTTTGAAGCTACTTTGGAGCAGACTGTGCAAGATGGGGGACTTGGAAAAGTTGATGAGCAGCAGGAGCACGTATCTTGTCAAGCAAGATGAGTGTATGAAGAAAATCCGAAATTTGGACTCATTGCCTGCTGATGCTTTTGAAACCTATATTTCCATTTGTTACATTGCTAAACTGGCTAACTCAGCTGCACAATACCTTTTTTATAGTGTTAACCATGTTGTAGTTATTTTCTCGCCAATAATAAAGGTACAAGAGAAATAACAAGCAGCAGCTGCTTTATGGCTGCACTGAGCATTTGAAGTAATTAGTCCTTCCTGAACTTCACCGAACAGCGGAGAATACGGGCTGAACTTGATGTTGGTGACGAGGCAAGTTTTTTGATCAGTACAACTTGGTTCCCTTGTGATTGTCCTAATACTAGAATCTCACAAACTCTGCTGATTGGTATTGCTGCATACTAGAGAGTTGGTATCAGTTTTAGTCCAAAGGAAGGATGAATCAATTGAACGCACATTTAAAGGAGTTGCAAGGCACTCCCACGAAGTGTTCTCTGAATTAGTGCAAGGTGGCCGTGGATACTTGGTTATGATGAAGAAAAAGGTTTCTATTTCCTCCACCAACTTTGGTTCTGTTTCTTGCACTTCAGTTCCTAACTCACTCCATTTCTGTAGGATGGTGATGCTGGTGATGGTGACATGGATGACGACCCACCTCACGAACCAGATCCTGAAGGGAGGATAGAGTAGTCTATATTGGTGTGAAAGTCAAGGCATGTGTTCTTTGCAGAGATCTGTTATGTATTCATGCATACATTATTCTAAATCCAGCATAAAAATTCATATGATGTACTGATACTATTCATAAAAAAAAGAACTATTCCCCAGTTATCAAGCTCTTCCTGAATCACTATGGTGATGACACCCTGTTTGATTTTTCCTCAAATTTGTTAAAGGCTGTCTGTTTGGAGACTCATGCTTAGTCATGTTTCAGGTTTCCTTCACTGGCAAGGGAGAAACTCGGTCCATGAAACAGTTGTCTGGAGGGAAGGAGACAATGGTGGCGAATAGCTGGGTGGTCTTCGCTATCCAACGATGTGATCCAGCTCCGTTCTACCTGTTTGACGAGATAGATGCTGCTCGGGAGTATCCTTTCATTATTTCTTTGTGTTGCCTGTTTATCCCCGCCATAAATGAATTGGGTTTTCGCTTCATATGCCTGTTTTTTTGAAACAAACATCTCATGCCTTCATATATCTGTCTAGCTGGGTGCATGCATTGCCCAACTATGCCCTCCTGTGTTCGAGTAAATTGCAGAAAACCACCAGTTTAAGGGCTAGGTTTGTAGAAATCACTACGTTACAGTTTCTTGGCAAAAACACCAAGTCTACCGTAAACAATTTGCAGAAAGCACTGATCGGCGGATCGGGGTCAGTTAAGCTTATTTACAACAGGTGGGCCCTTTTTTGCGTACGTGGCACCGTCGGCCGTCTCGATGACGGCGCCGTATGACTCTGTTTGATGGACCGGTCAAAAGGCCGGTCGGTGCTGCCCCCACTCCCCACTTTGTCTCGCTGCTCTCTCGCTCGCTCACTCCTCTGTCTTGCTCCTCTGCTTTGCTCGCCGCACCCGCCGCCGCGTCGCCGTGGTGTTCTGTTGCGATGGATCCGATAGCAGCGAGCACCCCGTGGAGTACGTCAGCTCAGGTTCTGACGACGGCAGAATTAAGGTAAGTTCAGATTTTTAGGGTTAGGGTTTGTGATTTTGGGGGATTTCTTGAATGAGCTTGTTTGCTGACATGTGGATCAAATGTCTGGTATTCCTATGCACTACAGATCCCTAATACCACTGAAGAGTCCGATTTCGAGGGACTTGAAACGGAGTTGCTTGTTCTCTGCAATGAACATGGGAAGGCCGCAGAAAGGCGTGTTGCTTTCCAAGGAATCCACACTGGCAGGAGGTTTCTTTGCTGTGCTGAGAAGGTATATTGTGATTTATTTTCTCTGGATGTGCCTTTTGTTTGTGTTCTGCCTTTGTTTTCTCTGGATTTGTACTGTGGAGGCAGGCATTGCAGTTTGTTGTTAAGTTTAGTTGTATTGTTAAGTTAGGAAAGTGGATCAGAAGCAATTGTTTAAGTTAGGAAAGTGGATCAGAAGCAAAGTGGATCAGAGGCAACATTGTTAAGTTAGGTCACTTTGTTTAGTGATGCATGCTATTAATAATTTAAGACAGAATATGCATGGGTTACTGGAGCAGGACAGATGATGCAACTTGTTTAGTCTGACATGTTAGGTCATTTGATTGATTTTGTTTACTTTATAGCAGGACAACATTGTTTAAGTAGCATGAGGACATGTTTAAGTAGTCCTTTTCTCAAGCTCTGAATTTGAGGATAGTAATTAAATAGTGTTGCTTGAAAGCACTCTAATGTATTTGTTTATGTTAATTCTGATTTTGTTCAGGAAGGTAGAAACTGTGGATTAGTTGAATGGATAGATCCAGCTTGGCCCAACACCCTTGAGAATGCATTATCCAAGTTATGGTTTATGTATGAACAAAGTAAGAGAGACAGGACTGAGGAAAATCTTCTGCATTCATTTGCTGTTCATGACTTGACACAAGAGAAGAAGAAGCTGCAGGAGAGCTATGAGAAGTTGGTTGAAGATGTGAATGGAATTTTGGATGCTCAGGAAAGGAGGGCAGAAGTAGAAAGGAAATATGTTGAAACCAACAAGCTTCAGGAGAAGTATGACATGGTTAAGAACCTAGCAGCTGCTCAAGCAAATGTCATTAGGAACATGAAGCTCAAGCTAGCTGAAGAGAGGAAGAACTTGCAGAGCCACATTGATGAGCTAAAGAAGACAGTTGAAGAGAGCAATGTGAAGCTGCAGGGGGTCAAGGCCATCATAAATGGATCAGCAGGTGATTGTGGGAGAGAAGAGTGGGCAATATCATTTGGCATTTGCTGACCTTTTGCAGAGTGTTGTTTGGCATTTGCTGTAATGATGGTAGTTTAAATTCTATGAACTATGAGTACTTCTGAACTATGGTGATGTAATGTAGTAATCTTCAACTATGATTATGTATGGATTTGAACTAATGCTAAATGTGGTGGTATTTGTAGGTGCTGAATGTGATCTTAAGTAAGATGCTTGCAAATTGGTGATTGTGATCTTAAGTATGTTTCTGTGCAACTGGTGTTTTTTTAGCTTAGTAAGCTATTTACAGTTGTTGAATTTGATCTGAAGTGTGTTTATGCTGAACTGATGATTGTGAGCATCAAGTTGGGTCAATTAGTGGTTTTTGTTTTTTTATCGATGAGGAGGCATCAAGTAGGATCAATTAGGTTTTTTTGGCTTTTTATCGACCCCGAGGCATCTAGTAGGCTCAACTAGGGTTTTTGGCGTTGTATCGACGCCGATGCATCAAGTAGGCTCAATTAGGTTATTTTGGCTTTTTATCGACCCTGAGGCATCAAGTAGGCTCACTTAGGGTTTTTTGCTTTTTATCGACCCGGCGGCATCAAGTAGGCTCAATTAGGGTTTTTTGGCTTTTTATCGACCCGGAGGCATCTAATAGGCTCAACTAGGTTTCTTTGGCTTTTTATCGACCCCGAGGCATCTAGTAGGCTCAACTAGAGTTTTTGGCGTTTTATCGACTCCGAGGTATCAAGTAGGCTCAATTAGGTTATTTCGGCTTTTTATCGACCTCAAGGCATCAAGTAGGCTCACTTAGGGTTTTTTTGCTTTTTATCGACCCGGAGGCATCAAGTAGGCTCAATTAGGGTTTTTTGGCTTTTTATCGACCCGGAGGCATGAACTAGGGCTTTTTTGGCTTTTTATCGACGTAGAGGCATCAAGTAGGCTTTTTTGGCATAAGAGTAGCATCACAAGGGTAAGTTATTGGTTTATGGCTTCTTGGTGATTGGCACTAGATTAGTTGATCATCACAGGACTACTAGAATGCCATAGTTTGACAGAAGGATCATAACTGGAGTAGCACTACATTAGTTGATCATCACTTGATCATTACAGTACCAGAACCAAACATCTCAACTACATGACCATCATCACAACCAAACTGACCAAATTGACAGTAGTTTGACACAACCAAACATCTTAACAGTAGTTTGACACAACCAAACTGACAGTATTTTGACACACAACCAAATTGACCATCATCACAAGAGTTTTCACACATCTAAAATGCATCATTCCCATGGAGCACCTGAAGCAGTCAAGTAATCTCTAATTTTCTGGGTGGGCTTCCTGATTCTTTGGGAAACACCAATTGGCCTTGGAGGCAAGAAAGATGCCCTTGCTCCCTTTGCAGTAGCTGAAGATCTAGTTACTGCTGTTTTACCCTTTGCAGCAGATGATGAACTACCAGCACATGTCCTCTGTGGTGGTGCAGCAGAAGTGGCCCTCTTCTTTGCTGGTCCAGGTGCTGTTGCAGAAGCAGAAGATGCCCTCTTCTTTGGTGGTCCAGGTGTTGTTGCAGAAGCAGAAGAAGCCCTCTTCTTTGCTAGTCCAAGTGTTATTGCAGAAGCAGAAGAGGCCCTCTTCTTTACTGGTCCAGGTGCTGTAGCAGAAGAAGAAGATGCCCTCTGTGCTGGTGCAGTAGCAGCAGCACCAGCAGCAGAAGAGGACCTCCTTGCTGGTGTGGCTGCATCAGGTTCATAGGAGTTGCTGCTTGGCTACAAAAGGATCAAATAGTGTAAGAACAGGAAGATGAATTCAAAGCAACATCAAATAGTCGATATTAGGACATTGGTTACCTCATGTCTGTTCTTTCTCATTGCCAGTGATGGATTCAAAGCAACATTATAGTTGGTGTATCTATGACCAACCTTTTTGCAATTAGAGCAGGTAATTGAGGCCATTCTTGAGGTGTCTTTGGGAGCTGGCTTCTCATGTTGGCCCTTTCTCCTCTTAGTCTGTGCCCTTCCCTTGTGTTCTTTGAAAACTGGAGCCTCAATGTCCATACTGTCTGTCCTTGGCCACATATCAGGTCCAGGTACAGGATATATAATGGGACTGTAAGCTGCCAGGTACATCTTTTTTTAAAGAAATCATGAACAAAGTCCTCTGGCTGAAGCTTAGCCTTGTGTATGGCAGAAACAACATGATTGCAAGGAACTCCTGTCATATCCCACTTCTTGCACCCACAAGTCATATGTTGTAGGTTCACAACATAAGTTCTCTCCCCACTAGTGACTTGGTAAAGATTGGGCCCAGCCATCAAAGCATGACAGTTCCTTGCAAACTTCTTTGCTTCCTCTAATTTCTCAGCATATGTTGGACAAATTTCCCATCTTATAGTCTCAATCTTTGTTCTATTTGCATTGAACTTGACCATTAACTTTGTCCTAATTCCATCCACCATGGTCCTAATTGGTTTAGCCCTGACATCTAGAACCCACTTGTTGAAAACCTCACTTAGATTGTTAACAACTAAGTCTGTTTTGCAGTTCATATCCATTGCATGTCTGGCCCAAGTGTGTTTAGGTATTTTGCTTAGCCATTCCCAAGCAGCCTCACTCTCATTCTTTAATTCAGCCATCGCAGTTTGAAAACCATGTTCACTGTATGAATAACTAGCTGCATCCATGTATTGCTTTAATTCAGGCCCTCTAAACCCAGCATTTTGAAAGTTCTGGTAGATATGTCTAAGACAAAACCTTTGGGGACAATTGGGAAACACTATGGTAATGGTTTTTAAAAGGCCCTGTGTGTGTGATAGTACAATAAGTAAATACCAGAAAGTAAATACAAGAAAGTAAATAAAGAAAGTAATTACAACCGATTACCTTCTGCCTATCTGAAATTATTGTGTAGTTCCCAAACTTCCCAGATTCTCCACCTAATGCTTGTCTCAACTGGTATAAAAACCAGGTCCAGGAGTTAGTGTCCTCCTTATCAACAATTCCAAAAGCAACGGGAAAAATATTATTGTTCCCATCTCTTCCAGTTGCAGCTAGAATTTGTTGACCAGTAGTGAGCTTGATGAAACAACCATCCAGACCTACAACAAATAAATGAAATCACAATTTATTAGCACATGAAATCAAACATTAGTACCACTTAGCACAAATACTATTGACTTACCTATGAATGGTCTGCAGCCATTGAGAAACCTTTCTTTGCATCCATTCAAGCATATGAACACTGCATGAAACCTAGGGTTAGTGCTTGGATGCTCCTTGAGATATCTTGTTGTCACAATGCATCTTGAACTTGGATTTGTATCCAACACAGCCTGTAAATAATCCCTAATCCTGGTGTACTGGGCTTTCTGGTCTCCTAACACAACAAACTTTGCTGCCCTCTTCGCCCTGTATGCCATGTGTGTTGATATGTCCAGACCATACTTGCTCTTTGTAGTATTATTAATACTTGTGATTGTTGTGCATGGGTCATTTCTGATAGCCTCCTCACAAAATTTTGAAACCCACTTAGCAGTGACTTTAGTGTTCTCTGACATAGAAGGGCATGTATGCACTAATACACCTTCCAAATTGTAAATGACTTCTCATTTGCAATCTGAGAAGCTGCTATATAGAAGGGACATTGCTTATCTATGCACTGTGCTATCACCCTATCACTGCATTTTCTATGGTAGACAAAGTTCCTGTTTTGAGCAATGTGCAGGGTTTGAAGTGCAGTTCTAAACTGGTACACATTTAAGAAGCAAAGATGCTTCACAAATTGCTCCTCTGGATGAGCTCTGTGCTCATCAAACCATAACCTCTTCTTCATCTTCTTTGCTCTGCTTTTTCTACCATTGGGCAACACATATGCCAATGCCTCAGCACCATCATCATCTTCCACACCAAGGTCTTGTGGTTTCTTGTCCTCATCAGATGATGGAATCCAGTCCTCCTCAAACATGTGTTCTATACTCCCATGTGAATTGCTTGTTGGGCCTTTTCTTTGTCTCTTGGCCCTTCTCTTGTTTGGTACATCTTGCCCTAGCTCATCCTCTTGTTCCTCTTCCTCCAATTCCTCCTCCTCTACATCCTCTTCTTCACCTTGTGGCACATACAGCTCATCATCCACCTCTGAGTCACACATTTCCTCAACATCTGTGTCCCCTTCAAAATGAAGTTCTGGGTCATTCCTCTGTCTTCTCATCTCCTCAAGCCTAGCTAAGATATCACCATATTCTACCAGATCATCATCATCACTATCCTCCTCATTGTCCATCACTGCTACTTTCCTGTTCAAACAAGTCTTCTTCACTCTTTCCTTCTTGTTCTTCCTAAACATTTCAATTTCATTTCTCCTTTTCTCCTCCATTTCTTGCTCTATTAACAGTTGCTCCTCTGAATTGTCAGTCACATGGTACTCTTCCACTACTGCATCACCTAAAGCAGGTTGTAGGCTCACATTTATTCTGCTCTGCCGTGTGTCAAACTGCAAGGGCATTGGCTGTTGTTCTCCTCCTGCATCACAACTCTCAGCTTCTACATGCACATTTTCAGCATTGAACAACACTCCATCATCAATCTGATACAGTTTGGGCTCTCCAATCTGTTCTATTGGGGTCTGCATCTCAATGACATTAACACTGGTATTTATATTGTGAACTTTCTCTGCACTGGCCCTAACTATTGTCACATTCAATATCTTGTTATTCTGCTCTACTATGTGGTCTAAAATTTCCTCTAACTTATCATCATCATCTATTTCTTCCATTCCTTCAATCCCTAGCCCAGGGTCCCTCACATAATACATATAATCTCTAAAACCATACCCTTCTGTCTCCATCAGTGCTACCAAATTGTAATATGTGATGTCTGACACCATCATACTCCTTTCAATATTATCTCTGTCATGAAAATGCATCCTCAATTCCCAAACCTCATCTTCAAGACTGCAAATAATAATACAATAGTGCACTATAAGTACTTAAGAGAAACTGAAGCAAGCTAGTGCACACCAGAGCAGAACATCATTTGAGTGCAACAATTCATATCCTTCTATTTACAGAAACCCTAGTTGTAAGCATCTAATTAAAGAACTATATCATTCTAATTACAGAACTATAACACACACAAACCCTAGAACTACAACACACACAAACCCTAGAAATACATTAACCCTAACCCTAGCAACAGAAGGGGAATGTGATTGGGGAGGGGAATGGGACTGGGATCTCACTAGACGTTGCTGAAAGCTGAAGCAATGTGCTGGCTTCCAACTGGATTTGCCTTCACCGCCGCGGCGAAAGATCTGGCCACCCTGAATTCCACCGAGTACTGCGGGTCCTCCTCCTCCTCTTCTTCTGCCGTCGCCTTCGTAGGGTTCGAGCTCCCTCACATCTCGCCAGTGGACAGCTGGGCGCCGCCGCCAGCATCGCTCGACTTCGCTGGACTCATGTCTGCGACGGGAGGCGGGGACGGTGCGCCGCACGACCGGGAACATGGGAGAAGAAGGGGGAAACGGGGGAAGAAGAGGGGGAAACGGGGGATAAGAGGAAACAGAATGAACGGCGCCGTCTAACGGCGTCTAACGGCTGTCCGACCAGCTGACAGGGCCACGTCGGCAAAAACCGGGCCCCACCTATCATAAATCCACTTCTCGGTGCCCAATCCACCGATCAGTGGTATTTGCAAATTGTTTACGGTAGAGTTGGTGTTTTTCCGCCAAGAAACTGTAACGTAGTGATTTCTGCAAATCTAGCCCTCAAATTGGTGGTTTTCTGCAATTTACTCCCTGTGTTCATTGAGTTAAGTCACATGGTATACAGCTGCTGTGTTCATTGACTTAAGTCACATGGAACATCCATCCGAATCTTTGCTGTTGCTTTCCTTAAGTCCTGTTGTAGGCGTGGTCCGACACCCAGTTCATAGCTACCACATTCAGGCCGGAGATCCTCAAGGTGGCGGACAAGGTCTAGGGCGTGACGCACAAGAACAGGGTGAGCGAGCTACATCAAACGTGGTGTCCAAGGAGCAGGCCATGGACTTGATCGAGCATGACCACATGACCAGACGCACAATGCCAGCAGAGGCCGACCGAGGCTCTGCCCACCAGACTCTGTGTGTTGTTCCTCTTTAACATTTTCAGTTAAAATCTTGGCAGTCCATCGTACAGTATAGACTAATAGCTGTGTTCGAGAGTTCCCCGACACCGCTGCTGCTCTCTGACGATTGAGGTCTCTTCTACCTCTAATGGATTTTATATTTTCCATGAAAGGTACATTCAAGGTGCTGCTCTTACCGATGAGCGCACTGTTGAGACTCCCTTGGAGCTCAATATTCACCTCTATGCTATTGATGGCGACCCCTCGTCTGATCCGATGCGTCACCACCATTTTGCTGGAAGTCTTGTCTATCTAGCTGTCACTTATCCGGATATCTCTTATCGAGTCCATATTTTGAGTCAGTTTGTCTCCGCTCCCATCTTGTTGGAAGTTTTGTCTATCTAGCTGTCACTTGTCCGAATATCTCTTATCCAGTCCATATTTTGAGTCAGTTTGTCTCTGCTCCCGCTTCGATTCACTATAGTCACCTCCTTTGTGTTCTCCAATATCTTCGTGGCATGATCTCTCACCGCATAGTCTTTCCCCACTCCAGCTCATTACAACTTCATGCCTATTCAGATGCTACGTGGCCTAGTGTTCCCTCGAATGCCGTTCACTTTCTTCTTACTGTGTCTTTTTGGTGGTTCTCTCATTGTCTAAAAGACAAAGAAACAAACTGCAGTTTCCCCTTCAAGTGTAGAGGCTTAGTTGCGAGCTATATCTCTTTTTACGACAGAGGTGACTTGGTTGCGGTGGTTACTTCAGGAGTTTGCTATTTCTATCACCACACCTACTCTGCTTTTCTCTGATAGTTCAAGTGCTATTAGCATTGCGCATGACCGTGTGAATCATGAGCTCACCAATCATATTGGTGTTGATACTTTTTGTGTGCGCTGGTGTGCAAGATTAGGTTATTGCTCTTTGCGAAGTCCTAGACTAGAGCAATGCATGGCTCCTTCATCTCCAAACTCAGCGTTGTTGACCCACCATGAGTTTGATGGGGGGGGGTGTAGAGTTATATATTTGTCCATGTATGCCTTTGTATTTTCCTCACTCTATAAGGGGTTTTCTACTTATTGTACCACACCTGTACATGTATATAAACTGGCATATGGCCACCTAGAAATACAAGTTGCATATTTCCTAACACTTTCTTCAAGAGCTGTTGGGAGATGATAAAGATGGATGTTATGCGTGTTATAGATTCTTTTGGGCGCTTGCAATACGCTAATCTCCATTGGTGAAACTCCGCTAATGTGGTTCTCTTGCCCAAAAAGGAGTGGCGAAAGGCATAGCTGATTCCAGTCCTATTAGCTTGATCCATGCTATGGCAAAGATTATTACCAAAATGCTTACCCTAGACTGGCTCCTCATATGGACAAACTTGTTTTCAATGCTCAGAGTGCTTTCGTAAAGACGAGGAGCATCCATGGTAATTTCATGTATGTGCTAAATCCGACCTGCCACCTGAACAAAAGAAAAACCCCTTCCGTACTCTTCAAACTCGACACCCAAAAGGCCTTTGACTTTGTGCGCAGTGACTACATCCTTGACCTCCTTTAGCAGAGAGGGATTCCGAGTATTTTTCATTTTCACGTATCACTGTGGAGAACTCAAACCGATGCACCAAATTCAATGGTAAGGGCACACGGAGTGCCCAAATCATTCTCTTCCAAATCCCACCACAACAACTAATGCTATGGAGGAAAATGAGAGGAAGAGCGAAGAAGAGAACATAAAGAACTCCAAAATCTATATCCAAGGGGTTCCCCTCACATAAAGGAGAAAGTGGTTGGTGGAAACATAGATCTAGATCTCCTCTCTCTTTTCCGTTAAGAACTAGAAAGAATCATTGGAGGGATTGAGAGATAGGAAGCTCGAAGAAGGTCAATAATGGGGGAAGAACACGAGCTCAAGGGGTAAGGTCCATTGGGGAAGAAGACCCCCTTTTATAGGACCCCATGGATCTGCCCGTTATGTTGCAGAATAACACAAGAGCGGTACAACCAGTCCAAGGACCGGTACAACCGCCTTTTGTGCGTTTCACCTAAAGAAGAGTACCAGGCGATACAACCGGTCCAGGCACTGGTAGTACCTGTCGGCTGAAACCATACAGGGGCTACCGGGCTAACACTGCCCTACTACCGCTGCAAAACAGCAGGGAGTCACCCCTGACCGATAGTTGGAGCGGTACTTGGAGTGATACAACCGACGGGATCAAGTACTGGTGGTGGTTAAGACTGGAGCAGTGCAACCGCTCCATTCACCGGTATAGTATCGGTAGGAGGATCCGTATGGTAACTACCGGGCCGCCACCGCCCAATAACCGCCCCCAAACAGAAGATATTCTGGTGGTAGGGCGATACTGGGCCAGTACAACTGCTTAACGACAATCTATGGTTCGCCAAGCATCAGGCTGTACAACCACTTGGAGGCAGCGATGCAACCGCTTGCCAAAACCCGAGGACCGCAAACCCTAGGGAATCACCCCTAGGGCGGTGGTTGTGCCGGAAGTACTGGTCCAACGGTACAATGGCTTGAGCAAGCGGTACAACCGCCAGAGAAGGAAAAACTAGAACTACCGTAACTTCTGCAAATGAACTCCGAATGCAGCAAACACAAGCTTGTTGGATAGAAGACGACAAGTACTATCCAAACAACGATTGGTTATAGTAAGAAGAGGCAGAAGAAAAATTCCTAATGATATATAGGTGTGAAATCTCCCTCAGTGAAGAACTGGCAAAAACTCCAACATCAAAAAAGCAAAAGATGATGCATACGAAATCCGTTTTCGATGAACTCGAGCTTGTCATAAAGATGACAATAAGCTCCAAATCTCACAAGGATAAACACCAAACAAGAACCAAGAAGGATGATGCAAGGATGCAATGGTTTGAGCTCTCTACGACCGATACGATCAAGCTACTCACTTGAGAGCCCCCCTTGATCGTACGACAATCGATCCTATAACCCGGTCTCCAACTACCATGAGACCGGTAAAAATAGAAAACCTATCAAGGGAAAAACTTTGCCTCACACATAGTCCACTTGAGATAGATGATGCCAATCTTGATCTCCTCAAGTTAAACCACCTGTCTTGACTGCGCTGGCTCGATGAAGACTAGTAGATTGCTCCCCCATACTCCACTATGGGTGAGCTACTCTTCGGCGCATCTTCACAAGTCCATTGTCACCACAATGGACGACAAGCTTCAAGCATAGATGATCCACTTGAAATTGCACACCGCAACCTAACCCCACAAAGAACTCTCACGTAGATCATGGGTTAGTGCAAAAAGCGTAATGGACAATGCTTACCATACCATGGGATCACTCTTGATCCCTCTCAGCACATCTTCTATGCTTTGTGTGTTGATCAACTTGATTCACTTTTTGACGTAGTCTTGATCAACCTCCCACATGACCAGACTTTAGATAATTCTTTGAATAGCACCTTGTTCATCACATACTATCCTTGAAACCAACAACTGGACTTCAAGAAAAATCTATGGACAAACCCTTAAAATATAACTCAAGGCAATCATTGTTGGGGAACACAGTAATTTCAAAAAATTTCCTACAATCACGCAAGATCTATGTGATACATAGCTATGAGTGGGAGAGTGTCGTCTACGTACCCTCGTAGACCGTAAGCGGAAGCGTCAAGTGACGCAGTTGATGTAGTCGAACGTCTTCGCGATCCAACCGATCAAGTACCGAACGCATGGCACCTCCGCGATTTGCACACGTTCAGCTCGGTGATGTCCCTCGTACTCTTGATCCAGCTGAGGCCGAGGGAGAATTCCGTCAGGGCATGGTGACGGTGTTGATGAAGTTAACGACGCAGTGTGTCGCCTAAGCACTACAACGATATGACCGAGGTGGAATTCTGTGGAGGGGGCACCGCACACGGCTAAGAGAATAACTTGTGTGTCTATGTGGTGCCCCCTCCCCCGTATATAAAGAAGTGGAGGAGGGAAGGGGCCGACCCTCTGTATGGCACGCTCAAGGGGAGTCCTACTCCCTCCGGGAGTAGGATTCCCCCCTTCCCTAGTTGGAGTAGGAGAGGAGGGAAGGAGGAGAGAGGAAAGAAGGAAAGGGGGGCCGGCCCCCACCCAATTCGGATTGAGCTTGGGGGGGGGGAGGGAGCCCCACATTGGCCGCCTCCTCCTCTCTCCCACTATGGCCCAATAAGGCCCATACACTCCCCGGGGGGTTCCGGTAACCCCCCGGTACTCCGGTAAATGCCCGAACTCGTCCGGAACCATTCCGATGTCCAAACATAGCAGTCCAATATATCAATCTTTATGTCTCGACCATTTCGAGACTCCTCGTCATGTCCGTGATCACATCCGGGACTCCGAACTACCTTCGGTACATCAAAACACATAAACTCATAATACCGACCATGAGATTGTGCAACTCTCGGATACCGTAGGAGTGCTTTGGGTGTACCAAACGTCACAACGTAACTGGGTGGCTATAAAGGTACACTACGGGTATCCCCAAAAGTATCTGTTGGGTTGGCACGAATTGAGACTGGGATTTGTCACTCCGTATGACGAAGAGGTATCTCTGGGCCCACTCGGTAGGACATCATCATAATGAGCTCAATGTGATCAAGGAGTTGTTCACGGGATGATGTGTTATGGGAACGAGTAAAGAGACATGCCGGTAACAAGATTGAACAAGGTATCGAGATACCGACGATCAAATCTCGGGCAAGTATCGTACCGATAGACGAAGGGAATTGTATACGGGATCGATTGAATCCTCGACATCGTGGTTCATCCAATGAGATCATTGTGGAGCATGTGGGAGCCAACATGGATATCCAAATCCCGCTGTTGGTTATTGACCGGAGAGTTGTCTTGGTCATGTCTACGTGTCTCCCGAACCCGTAGGGTCTACACACTTAAGGTTCGGTGACGCTAGAGTTGTAGAGATATTAGTATGCGGTTAACCGAAAGTTGTTCGGAGTCCCGGATGTCACACCCTGATTTTCATGGCACAACACTTAAGATGATAAATCATGATAAAGTGTGGTTTGACAAAAACTTTTGCATTATTTGACTTTTTATTTGAGTTGGTTTTCTCTCTGTGTTTTTCAAGTGCTCTTAAAAGTCAACATAACTTCACCTTCTATACTTCATCTCCTTGCCCCAAACTTCTGCCCAATGATCATGCCATGTGTATAGTGCAATATAGTATTTTATTACAAAAATAATTTGGCCAAAAAAGTATTTTCTAAAATTAGTTTTCCAAAAACCCTTGAATTGCGATTTGCACTGCAAGTACTTGATTTGAGGTGTGAAAAATCTTTCAAAAGGTATATTTGAAACCTATTAGATATAGGATTCCCATAAACCACAAAAATATAATTTTAAAAGTTATTTTCCTATTTTATTTAAAAACTTTTTCTTAAGGCCAGAAATGGTCTTTAATAGGGAAAATTATTTTATTATTTTAAAAATATTTGACAAAAATCAGGGAAACTCAGTGGGCATATATTTCCCATATATAAGAGTTTCAACACATGGTCATGTCCAAAATATTGGTCAAATCCCTCAAAAACCCTTTCTGGATATTTCAAGCTTTTGAAATATTTACAAAGGAAATATTCTCCAAAAATTCCAAGAAAATTCTAGCATGTCACATATGACATGTTTGATGATCTTGGCAAGTATCATGTGATGGAGAATAGTATAACCCCATGAAATCCCGTCAAAACCATTTCTGTCCATTTTGAAGTTTGAGCAACTTTACATTGCCAAACATGTCCAAATGTTCTCAAACCTTTTGAACATGCTCAAATGGTCTAATGATTCATCTAGACCAAATGGCACAAGTTGGAGAAAATGTTATATTGATCAAAGTGCCCCAAAACCCTCTCTGACCAGAATCAAATTTGAACAACTTTGTACTACCAACTTTCTCTCCTTGACCCCAACTTTTGTAAACATGTTCACATGACCAAATGAGGCCACTACACCAAGTGGTGCATCAAGGAGAAGTGATTTGCTCATCTAGATCTACACAAGTCCATTTCTGCAAATTTCTAGGGTTTACAAAAGTTGCATTGGCAACTTTGCCCAAATAAGCTCCAAATTGGTGGAAGACCCTAATTATATGTGTCATTTCACCCTATGGAGTCTCATGGCAATTGGAAATCATTTGCTTGCCAAAACCTTTATCAAACACCTTCTGCCACTTTTCAAAAATCACCATTTTGACCACTAAAACTATTCTCCTTGAGCTCCACTTTTTACCACAGCTCCTCCTAGTCCTCCTCTACCTCCAGTAACAATGGTTGCATCTCAGCTCTATGATTGAGGGGTGAAACCACCTCATTTACCCCTCTGGACAGCCCCTGCACCCCTCTTCCTCACCTCCCTCCTCACTCCAGTGGCCACCCAAGGCATCCAAGGCTTTCCCCACATTCTTTTCTCCTCCCTAGAGCTACCAGACATGCTTTGCCGTGCCCACTTTGCCAAAAAATGGCATGTCGGCCATTTGCACGCTCTGGAGCGCGCTACAGTGCGCTCCCGCACGGTAGCCGCCCCCTGCCAACCGCCTCCGGCCACCTCGGGCCTCCCCAGCGTGTCTCACGAGGCTGCCTCGGCGTCTGGGACACGGAAAGCTGCCGGCCCCCTCCTAAACCTCTCCCCTCTCTCCTCCATGGAGCCCGCCCGAGTGCGCCGTAGGTCGCGTCCACGGTGCACCACGGCCCCTCTATTTAGAGGCCCTCCCGAGCTCTCCTACGGCTTCTTCCCGCTCTCCCTCTTCCCCAGCAATCTCCCAGACAACATCCCTCTCCCCCTAGTGCTCTCCTGCCCTCTCCATGGCTGGAGTGCCGCCGCCGACCGCCGCTCGGATTCGGGCACCACAGCCCCTCTCTCTTCTCCCTACCCATTCCAGTACTCCCTCACCACCATCACGAAGCCCCCCATCGCCTCCTTTCTTCCTCGGGACGCCCCTGCGCTCGAAGCCGGCAATGGCCGACGCCATCCTCCGCCGTGGCCATGGCCCCACTCGCCTTCGTCCTCCGTTGGACGTGCTGGCAGGGGAGAGCGGGCGCGGCGCAGTCTCCCGAGCTCGCCGGTGCGCCGGGCACCCGCAGCAGCGCCCTGGTCGCCGAGGACGAGCTCGGCCTCGCCCCCTCTGTTCCCGCGGCACGGGAGGCCGCGCGAGGAAGAAGAAGGCCGACCGGTGGACCGGCGACCCCACCGGTCAGCCTCTGCCAACGTGTCCAGCCGGACCCACTCGGGTTAAGTGGAGGCGGGATCTGCGGGAACCGCCTTCCCGGCAGGGAAGTGTACTCCCCTAATACGCCGTCGGCGTGGCCCTCCTTAGCCGCGTGGCCGTGCAGCTGGGCCGGCCCAGTGCGCTGCGGTTCTATGCTGTGCCCGATGCGTGGTATAGGTATAACCCCCACTTCCTTTGTCTTTTTCTTTTTCCAGAAAATTGTAAAATCCCCCAAATATTCATATTAACTCCAAATTGAAGGATTCAAATTTTGGGTGACTCCATAAATCATGCTCTACCTGTTGGTGCAGCATGCACATTTTTCCAGAACACCTCTCTTCACACAAATCAAATAAAACCCCATTTTCCAATTCTGTGATGAACTTTAGAAAATCACAGAGAGCCCATTTTTGATCCAAATTCCATGATTCAAAATCCTAGATGTCTATAAGTTCAAAACTTAGTTTTTGAACATTTTTACTAATACTTTCTGTACTACATAAATTAATGAGTCATTTCTTCATATTTGTCAACTTTGCAAATTCATAGGAAATTCATTTGAACTCCAAATCCAGTGAAACAAACTACCAGATGCTTCTAAAATCATGATTTGCTAAATGGGTGCCTTTGCTCATTTTTCAAAAATATATTTCTGTACACTTCTTGCAAATCCATAAACCCCTTGATTCCATCATATCAAAATGTTTAGAAATATCCACTGACCAAATTCCAATGAAACCACTCTGGTTAATTTTCATATAACCAGAGATGTCCTAGAAAAGTCAAATCAATATTTTTAGAGCACTTTTATTTTCTGCCTTGTTGAGTTGCTTATTATGGTTGCTTTCAATGATAGTTGACGAAGTAGACGAAATGCTTGGAGTTGGACCAGAGATATTGAAGACCTCGAAGACTTTGTTAAAACAGGCAAGCAACCCTTTGACCATGTCTATGAAACCCTTTTTATGCATGTCATATAGCACTTTATTAGTGTTGCTTCGGAATCATGATGAGAGGGTAACCACTTTGGTGGATTGCCTTCGTTACTTCCTCGTTGATACCTGCATTATGCATGACCCTACCTTCTTATGAGGGTTATGCCAGTGGGAGTAGATAGGATGCTAAAGTAGTTGCTACGCAAAAAGGGACGGGAATATGCATGGTGATGGAGACAAAGTATTTTCAAAAGACTTTTCGAAAAACCCCATTGGGTGCCACTTATGCCCGGGGGAGATGATGAGTTGGGTAGCCACTTGATGACGAAGTGGTGTACCGAGGCAAGTGTGTGTGTTGTTTTCAAAACGGATTGGTTTAAGTTGCGACCATTATTCCAACCTTACATGCGCAACCACTCTACCCTTGTATGGGAAAGGGCATTATTGATTACCTAGGCCGATACTAGCTTGGAGCCCGCATTACTAGTAACGGGGGAGAGTTGGTGCTCTCTCTCGGGACGGGGTCGTGCCAGGTAGGGCGGCCATGACTGTTTTCACAGGGCACCGGATACACCGTTGTGTCCCCTCTCGGATGTTACGATCTTGAGTGAGTCTCGTATGATGTACATCGTGAGGATATGGAACAACGAGTGGACTCCTTGTTAGTGTCGTCTAGGGAAAGATAGTGATCGGGTGCTTACCCTGGGTACTTGAGGTACCGCGGGTCGTGGATGACACGAAAGTTCCCCGGATCTTGTGGGTAAAGTGTGCAACCTCTACAGAGTGTAAAACTATTCGAATAGCCGTGTCCACGGTCAAGGACAGTTGGGTAACCGCTCTTGGGCTACGTCCACTTGTTTCAACCAGTGTGTGTGGAAAGAACTACTTGGGTCAAGTCAAGGACTTGACATGATTGAGTTGGGTTGGTGCCCACTCTATTTATGTTGATATCTGTAACCTGTCCTCATGGTTACTTGAATTCTCCTGATGCATGCCTTACAAGTTGTTGAACATGTCATTGCACTCAAAACTAGCTTTCCGCAAAAATTTACCTATATCATGCATTGTTGTATCTTGAACCAAAACATGGGTTGCTTGCGAGTACATTCAAAGTACTCATTGGCTTGCCACTGGTTATTTAATTGGCCAGGCATGGAAGAACAGGAGTTCGAAGAAGAATTCTTTGGAGACGAACATGCGAACTAGGACGTTTCCCCAGTCAGAATGCCTGTAGGGTTAAGGCAGATGGCATGGGTCCAAGTTATCGACGAAGATTTCCGCTGTGATGTTATACTCAAGACTTGACCATAATGGTCCTACTTGTGTAATACGTTATGTATGGATGTAAGACTCTTGTTATTCAGCTTCTGTGTGTTCAGTGAGCATTGATCTCCGGGATCACTGTACACGTGCATTCGGTGATCACGACTTATGAGTCGGGGTCCCCACAGAGCTGGTATCAGAGCCATCCTGACTGTAGGGAGCCTTAGTTAGCATGGTCGTTAGTTAGGGTAAGACTATTTCCAAAACTACTACTAGTTTTCAAAACTATCTATACTTCTCTTCCCTTCTCAGTTTTTCGAAAACTAAGGTATACTTTCCTTATTGATCTCTTCCCCTTCAAAACCTTTGGTCGCTAGAACCCTTATGCCCCAGACCACCGGATTCCTTGAAATCCTCGTGGATAGTCTAGAAGGAGGATGCCTTGTCAAACACTCACCCGCCTCTTCTGAACCCAAGATTGGCGACACCACAACAAGACGATGCCAACAAAAGATACGCCTTTGAAGAATGAGGACATGAAGATCCAGAGGATGGTGGCACCTTTGAAGTTGCCCCAGGATGATGCAACCTTGTCATATGACGATCAGGGTGTAAGATATGCAAGACTATGATAGACATCGCTAACAGAGCAATCATGTCCTTACCGTTGTTTTATCGGCAACCACCGGTGGATGAGAACCTTGCCATTTGGCCTGCCTCACTATAGTGAGTAGGAAAACGGTTCTCTTCATCCCCCGCTCTTGGTGTCGATGATGTCATCAATGAAACCGACATGTTGGACCTCTACTATGCCTTGTTAATGTCATTGCATAAAGGATTACCTACTTAGTACCATCGATGCCTTAGAAGACAAAAAGGGATCGTCATGATTAAGAAGACAACAGAAGACCGAGTCAATGCCAGTTACGAGGAGCCACCTTCACCCCATCACTTCAACAGGCGAGAAGTTGATGAAGATTCTTCCGGCCCAACCCGGATCGTTTCATCAAACAACTACAAGAGACGTAGCGACACCTGAGGAAAACTCAGAAGACTGCACGAGGCTCAGGGCACGATTACTGGATCCGAGAACTGTTGGGGAACGTAGCATAAATTCAAAATTTTCCTACATGTCACCAAGATCTATCTATGGAGTCATCTAGAAATGAGGGAGGAGTGGATCTACATACCCTTGTAGATCGCGTGCGGAAGCGTTCAAGAGAACGGGGTTGATGGAGTCGTACTCGTCGTGATTCAAATCACCGATGATCATAGTGCCGAACGGACGGCACCTCCGCGTTCAACACACGTACGGAACGGAGACGTCTCCCACGCCTTGATCCAGCAAGGAGGAGGGAGAGGTTGATGGAGATCCAGCAGCACGACGGCGTGGTGGAAGTAGCGGGATTCCAACAGGGCTTCGCTAAGCGCTGCGGGAGGAGGGAGATGTGTCACGGGAGGGAGAGGGAGGCGCCAGGGCTCAGGTATGTTTGCTCCTCCTTTTCCCCACTATATATAGGGCCAAGGGAGAGGGGGAGGCGCAGCCCTTGCCCCTTCCTCCAAGGAAGGGTGCGGCCAAGGGGGGGAGGAGTCCATCCTCCCCAAGGCACCTCGGAGGTGCCTTCCCCCTTTAGGACTCTCCCCTTTTTTCTCTCTCTTGGCGCATGGGCCTCTTGGGGCTGGTGCCCTTGGCCCATATAGGCCAAGGCACACCCCCTACAGCCCATGTGGCCCCCCGGGGCAGGTGGCCCCACCCGGTGGACCCCCGGGACCCTTCCGGTGGTCCCGGTACAATACCGGTGACCCCGAAACTTGTCCCGATGGCCGAAGCAACACTTCCTATATATAATTCTTTACCTCCGGACCATTCCGGAACTCCTCGTGACGTCCGGGATCTCATCTGGGACTCCAAACAACTTTCGGGTTACCGCATACTAATATCTCCATAACCCTAGCGTCACCGAACCTTAAGTGTGTAGACCCTACGGGTTCGGGAGACATGCAGACATGACCGAGACGTTCCCCGGTCAATAACCAACAGCGGGATCTGGATACCCATGTTGGCTCCCACATGTTCCACGATGATCTCATCGGATGAACCACGATGTCAAGGACTTAATCAATCCCGTATACAATTCCCTTTGTCTATCGGTATGTTACTTGCCCGAGATTCGATCGTCGGAATCCAATACCTAGTTCAATCTCGTTACCGGCAAGTCTCTTTACTCGTTCCGTAACACATCATCCCGTGATCAACTCCTTGGTCACATTGCGCATATGATGATGTCCTACCGAGTGGGCCCAGAGATACCTCTCCGCTTAGACGGAGTGACAAATCCCAGTCTCGATTCGTGCCAACCCAACAGACACTTTCGGAGATACCTGTAGTGCACCTTTATAGTCACCCAGTTACGTTGTGACGTTTGATACACCCAAAGCATTCCTACGGTATCCGGGAGTTGCACAATCTCATGGTCTAAGGAAATGATACTTGACATTAGAAAAGCTTTAGCATACGAACTACACGATCTTTGTGCTAGGCTTAGGATTGGGTCTTGTCCATCACATCATTCTCCTAATGATGTGATCCCGTTATCAACGACATCCAATGTCCATGGTTAGGAAACCGTAACCATCTATTGATCAACGAGCTAGTCAACTAGAGGCTTACTAGGGACATGGTGTTGTCTATGTATCCACACATGTATCTGAGTTTCCTATCAATACAATTATAGCATGGATAATAAACGATTATCATGAATAAGGAAATATAATAAGAACCAATTTATTATTGCCTCTAGGGCATGTTTCCAACAGTCTCCCACTTGCACTAGAGTCAATAATCTAGTTCACATCGCCATGTGATTAACACTCACATGTCACATCGCCATGTGACCAACACCCAAGAGTTTACTAGAGTCAGTAGTCTAGTTCACATTACCATGTGATTAACACTCAATGAGTTTTAGGTTTGATCATGTTGCTTGTGAGAGAGGTTTTAGTCAACGGGTCCGAACCTTTCAGATCCGTGTGTGCTTTACAAATCTCTATGTCATCTCCTAGACGTAGCTACCACGCTCTATTTGGAGCTATTCCAAATAACTGTTCTACTTGGAGCTATTCTAAATTGTTGCTCCATTATATGCATCCGGTATCTCTACTCAGAGCTATCCGGATAGGTGTTAAGCTTGCATCGACGTAACCCTTTACGACGAACTCTTTTTACCACCTCCATAACCGAGAAACTTCCTTAGTCTGCTAGTTACTAAGGATAACTTTGACCGCTGTCCTATGATCCATTCTTGGATCACTCTTGTACCCCTTGACTGACTCATGGCAAGGCACACTTCAGGTGCGGTACACAGCATAGCATATTGTAGAGCCTACGTCTTAAGCATAGGGGACGACCTTCGTCCTTTTTCTCTATTCTGCCGTGGTCGAGCTTTAAGTCTTAACTTCATACCTTACAACTCAGGCAAGAACTCCTTCTTTGACTGATCCATCTTGAACACCTTCAAGATCATGTCAAGGTATGTGCTCATTTGAAAGTACCATTAAGCGTTTTGATCTATCCTTATAGATCTTGATGCTCAATGTTCAAGTAGCTTAATCCAGGCTTTCCATTGAAAAACACTTTCCAAATAACCCTATATGCTTTCCAGAAATTCTACGTCATTTCCGATCAACAACATATATTCATCAGAAATTCTATAGTGCTCCCACTCACTTCTTTGGAAATACCAAGTTTCTCATAAACTTTGTATACACCCAAAATCTTTGATCATCTCATCAAAGCATACATTCCAACTCCGAGATGCTTACTCCAGTCCTTAGAAGGATTGCTGGAGCTTTGCATACTTATTAGCATCTTTTCAGGATTGACAAAACCTTCCGGTTGTATCACATACAACCTTTCCTCAAGAAAATCGTCGAGGAAACAATGTTTTGACATCCTATCTGCAAGATTTCATAAATAATGCAGTAATCGCTAATATAATTCCAACAGACTCTTAGCATCGCTACGAGTGAGAAAGTCTCATCGTAGTCAACTCCTTGAACTTGTCGGAAAACATCTTAACGACAAGTCAAGCTTTCTTAATGGTGACATTTACCATCATTGTCCGTCTTCCTTTTAAAATCCATCTGCACTCAATAGCCTTACGACCATCGAGCCGTTCTGCCAAAGTCTACACTTTGTTTTCATACATGGATCCTCTCTCGGATTTTATGGCCTCGAGCCATTTATCAGAATCCGGGCCCACCATCGCTTCTCCATAGCTCGTAGGTTCATTGTTGTCTAGCAACATGACTTCCAAGACATGATTACGTACCACTCTGAAGTAGTACGCATTCTTGTCATCCCACGAGGTTTGGTAGTGATTTGATCTGAAGTTTCATGACCACTATCATAAGCTTCCACTTCAATTGGTGTAGGTGCCACAGGAACAACTTCCTGTGCCCTGCCACACACTAGTTGAAGAGACGGTTCAATAACCTCATCAAGTCTCCACCATCCTCCCACTCAATTCTTTCGAGAGAAACTTTTCCTTGAGAAAGGACCCGATTCTAGAAACAATCCCTTATTGCTTTCGAATCTGAGACAGGAGGTATACCCAACTGTTTTGGGTGTCCTATGAAGATGTATTTATCCGCTTTGGGTTCGAGCTTATCAGCCTGAAACCTTTTTCACATAAGCGTCGCAGCCCCAAACTTTCAAGAAATGACAGCTTAGGTTTCTCTAAACCATAGTTCATACGGTGTCATATCATCGGAATTATGTGGTGCCCTATTTAAAGTGAATGTGGTTGTCTTTAATGCCTAACCCACAAACTATCGTGGTAATTCGATAAGAGACATCATGGTATGCATCATATCCAATAGGGTGCAGTTATGATGTTCGGACACACCATCACACTATGGTGTTCCAGGCTATATTACTTGTGAAACAATTTCCACAATGTCTTAATTCTGTGCCAAACTCGTAACTCAGATATTCATCTCTATGATCATATCATAGATCATTTATCCTCTTGTCATGGCGATCTTTCAACTTCACCCTGAAATTACTTGAACCTTTCAATAATTCAGGCTCGTGATTCATCAAGTAAATATACTCAACATCTACTCAAATCATCTGTGAAGTAAGAACATAACGATATCCACTACATGCCTCAGCACTCATTGGATTGCACACATCAAAATGTATTACTTCCAACAAGTTGCTTGCTAGTTCCATTTTACTGAAAACGAGGCTTTCAGTCATCTTGCCCATGTGGTATGATTTGCATGTCTCAAGTGATTCAAAATCAAGTGAGTTCAAACGGTCCATTTGCATGGAGTTTCTTCATGCATATACACCAATAGACATGGTTCGCATGTCTCAAACTTTTCAAAAACGAGTGAGCCCAAAGATCCATCAACATGGAGCTTCTTCATGCGTTTTATACCGATATGACTTACGTGGCAGTGCCACAAATAGGTGGTACTATCATTACTATCTTTTGGCATGAACATGTGTATCACTACGATCGAGATTCAATAAACCATTAATTTCAGGTGTAAGACCATTGAAGGTATTATTCAAATAAACAGAGTAACGATTATTCTCCTTAAATGAATAACCGTATTGCGATAGACATAATCCAATCATGTCTATGCTGAACGCAAACACCAATCTCGATGGTAAAGGGAGCGTGCGATATTTGATCAACCTTGGAAATACTTCCAACACATATCGTCATCTCACCTTTAGCTAGTCTCCGTTTATACCGTAGCTTTTATTTCGAGTTACTAACACTTAGCAACCGAACCGGTATCTAATACCCTGGTGCTACTAGGAGTACTAGTAAAGTACACATCAACACGATGTATATCCGATATACTTCTATCGACCTTGCCAGCCTTCTAATCTACCAAGTATCTAGGGTAATTCTGCTCCAGTGGCTGTTCCCCTTATTACAGAAGCACTCAGTCTCGGGTTTGGGTTCAACCTTGGGTTTCTTCACTAGAGCAGCAGCTGAATTGCCGTTTCATGAAGTATCCCTTCGTGCCCTTGCCCTTCTTGAAACTAGTGGTTTCACCAACCATCAACAATTGATGCTCCTTCTTGATCTCTACTTTTGTGGTGTCAAGCATCGCAAATATCTCAAGGATCATCATATATGTCCCTGATATATTATAGTTCATCACGAAGCTCTAGCAGCTTGGTGGTAATGACTTCGGAGAACCATCACTATTTCATCTGGAAGATCAACTCCCACTCGATTCAAGCGATTGTTGTACTCAGACAATCTGAGCACAAGTTCAACAATTGAGCTTTTCTCCCTTAGTTTGCAGGCTAAGAAGATCGTCGGAGGTCTTATACCTCTTGACGTGGGCACGAGCCTAAAATCCCAATTTCAGCCCTCGAAACATCTCATATGTTTCGCGACGTTTCAAAACATCTTTGGTGCCTTAATTCTAAACCATTTAACTGTATCACGTAGTTATCAAAACGTGTATGTCAGATGTTCGCAACATCCACAGACGGCGTTCGAGGTTCAGCACACCGAGCGGTGCATTAAGGACATAAGCCTTCTATGAAGCAATGAGGACAATCCTCGGTTTACGGACCTAGTCCGCATAATTGCTACTATCAACTTTCAACTAAATTTTCTCTAGGAACATATCTAAACAGTAGAACTGAAGCGCGAGCTACGACATAATTTGCAAAATCCTTTTGACTATGTTCAGAATAATTAAGTTCATCTTATGAACTCCCACTTAGATAGACATCCCTCTAGTCATCTAAGTGATTACATGATCCGAGTCAACTAGGCCGTGTCCGATCTATGCATGAGACGGACTAGTCAATGTCGGTGAACATCTTCATGTTGATCGTATCTTCTATACGACTCATGCTCGACCTTTCGGTCTTCTGTGTTCCGAGGCCATGTCTGTACATGCTAGGCTCGTCAAGTTAACCCTAAGTGTTTTGCATGTGTAAAACTGTCTTACACCCGTTGTATGTGAACGTAAGGATCTATCACACCCGATTAACACGTGGTGCTTCGAAACGACGAACTGTAGCAACGGTGCACAGTTAGGGGAGAACACTTCTTGAAATTTTAGTGAGGGATCATCTTATTTACTATCGTCATTCTAAGCAAATAAGATGTATAAACATGATAAACATCATATGCAATCAAATAATAGTGACATGATATGGCCAATATCATATAGCTCCTTTGATCTCCATCTTGGGGCTCCATG